>NC_045634.1:37754976-38061480 GCF_009829155.1 Mustela erminea | reverse complement strand
ATAGCAATTATATGGTCAGGAAGACAAGGGTAAAAAACAGGAGAAGTAACTTTAGAATATGAAAGGGAGTAGTCCTGAAATCTAATTACCTTGAGTATGGTTTGGGGAATTAGTTTTCTTTTTATTGTTACAAGCCTGATAAGTAGGTCTTCGATTTTTACTCTTATCTCAGTTCCTAAGTAACATGAGGCAATTAGATCGCAGGCTAAAAACACTAGTGAATAGATATAATCAACAGAGCCAAATCCCTTGAGAACACATGGCTTTGGCTACAATGTGACACATAGAGCAATGTTACATTCACCACTGTAGCTGTATTAATTAAAAATAAATAAACCAGTATGTTCCATTAGTTGCCAACCAGTAGCTTTCCATAGCATCAATTTTTATTAATATGTAAATGCTCAAGCATTTAAAATCATGATCAGATCAGCCAACAAAACCAGAAAACGTTGGACTAATGCTCTCTAATGTGGATAACAAACACATCATCAATTAGATCATAAACAATTTTATTTTATTTATTTTTTCTAAGATTTTATTTATTTATTTGACAGACATATCACAAGTAGGCAGAGAGGTGGGGGTTGGGGGGAGCAGGCTCCCTGCTGAGCAGAGGGCCCAACGCCGGCTTGAACCCAGGACCCTGAGATCATGACCTGAGCTGAAGGCAGAGGCTTAATCCACTGAGACACCCAGGCGCCCCCATAAACAATTTTAAATTCATCTGATAGCAAAGAAAACTCAGGTTGAGTTCAACAATTGTAACAGAAACAGAGTCAATTTTGTTCTAACAGCTTTAGATTCATTTTGATAGCAGTGTTTTTTTCTTATGGGTATTCTATAGCCTAACTTATGCTTTTCTACTATAATCTGCTTAATGCATTTACCAATTAATGTACTTACTTATGATCACTTAATGCATTTACCTTATGATCTTAATTCTTTTGGGGGCAGGAAAAATTTGCCTGACGTGACTTCATATCAATAAGTTGTTAGTTACTCTGACTAGTGAGAAAAAGTCATCTGTTCTTGTTGTTAGTCTTTATATAAACATATCACTGGCTCAGTTTGAGTGAGAAAAAGGAGACTTAATATTTGCATTATCTCATTGAATTTGATTATCACAAGCCTGCAAAGACTTAAAGCCCCAATGAAGCAATTTTGATGCAAATAAATTGCTCAAGGGGCAACATTTCCCAACATAGTCTGTACAAATGTGAGCATCATTCAATGGCAATCTGTTCACTTCAAGTGCAGACAAGGCCCGGATGTGCAATTCCCCTCCTGATGCTGGTTAGACTTAATGCAGTCTAGCCTTCAGCCCTGATGCTAATATGTGTGGCTGACTCAGGAGGTCCAGGTATGAAATCCCATTTTTGGAATGCCTTGGGGAACCCGTATCTAAAGAATATACTTCAAAAAATGCTCTTACAGAGAAAAGAATATGGGGCTTCCAAACAAGTTTGAATTAAAATCTAATGTCTGATTTGTTCTCTCTGCAGATGATACTATCCTCACCTGAAAAAAGGACGCATACCATTTTTACTGAGTTGTGGTGAGAAGTGAATATAAGAAACATAGGAACAACAGATTACAGTGCCAGGCACATTTTAATTTGTAGACGAGTTGACGGCCGTCTCCCAGCCCCACCCATGCTCTGACTCATGCCAGTCATTAACAGATTATGAGTCAAACTCAAATTCCTCTAACTCCAACACTGACTCTTTGTTTCCAATATTGCTTACAAGTTTTTAGACAAAATGAAAAAAAAAATAAAGGAAAACAGTGGATATTATCATTTATAATTTTATCATTTATAATGATTTATAATGATAAAATTCATACACACCTTGTGTGTATTTATATGCATACAATGTAATCTCTGTAAAGATGACTAACTGTGGTAAAAGTTCATCATTAGTTAGGAAATGTAGAAAAAGGGAAATGTATTTTTCCTCCAGTCTTCCAAGTTTTCAGCTGGGTCCCCGATAGCTCACAACAGGTTAATGAGAAAATCATACAAATTTATTCAACACAAGGTTTACATGACACAGGAAAGAAATGAGGACGGGAAGCAGTATTCACGCTGACTGATTCTGTGCCGGGCTGAGGAGTGGGGCAGTGGAAAGCTGTGACGGACAGCAGTGATCCACTAGCAGTAAATGGGGGGACCCGCCCAGCCTGTCCCTTCAGACTCCTCTCTGCATCCCTCCTTCTACAGGGGTGAGGATGCTGCTTCTCCAGGTATAGGAGCCACCTCTCCGGAGACAATCTTACGGTCTGCTTCATGGGAAGATCCAGCACATATTTCTCAAACTGCCAGATATCCAGTATGAAAACTCCAAACTTGGGGGTAGCGTGTTCTGAACCCTATAAAAAATAATCTGGTACAAGATTATTTACTACCACGTGTTACTTTTAAATTATTGTTGGTGGTACTGACTCTAAGCTAAAATTCCATGTTTATGTTAGCCCAGAGAGTCATTATTTTAAGCCCATTCTTGAATATTTGATATCTAATTAGGGCAACTCAGTTCACATTTTACATTTATTGTAATTATTGATATACCTGGTTTTAAATCATCCAATTTACTGTTTTATTTTCTTTTCATTTTATCTCCTATTCTACATTTCTTTTTCTTTCCTCCTTTTGTATTATATTTTAATTTTATTCTATTAAATTTTAAATTGTATATTTTATTTATTTATCATTCTTAGTGGTCACTCGATGCTAAAATATACATGGTTCATTCATTAAAATCTAATGTAAAGTCATATTTACCTCTTCCCGAGACATCCAAAGATCTTGGAATTTCTGAACCCTAGAAAAGTGTGCATTTTGCATTCTCTTTGGAATTAATTGACTAATTTTTCAAGGACAACTGGAGCTTTACAATACCTGATATTTCTTAGCAATATTTTCTAAATATCTCTTCTGGCAATGGAAACAAAAGCAAAAATAAACTATTGGGACTACATAGAAATAAAAAAAAAATCCTTTGCACACTGAAGGAAACCATCAGCAAAACAAAAAGGCAAACTCATAAATGGGAGAAGATATTCGTTTATGATATATCTGATGAGGGGTGAATATCCAAAATATATAAAGACCTTATGCAACCCAACAGACACACACACACACACACACACACACAGAGCCCACCAAATCTGATTAAAAAATGGGCAGAGAGCCTGAACAGACTTTTTTTTTTTTTTTTTTAAAGAAGACCTACTAATGACCAATAGACATTTGAAAAGAGGTTCAGTGTCACCATTGAAATGCAAACCAAACCACAAGGAGAGATCACTCTGCACAGGTCAGAATGGTTAAAATAAAAAAGACAGAAATAACAAGTATTGGTGAGGGCTTGGAGACAAAGGAAATTTGGTGCTGTGTTGCTGGGAATGCAAGCTGGTACAGCCACTATGGAAAACAGTGTGGAGGTCCCTCAAGAAACTACCCTAGAAATACCTTATGGCCTACCAATTCCACTGGTGTGTATTTCCCCAAAGACAATGAAAACATTAATTCAATTAAGATATATATATATATATATATATATATATATATATATATATATAAAACACGTTTATTACAGTATTATTTATAATAGTGAAGATATGGAAGCAACCCAAATGTTCACCCACAGATGAATGGAGAGAGAAGATATGGTGTGTGTGTGTGTGTGTGTGTAATGGAATACTACTCTACCATTAAAAAGAATGAAATCTTGCCATTTGCAACAGCATGGATTGATCTAGGGTATTATGCTAAGTGAAATAAGTCAGACAGAAAAAGATAAATGCCATATGATTTCGCTCACATGTAAAATCTAAAAAACAAAACAAACAAATAAACAAACAGAAAGCAGAAACAGACCTATACATACAGAAACAAACTGGTGGTTACCAGAGGAGGTAGTGGGAAAAATGAGTGAAGGGGAGTAGGACATACAGGCTTCCCATTATGGAATGAGTGAGTCATGGGGATAAAAGGTACAACAATGAGGGTAGTCAATGATACTGGAGTAGTGTTTATGCTGGTAGAAGGTAGAAACACTTGTGGTGGGCAAAGCATACCAGTAGACTTACCGAAACTAATGTAATATTGTGTGTCAACTACAATTCAATTTAGAAAAAAGTCACGTAAAAAGTCATGTGTCAAGGGGTTGAAAAGTACAGCATAGGGAATAGAGTCAATACTGTTGTAACAAACGTTACATGGTGACAGGTGGTGACTACCTCCTCATGAGAAGTGCATAATACAGAATTGCTTATAGACTTGCTGAATCACTATGTTGTATACCTGATACTAAAATAAAATTGTTATGTTGACTATATATTTCAATTGTAAAATTTTAAAAAATGCCATAACCTTCCTAGTGCCAAGCGTAAAAACTACCTGCAACTATGCCCATTTTCCACTTGACATCAGAAGGGCTTTTCCTACTTGGCAATGTTCCATTATCTTCAAGGGCATTCCATTTGAAAATAAGGTTCACCTACTTGTCGAGTGTGATATGCTAATGATTGCCTCTTTACAAAAACACAATACCACCACACTCCTTATTCCTCCAGAGGTCCATACCAATGACTGCTAAAGACAGAAACTTTCTGATGGCTGTATACTACTCCATAGTGTGTATGGACCACATCTTCTTTATCCATTTGTCCATTGAAGGGCATCTTCGTTCTTTCCACAGTTTGGCGACTGTGGCCATTGCAGCTATAAACACTGGGGTACAGATGGCCCTTCTTTCACGACATCTGTATCTTGGGGGTAAATGCCCAGTAGTGCAATTACAGGGTCATAGGGAAGCTCTATTTTTAATTTTTTGAGGAATCTCCACACTGTTTTCCAAAGTGGCTGCACCAACTTGCATTCCCACCAACAGTGTAGGAGGCTTCCCCTTTCTCTGCATCCCCTCCAACAGCCATCAGAAAGGATGAATACCCAACTTTTGTATCAACATGGATGGGACTGGAGGAGATTATGCTGAGTGAAATAAGTCAAGCAGAGAGAGTCAATTATCATATGGTTTCACTTACTTGTGGAGCATAACAAATAGCATGGAGGCCATGGGGAGATGGAGAGGAGAAGGGAGTTGGGGGAAATCGGACGGGGAGACGAACAATGAGAGACTGTGGACTCTGAGAAACAAACTGAGGGTTTTGGGAGGGAGGTGGGTGGGAGGTTCGGTGAGCCTGGTGGTGGGTATTACAGAGGGCACGGATTGCATGGAGCACTGTGTGTGATGCATAAACAATGAATCTTGGAACACTGAAAAAATAAAATAAAATAAATGTTCATCTGAGGAAAAAAATATGCAGAATCTTGCTGGTATAAAATGCTCCTCTACTGTTTCTTTGCATCCTCATTTGCCACCAACAGACACATCCAGCCCGGCAGGTAGAGAGGAGTGAAGAGCACAGGGCAAATGTTCCACATGTAGACTGACTTCTCTAGCCTGATCGTGACGTTTCAACCACTGAGTATGCATCTGGCCCTTGCTTTCATCTTGATCGGATGTGTTATTAGTATTGTCACCGTAAAAGGACTCTATTTAGGAGAACACACTCATGCAAAGCGCATTCTTCGAGGTTCCTCCCCGCCCCAGACTGAGACCTAATAATATGCTGTACAAATACAGAACGACCTGTTCAATATGTTAATAAGTTTGCCCTCATCCTTGCCTTTGCTCAAATCCATATTTTATTGCAATAAAGGAACAATGAGTTGGTGTTAGAGAAGAAATCGGAGCATCTGTCTCTGGATAACACAGACTAGGTCAGATAGTGTGGGAATTTCTTTTCCTCCTTGATTCCTGTTTTCAAAAATATAAAACACAGTTTTTAATCCCCTGAGAATGCAAAATGTGGAAGATAGAGACCCTCTTTTGACTCCTGCTCTAGCAAGGGGGATGACTTCAGACCTCTCTACCCCAGTCGGTATCATGTTTTCCTTTTCACACCAGGGATAAAGCTCTCAGCGGCTGCTGCTCTGGAAAGCTGCCTGGGATCAGTCACTTCCAAAACACTTTAGAACCAGTAAAGATTCCAGAGTTTTAAGGTGTGAGTTTGAGCACCTTTTTATGCTTAACCTTATTCTTTTTTTTTTTTTAAGATTTTATTTATTTATTTGACAGAGAGCACAAGCAGGCAGAGAGGCAGGCAGAGAGAGAGAGAGGGAAGCAGGTTCCCTGCTGCAGAGAGCCCAATGCGGGACTCGATCGCAGGACCCCATGACCATGACCCGAGCTAAAGACAGAGGCTCAACACACTGAGCTACCCAGGTGCCCCAACCTTTTTCTTTTAAATACATGTTTTAAAACTTTGATGAGAAGCTCTTACATGTGCAGTCATTCTTTACCGCATGCTTTCTCCATCCTGGGCTGAATGGGCGTCCGCCTCCCTTGTTTCGGAATGAGTGTGGACTGGCGATGTGACTTCACTGATTCACACCACTCAAAAACAAATGAGAGGACAGAAGTGACACAGGAGAAAGCCGGCTTCCTCTTCTCTCCAAATAACTGTTCTGATTACAGATCACTTCTCTGAAAGGACTTTGGGATATAGCCCTCTGAACACGACCTTCCCCCTGCAACTCACGGCCCATTAATGCACGTGTCAGAAAGATGGACACTAATGTCCTCATCGCAGAGAAGGAATCTAACAATGGAGACTTTCTTCATGAGCACGTCAGAGAGCATTTGCAAGAGCTCTGCAAGGACACCATCACCATGGAGGGGAGCCCTAATAATCCACATCTAATACTGCCAACTTCTGAGCTAAGCCAATCCCACTTTCTAACATAAACACCACTTTAAGTCTCTGTGTTTGGTGCTGATTCCATTTTACAGATCAAGAAGCCATGCCATGTCTTGGGCATGTAGCTCAAGAGACAGCACGTGATGGCTTCTGTACAATCATAAATTTGAGAAGTAAGTTAAAGACCGTGGATGACCTGCAGGTTGCCCTAGTGTTTTCCTCTATTTGTCCTAGGTTCACATTGCTGCTAATTCCAGAGATCTTTTTCTGGTCACTCACAGTGACACATTTGAGGACTAGCTAACATCCCTGATGAGAAGGGTGGTCCACTCCCCACGAAGCTGGAGATCCTGCCCCACTCCTGTGGAGATTCTCTCTCCTGAAGAAATGCAAGGAAAACGTGTGGAGAAGGACTGTCCCATGCAGAAAGCTGTCTGCACATAACCGTGGCTTGTAACTGCATCCGTTGGGGTCTATCAACCTCTAACCTTTTTTTTATGACTTTGTATCTTTCATTGATATTCTGCTTTGTAACCAGCTAATCATTAATTTCCCACACTTCCTACTTATTTTCATTGTTTTTCAAGCTTAGTTCTTTAGAAGGGGTGTTTTTCATAAGAAGGGAAATAATCAAGATTAGAGCTGAGATCAATGAGGTAGAAACCAGAGGTACAGTAGAACGTATCAATGAAACTAGAAGCTGGTTTTTTTGAAGAATCAATAAGATCAATAAACCATTGGCCACACTAATCCAAAAGAAAAGAGAGAAAGCCCAAATTCATAAAATTATGAATGAAAAGGGAGAGATCACAACTAACACGAAGGAAGTAGAAACAATCATCAGAAGTTATTATCAACAGTTATATGCCAATAAGCTAAGCAACCTAGATGAAATGGATGCATTCCTGGAAAACTATAAACTCCCAAAATTAAACCAGGAAAAAATGGACAACCTGAATAGAACGATATCTAGTAATGAGATTGAAGCAGAGATCAAAAACTTTCCAAAAAACAAGAGCCCAGGGCCTGACGGATTCCCTGGGGAATTCTACCAAACTTTCAAAGAAGAAATAATACCTATTCTCCTTTAGCTGTTTCAAAAAATTGAAGCAGAAGGAAAACTTCCAGACTCTTTCTATGAAGTCAGCATTACCCTGATCCCCAAACCAGGCAAAGACCCTACCAAAAAGGAGAATTTCAGACCAATATCACTGACGAATATGGATGCTAAGATTCTCGACAAGATCCTAGCAAACAGGATCCAACAGCACATTAAAAGGATTATCCACCATGACCAGGTGGGATTCATCCCTGGGCTACAAGGATGGTTCAACATTCACAAATCAATCAATGTGATAGAACAAATTAATATGAGGAGAGAGAAGAACCACCTTGTCCTTTTAATTGATGCAGAAAAAGCATTTGACAAAATCCAGCATCTGTTCCTGATTAAAACGCTTCAAAGTATAGGGATAGAGGGAACATTCCTGAACCTCAACAAATCTACATATGAAAGACCCACAGCAAATATCATCCTCAATGGGAAAAAGCATGCAGCCTTCCTGTTGAGATCAGGAACACGACAAGGATGCCCACTCTCACCACTCTTGTTCAATGTAGTATTAGAAGTCCTAGCAACAGAAATCAGACAACAAAGAGAAATAAAAGGTATCCAAATCTGCAATGAAGAAGTCAAACTCTCTCTCTTTGCAGATGACATGATTCTTTATATGGAAAACCCAAAAGATTTCCCCCCCCAAACTACTAGAACTCATACAGCAATTCAGCAACATGACAGGATACAAAGTCAATGTACAGAAATCAGTGGCTTTCTTAAACACTAACAATGAAAATACAGAAAGGGAAATTAGAGAATCGATTCCATTTACTATAGCACCAAGAACCATAAGATACCTGGGAATAAACCTAACCAAAGAGGTAAAGGATCTGTACTCGAGGAACTACAGAACACTCATGAAAGAAATTGAAGAAGACACAAAAAGATGGAAGACCATTCCATGCTCTTGGATCAGAAGAATAAATATTGTTAAAATGTCTATACTGCCTAGAGCAATCTATACTTTTAATGCCATTCCAATCAAAACTCCACCAGTATTTTTCAAAGAGCTGGAGCAAATAATCCAGAAATTTGTATGGAACCAGAAGAGATCCCGATTCACTAAGGAAATGTTGAAAAACAAAAATAAAACTGGGGTCATCACACTACCTGATTTCAAGCTTTACTACAAAGCTCTGATCACCAAGACAGCATGGTACTGGCATAAAAACAGACACATAGACCAGTGGAACAGAGTCGAGAGCCCAGATATGGACCCTCAACTCTATGGTCAAATAATCTTCAACAAAACAGGAAAAAATATACGGTGGGGAAAAGACAGTCTCTTCAATAAATGGTGCTGGGAAAACTGGGCAGCTATATGCAGAAGAATGAAACTTGACCATCTCTTACACCGCACACAAAGATAAACTCAAAATGGATAAAAGACCTCAACGTGAGACAGGAATCCATCAGAATCCTAGAGGAGAACATAGGCAGTAATCTCTTCGATATCAGCCACAGCAACTTCTTTCAAGATATGTCTCCAAAGGCAAAAGAAACAAAAGCAAAAATGAACTTTTGGGACTTCATCAAGATCAAAAGCTTCTGCACAGCAAAGGAAACAGTCAACAAAACAAGGAGGCAACCCACGGAATGGGAGAAGATATTTGCAAATGACAGTACAGACAAAAGGTTGATATCCAGGATCTATAAAGAACTCTTCACACTCAACACACACAAAACAGACAAGCATATCAAAAAATAGGCAGAAGATATGAACAGACACTTCTCCAATGAAGACATACAAATAGCTATCAGACACATGAAAAAATGTTCATCATCACTAGCCATCAGGGAGATTCCAATTAAAACCACATTGAGATATCACCTTACACCAGTTAGAATGGCCAGAATTAGCAAGACAGGAAACAACATGTGTTGCAGGGGATGTGGAGAAAGGGGAACCCTCTTCCACTGTTGGTGGGAATGCAAGTTGGTGCAGTCTCTTTGGAGAACAGTGTGGAGATTCCTCAAGAAATTAAAAATAGAGCTTCCCTATGACCCTGCCATTGCACTACTGGGTATTTACCCCAAAGATACAGATGGAGTGAAAAGAAAGGCCATCTGTACCCCAATGTTCATAGCAGCAATGGCCACGGTCGCCAAACTGTGGAAAGAACCAAGATGCCCTTCAACGGACGAATGGATAAGGAAGATGTGGTCCATACACACTATGGAGTATTATGCCTCCATCAGAAAGGATGAATCCCCAACTTTCGTAGCAACATGGACAGGACTGGAAGAGATTATGCTGAGTGAAATAAGTCAAGCAGAGAGAGTCAATTATCATATGGTTTCACTTATTTGTGGAGCATAACAAATAGCATGGAGGACAAGGGTTGTTAGAGAGGAGAAGGGAGTTGGGGGAAATTGGAAGGGGAGGTGAACCTTGAGAGACTATGGACTCCAAAAAACAATCTGAGGGTTTTGAAGGGGCGGGGGGTGGGAGGTTGGGGGAACCAGGTGGTGGGTATTGGAGAGGGCACGGATTGCATGGACTGCTGGGTGTGGTGCAAAAACAAGGAATACGGTTATGCTGAAAATTAAAAAAAAAATAAAGATAAAATATTTTTTAAAAAGAAAGTTTTTTTTTGTTTGTTTGTGTTTTTTGTTTGTTTTTGTTTTTTTCCCCCCCTTGAACACACTAGTGCACAAAGAGCACAGTAGGATTTTGGAAAATGTTTGATGAATGAATGAATGACTATATAAAATACATATACTGTTTGTTCATAGACCATTTTATCCCAGTTTCTATTACTTCTGTAATGATGCTTAGAGAATTCAAATTACACGTTGAGTGCCTACACAGTCTCATTTTACGTTAAAGTATTTGTTGTTTCATTATACTCAGGTTTTGGGCCTGATTTTGGAAAATATTTAAGAAATAATGTTTTAAACCCTAACATAGGTAAACAGAGAAATTTACCAATTGCAGTTTTATTTATTTTTTTCATTCCGTTTTTTTTTTTTTTTTCTATACCACTTCCTGACTCATAGGTTTGCATTTACTCCAATCTGGCATAACCCGCAGCTCTGACCATCCTCCAGAGCAAAAGGCTGAGTTCCCAGTGTGAGGCAGAGGGTTTGACCCTCTGAAAGTTCTAGGGGCTCCGTCTCATGGAAGCCCTTGGGGAATGCAGAGCCTGGTGGGGCTGGGAATTAAGTCTCCACTGACCCAGAGACCCGCAGGGCAGAGCGCCTTGCTGCAGGGCCTCACGCTGCGAGCCCATCCTCAGTGGGCTTCGCCTTTTCAGCCCCAATGCTGTCTCCTCTACACAGCGGAGAGCTCCGCACAGATGGCCTGAGTGACCCTGCAGAAAAGAAGCGATTCTGTCCAAGCTCCTTGCCCTCAAGCAGTCTGACGTTGTGCTGTGTGTTTGCATTTCTCTTAAGGGACTGTGATTTTCCACCTTTGTCTGGCTCTCCCCGCATGTTTTCTGTTGTGCTTGTTTTGCCTTTTTTTTTTTTTTTTTTTTTTTTTTTTTGTAACATGATTCTCCTTTTGCTTTGTGAAAGACAGTTATTTCTGTGCCTTCTCTCATCTGGGCCCGGAGAAGCCATAGAAAATTCATCATTAATGTGAGAAGGATTTAAGGAGAGACTACAGAACTGCAGGTCACAGAAGGAACCAGAATTGATTTGGGGCTACTACTTATATTTGATTATATTGTCTAAAAACTTGAAATTAAAAAAAAAAAAGCAAAGGATTAATACGCTTTTAATTTGGGGCTTACAAGCAATTTCTTAAAAATCACTGAAAGATAAATCTGATTTTGCAACCAGAGTTGGGCTCTGGACTCATCTCCTTTGTAAGTCTCTCCTTTGGGAGAGGATGAAATACTGCAGCATTTCTGTAGTCTTCTCCGCATACAGCCTATGTGAATGTGTCTGACAGAACAAATTCAGCATCTGAATTCTAAGCTATTCTTTGTATTTATTCATTAAGTCATCAAAAATTCTCCGAAAATAAATATTACAGTCATGAGCTAGGGTTGGAGAGAGAGAAATTCCTTATTCTTAAGGAACACATTATTTAATAAAGAGGGTGGCTTTATAATCAGATCATTATAAATGGAATCTGATACCAAAAACTCTTGATAGCAAGAAAACAAGTCTACTGACAGAGGCTTCACCTCTGGAGATGTGCTTGGGGAGACACTTTTGGAAATAATTCAAAGGGCATCAGCAATGATATTTCTTTCCTTTAAAATGATTTTCTTTCTCTCCTTTGCATGACAACAAAATCTAGTGTTGATTTTCTTTCTTTGACTTCCTCATAAATCATAAATCTTCAGATACAGATAAAGCATAGATGTTATTATGCTTTGGCTTGCCAGTTTGTACACACGTACAAATCTCTTAGCCCCCTACAAGACACCTAAGATTAATGTGCCGTCCTTTTATTTATGTGTCCTACACCTTAAATATCAAGCACATAACTGAAAAATGGGAGTTTTCATATGTCGGCTTTCTATATAGAAAAACTAGGAAAGAGAAAGGTGGAACCACAAAAAAAAAAACCCCACATATTTCTAGATTTAAAGCCAGATTTCATAAACAATGTTCCAATGTATTAGGGAAAAAGATCACAGTAAAACTTAATATGAATTTTTTCTTTGAAGGAAGATCAGAGATGAGACCATCTTAATGAAATTGTTGCAAGGTCTACTGCAGACAATGAACTATTTTATTACAAAGGATTGCATTTTGTTGTTGTTTTTTCCTTCTTTGCAATGGAGTCTCAGAAAGTGCACAAAACCTTGAGTGAACAATGTCAAGTAACAAATGACAGCAAGGTTAAAGGTCAAGATAAATGGCCCTTTCCAAGTTCCTCAGAGGATGCGCCGGACGTGCTCCATGTGGAAGACCCAGCGGGAGGGTGAGGCTCTGCGCCTGAGAGGGACGTCTTGCTAGGGTATCAAAGGAGCAGGCTGTGACAGGCCAAAGAGCACGAGGAAGAAGCATCCATCTTGAGCTTCCTTAGTTCACTGGGATCGTCTTCATGTGCTCATTCACTGTCTGTTTGCTGCTGCTTCAGCTCCAAACTCGAGGGTGTTTGCTGCTGTTGTTAATTAACAAACAAGAGGGCTTCACGGCTGCATATACTGTCCTCTGCCACGAAACAAGATAAAACAAGGGGGCTGAATTGGGGTTTGAGGCAACACATAAACCCCTTCATTAGGGGTGTGCTTTGGGAAACTCATCCCATTCAGCATCAGCTTTATTATCTTCAAAGCACCAAAGTGTATATTTATTTATTTTTAAAGATTTTATTTATTTATTTGACAGACAGAGATCACAAGTAGGCAGAGAGGCAGGCAGAGAGGGGGAAGCAGGCTCCCTGCTGAGCAGAGAGCCCGATGCGGGGATCGGTCCCAGGTCCCTGGGATTATGACCTGAGCTGAAGGCAGTGGCTTAACCCACTGAGTCACCCAGCAGCCCCCCAAAGTGTATATTTAGATAATACCGACATATCGATTTCTCAAAACGAACCACTCAGACGGATAAAGCACCACCAATTCCCAATTCCCAATGACTTTACTGATTATAAATTATCCACTCTTTCTCCTCTTAAATTTTATAGGTTTTTAGAGTTTCAATTTAATGAAACTTCTTTTATGCCCATGTAATAAATATTTGAGTTTATCTGTTCCACAACATATGAGGCACTTAAGGTTTCCTAAGAGATTGGTTGAATCAGTCAATCAATACATTGATGTTATTATAGATATCAATTGTGTTTATTGCTTGTCACATTCTTCAAATAAGTGACTCAAACTAATCTACTGAAATTATCCAGTGACACTTTCGATTTTCCTGACATTGTCTTCTTTCCCCTGTTTCTGGAACAAACTGAAGACAATCATGTGATCCTCCTCTAAGATGGTTCAAGAGTCCAAGAGACAGCACAGAAGAAGCCTAACTTGGTGACAGGTTGATTACACTATTAACGTGACAGAGGATGATTCCATATTTTGAATTTGGGACATGGGAATGTAATTTTCTCTCATTAGTTATCAAGAACCGTGGCAGGTTTGAAATTCTTCCTCCTTGTTACTCATTGGAACGGCAGCTCTTTCACGGAGGCTGACAGAGGACACAAGACTCCCAGTTCAGAGACAAGGACTTTATATCACTCATGGCATGGCACCCAACAAGGGTCCATATTTGTACAGATTCCCCTTGATTCCCAAGTGCCAAGGGGGTGATGTGAAGTGGCACCGACAATGCCCTGATTAAACGTTGGTTATACCACAAAGGAAGGAAACTAGTATTTTAAGAAGAGATTGCTGACACATTTGCCTGCCTGTTGCAGACATTATCCTTATTATCTTAGTCAGAAAACAAATTTGTTCTCTTCCTGGAAGGGAGATGCTGTTACCTTCTTCCAGGAAGACTGGCTATATTATCACCCTTAAAATGATAGTCTGGAACAACACCCTTCACAGCACCCAAGACGGCACCTGGCCATCACCAAACCCCCCTTGACATGGGATTTCTTTTTCTTTAAAGCACAAATCCTCACTTTTTAGATAAATACTAGTGGTTGCCTGAGAGAAATTTAGGTTGTAAAGCATGGGTATATGAACCCAAGCTCAAAGATTACCAATAAACTTAGAGGGACACTCAGATACCAAACACACAATAAACAAAATAAATATGGTGCCAGGATAAACTGGGTAGTATATTTTGAAAGAAATATTTCAACATAAACACTTTTATACAAGAATTTTCTTAAACACCCATTGCAAGGCAATTATTTCCAATCTCTGTAAAAGTGTTATCCTATTTGATGTGTTTACACTTCTCCTAAAAGATGTCATCATTTTATTTAATTGGTAGGTATTTTATGGTTCCTGTGAAGATTTTCATTTTGGTTCTCTAGCTATTTCAACACAGGGTCCATCCAAATGACTTACTAATCCTTGACACCTAAGCCCGTCAATTCGTGAGCGTTAGATGTCGTGACAAACCATGACGTCTTTCACCCACGTTGCGTTCACTGAGCAATATCCGTGGAGACTTTATTAGGGTGAGTCCACTGCCTGCACACATGGTCACTTAGTACACACTGCTCTGATACCATCTGTGTACCAAGGACTGGCCCACGTACTTCAGTCTCAATGTGTTTTTAAAAAATTAAGTAGAGGGGCGTCTGGCTGGCTCAGTTGGTGGAGCATGTGACTCTTATCAGGGTCGAGTTCAAGCCCCACATCGGGCAGAGAGTTTACTTAAAACACACACACACAAAACAAAATAAAACAAAACAAAACAAAAAACCACACACACACACAGAGACCACACACACACACACACACATTGTTCATTGCTGGTATATAAGAAAACAATTGACTTTTGTGTTTTAACTTTGTAACTTGCAACTTTGCTATAATCACTTATTAGTTCAAAGAGGATGTAGGTGTTTTTGTAGATGTTTTCTATCAAAGTGAGAATGTTTCCCATCTATTCCTAATTTGCTGAGAGTTTTAATAGCTCTACCTTTTAAAAAACCTTATAGACAAGTTTTTTAAGGGATAGTCAGTTTCTGATTTCTATAGAAATATCTTATTTTAAAAATCATTTTAGTAACAGTAGTACCCATATTTTAGCAAAAATGTAAACATTTATTGAATATTCAAGTTAGCCCAAGTGTTGTGCTATTTTGCAAAGATAATCTGTTAATTCCCAAAACAAAAGAGGTCCTAAGGGTGTCAGATGAGTATATTTTTGAAGATTAAATGAGGAAATGAATCATATTCACAGAAGTGCCCAGGACATATCTAATACCCAGTAAATATTAGCTCTGATTCATAATGAATTGGATGGCTGTGTGGCTAGTTTTGCTTTAGGTGACTGAAATGCTAACCATCAGATTTAGAGTTCCAGTATAATTATAAAAATGGAGGCTAATGTGCTCTTTCAAATCCAAGTACAAAGACAGCAAGGTTCAGTGAGTTACACACTTCTGCCGCTTTCACTTTGACCATTAATGAAATGTGGGGTCCCAAGTGTGGTGACAGCACTTCTTAGTACGCAAATGGCCTCAAATCTTATCTGCCGGCCTGGCATCCATGATACTGGACATAAAAGCTGGTTTTACTCTAACAATTCTGAGTCCTCCACTGCTTAACCGTGAGTACGTTTTACTGTTTTATATCGATCACGAAAATGTTTTCTGAGTCTTAGTCCAAACAGAGACTTTTCCAAATGCTGAACCCCAAGGAATCACCAGAAGAGTCCTATGAGGTTGGGAAGACAGGAAGCCACAAGGGTCCGCAGACACAGACAACATTTGCATATCGGGTAGAAAGACAGCATTTCCATAGAAATGAACTATTTACAGAATATGTGGCAGGGACTGAAAATCGACCCCGACCCTGGGAACAGATAGGTTTGCACGAGCCAGAGGAAATGAGCATGGGCACGGCGACGCACGTCATGGAAGGTCCCGGTGGGATCATGAAAGAGGATGCTCTCCTTCAGGGACGCTGAAGCATCTTCATCCTTCCGTGATGCTGGTGCAGACAGAGGGCCAGTCCCATGAAAAAGGAAATCTGGAGACAGCTACTTTGGTCCAACTTCTAGGCACTAGATAGACTACACTACCTTGTTGTTTTGCATATGTACAAGGAAAATAAACTGCATGTAATCCTAACTACAAAGATGCAAGTTGTCTTTTTCAACAGCCTCTTTCCCTTGCATCATGTCCAAATCACCACACTCTGGGTGCCCTATACCCACCCACACAAGTCAGAAAGCTCTCCTCAATTCTACTTCCACTGTGCTCAAAATCTTAGACACGAGAACTAGGTTAAAAAGAAAGGGGAAATGACACTTCCTTTATTCTCCTCATGGTGCATCCGAACAGTATTTTTGTGGAATTCTAATACTCAAACTCTGTGCCCCGCAAGTTACATACCAAGAAGCGCAAGTCTTCCTCACACAGACACACAATTCCCATGGGGTTCCTCAACATGGCCACTGACCAGCCCCTTCAATGTCATTTAATTTTCCAGACATTGGCAGGAGGGTATCTCAGAAGTTGACCCAGAAAATGAGTTCACATGAGAAAAGATGATGTGTAGTCATTTTCAAGTAAATAGGGGAAGAACCCATTCCTAGAACTTGGCTGTGCCATCCCCTCAGATATCAGCAGAGGCAAGTCGGAAGTGTGGACCCGTGGAACTGATGCACTCGATTTGGAAGAAAGTAGTTGCAGGTCCAGAATACCCTCTGTGATGGCAGGAAGGTAGGCAGATTTTCCTCTCTCTCCTAAAGACATTTGCTCGTTCCCAAGGTTGGTTCTTTCTGGCCGGAGGCAAACAATGTTAAGCCTCAGGCTACCTGACTAGAATTCATTTCTGTGATTTTATCAAAGGGATGAAATACGGAAGAGTTGAAAATAGGAACAAAGTTGTGGAAAATGGAGGTATTTAGATTTCAGGGTAACAGAGAAGAAATCTTAGACGTCCTTTCAAATGTTACGCAGTCTATTATCCAACACAAGCTGACCGGGGGTTCTCTTCCTCACGGAACTGCAGAACAGGAGAGAATGAGCTTCGAGTTAAGGATAAGGAAAAACATCTTTAAGTATGGAAAGGGGTTATCCT
The DNA here is from genome assembly GCF_009829155.1 of Mustela erminea. Classification (NCBI taxonomy): domain Eukaryota; kingdom Metazoa; phylum Chordata; class Mammalia; order Carnivora; family Mustelidae; genus Mustela; species Mustela erminea. Next base: position 38,043,978 of record NC_045634.1, on the reverse strand, counting down.
GGGAGCTCATGAATGACATCTTGAGAAGTGTCTGTAGGTCGGTAGTATTTTATCCGTCAGCACGTCTGCGGGTGATGAAGACCTGTGTCCCAGGTGCGAGAAAACACACGCAGCTTCCTTGACAATGTCGGCAAAAAATGCAGTGGTTTGGGCGCCTGGGTGGCTCAGTGGGTTAAGCCGCTGCCTTTGGCTCAGGTCATGATCTCAGGGTCCTGGGATCGAGCCCCGCATCAGGCTCTCTGCTCCTCAGAGAGCCTGCTTCCTCTCTCTCTGCCTGCCTCTCTGCCTACTTGTGATCTCTCTCTGTCAAATAAATAAATAAAATCTTAAAAAAAAAAAATGCAGTGGTTTGACAGTCCATCGCGTTTGAATGATTTGCTCTGATTGTCACAACTACGTCAGTATGGCTGTGCTCTCCCGCGGTCTCTGCAGAGCTTCAGTGTCCTGCAGCAGTATTTCTTCGATGGAAGACCCTGTATGTACAGTTTTTGGCAAATACAAACATTTTTTTCACTCTGTGTTGGCATACGGATACATTATTTAAATTATGCCACATTAGCATTTTATCCGGAATTACAAGCAGCGCCAGGAATCTATCACTCTTCTTACACCAAAGCCATCTCGGTCTGTTCTTTAGTTTGCTCATCTGCTAATAAAAAGCAAAAACATGTAGCAAAGGTCTTTATAAAGTCACTGCAGCTGGAAACAGGGACATAATTTGTATGCACTTTTCTAACTTTCAGTTGCAGAAAATCCTGTGCAAGCCTAAATTCACTCTTACTCCCATTTTTACCCAGTCTGGTGTCTGCCACAGGTCTGGTGAAGACTTTCGTGCTGAACCCAGACAGCAGAAAATCAGGAACAAGAGACTCCCTGTGCATCTCATAACCTTGGTAGAGAGGTGTCGCTGTCAGCTTATTCATTTCTATCTCCAGAATTATTTCCCATAAAATCTAATGTGAGTATTTGTATGTGTCACATAGGAGAGCATTTAATAATACAAGCATTATTGAATTATTACTAAGTAATCTGTGGCTGTAATTGGGCAAGAGTCATAGATGATATCATAATGCCACTTTAGTTCTGCTTCTTACCACCTCCTTCAGTGGTTCTGGGAAATCCTATTCCGTAGAAGTTCTGATCACTTTCATGTAATCAGTGAATACCTGGTCAGGGCTTTCATCAGTCTGGGGCAGCACAGTAATGGAAATACTAAAGTGTTGAGTTTCGGTCACTCTCCCAGTGAGTCCTGAGTGTAGTGACCCTGGTGAAAAGTGCCCTGCTGGGTTTGCTCTGGGACCAGCTCCTCCTTCCTCACACCTGCTCACTCTGGTACCCAGGGTTCCAGCCCATCCTGCCCTCGGGGACGGGAGCCAACCAGAGGACGCATCAGTGCTGAGGATCCCTGGCCCTGGCTCTGCTCCCCCTCCCGTTACTGGGCATCTCCCCCTCCGTACATTTGTTGCAAGGCTCACGCTGTCCTGTCTGTCTCTTTTTCTTGCCCCACCGGACTCTGGGGCCATCGGGATGGTCTGCAAATAGCCTAGCATCTTCGGGGCTTCGTCAGAGCCCACAGCCAGCACCGCTCACTGGCTTGGGCATCTGGCACCTGCCTGGCTTCCGTGTGTGGTTCTCAGCTCCAGACATTGTGTGTTCAACTCCAAGACGTGTTCAGGCTGCTCCCTTTCCTTGAGTGAGGAGATGAGACTGTCATTCTGCGGCGGGGATAATCTCACAGTTTCCAGCTCCCTGACACTGCTGTGCCTTCAACACGGGGGAAGGAGGTCGAAAAACAATTCCTATCTTTCCAAACAGAGCATGTGATCACATGACATAGAAGCTAAAACACTCGAATTCTAACATCCTGTTATATGTAGTAAATGCTCGTGATTTTTGGTCACAGAAAGACAAAACAACTATGGTCCTGAATTATGACAAATATTTCTTAATTATACATAGTTCAGTTAGGGAGAAAAAAGACAAGAACAATATTCCAATGAGCTGTTTCTGAGAGATGTTTAATAAATAGAAGAAATAAAATTAGTATAGACCGCACTACATTGTTATGATGGAGTAGAACTTAGGATCACAATTGTTTTTCTAAAATACTAGTTGTCAATTATTTTATCTCCCAATACTAAAAAAAACCTTGAGAGATTCAGATATCTATCTGTATGTCTAGGTACAAATATGTTTATAAACCTTCTAGATCTACAAATATTTATATATATATGTATATATATACACACACACATATATATATAATTTTTTTCTCCTCATTGAATATACCATAACTTTATTTTGTCTGTATATATTTATATGTACATATATCAGGTATCTATGAGTAGAAAGATAGATTAGTAGGCTATAGGTTGAGAGCCACAGACAAATCAAAGGGAAGTAGGTATACAGTGGAGGCTACTGGTTGTGGCCATGCTGACATGAAATACCTGCAGAAAATCTTCCTGTCTTGCTGTGGACACCTGTTTCTGCAGCCCAATGACCTCTCAGATGCCTTCCAGATGCAGCCGAAAGAAAGCAGGCAATTCTCCACCCACACTTAAAAACAGAGCTACTGTCATCTGTGGACAATAATGAATAATTGTATTTCCAGTAGGGCCCATGGATATTGACAGTATATTTGCAGAGCATTCTTCTTAATTAGTACAAGTTAAAAATACGCCAATAGGAAAAGAGGCAAAAGAAACCAACAGGAAACCTGTTGTGAAGCCTGAGTGGCAAATAAATATGGTAAACTTAAAGCAAAGTTAGGGAAAGAGTCTGGTTTATTTTTTTTTGTTGTTTTTTTTTTGTTTGTTTGTTTGTTTGTTTTGTTTTGTTTTTAGTCTTTTTTACCAGGTAAAAAAAGTGTGTGAGAGGGTCAAGTTTTGAATAAGACTGAAAGCAACCAACAGAAATGTTATATGTTGCCATGGGAGAACAAATAGTTATAACTGCAATTGTAAGACTGATTTTGTCCCTTAACATTGAACATGCACATGTTCTGTGACCCAGGCAATCTATTTTGTGTGTGTGTGCCAAGGAGTACTAAATGTTGAATAAATTATGTATTTTTCAGGCATAAACACGCCTGTGTAACTACTACATGAAAACATGCCAGAGGTTGATAAGTACCAAACCTAGAAAACTATTAGCTTTGAGAAACAGTGATGGGCAATTGATAGAAGAATCACAAAGAACTGCGGTGGTATTCCTGACTTCACGTCCGTTCTGGATGGAGAGGATGCAGAAGGAGTGGAGGCCGCCTGGCCAGAGCCCAGAGACAAGGAGCAAAGGCATTGCATCATATCTTATCAGAATATAACCTAAATTCAATGATCCTGTATTACATTTGATAAAGACTGGTGGTCTGAGCTCCTTATATTGTTATTTCTGGGGATCTTAAATTTTAAAATCTCACAATCTTTTTGAAAAGCTTTAATTTGTATCGAATAGATGGATGGTTACATATGTAAATAAGACCTTCCACCTCTGGCTTCAAAATCCCTGTGTCCGATATGTTAACCCTGCAAAAGAGAAGATGGTCTTCTGGTGTTACGGTATCAACCTCAAGCACATTTGCTTCACTAATTATTTGTCACAGTTCTTTTTTTTCCACTTTACCTATCTCATTCATTTTTCTAACATATAACCTGCTATAAATCAAAAGTGTTTTACAATAGCCAAGATATGGGAGATGGAAGCAGCCTAAGCATTGCTGATGGACAAGATGTGTGTGTGTGTGTGTGTGTGTGTGTGTGTGTGTGTGTACAAGTATTGCACAGCCGCAAAAAGAACAAGAGCTTGCCCCATGAGACAGCACGGACATACCCACAGAGTATAACGCTAAGTGAAATAAGTCAGAGAAAGAGAGATATCATATGATTTCAGTCATGTATGAAATCTAAAAAAAAAAAAAAAAATGTAGGTAAACAGATAAATAACAGCATCAGTCCTATGAGTAGAGACAAGAAATCGATAGTTTCCAGAGGAGGGAGCGGTGAGAGGATGGGCAAAGGAGTCGGAAGGGATTGAGGGGTCCTGGCTCCCACGTGTGCAGCGAATAAGTCACGGGAATGAAAGACACAGCGTAAGGAATACAATCCCTGATGTCCTACAGCTGTACGGTACCGGGCAATAGCTACACTTGCGGAGAGCAAAACACAATGCATAAATTCTTTAAGCACTATGCTGCGTATCTGGTAGTGATGTAACATCGCACGTCAGCTATAGTCAAACAAAAATTAAGTAACATGAAATAAAATAAAAATTAAAAAGTAAAGAAAACAACTACTCCTTACAAACAACAAAACTAAACAAACAAACAAAAATAGCCACCGGGTTCTTACAGCCTATTATCTTCACGTTGGTAAACGCCTATCTTGCGAAACGGGCAGGTGGCAGGTCGGGTGCGGGAGGCCGAGAGTGAGCCTATGGCGTTGGGTGGGAGATGCTCACTAGGGAGAATCGCTCAGGCCAGTGGGGGAGGTTGCAGAGTGAACGCAGCCTCTGCGGAGTCTGCCGTGCGTGATGGGAGCTCAGGCCTGGGCCACCCACCAGCAAGATGCCTGCGCACGGCCCTCCTCCCTCACACAGCCGCCAGGAGAGGCTGCTCTGGAAGGACCTCGGAGAAAACACCTCAGGGATCTCTGAGGGAGCTGGCAATAGGGCTTTTCCACTGACTGTGTTCCCCACCACAGCTGGCCGGCCGGTCCCCCCTGAGGATGACCCAAGGGTCACCCCCAGTCAGGACTTCCCCAGAACACTTCCACAATGCAGCTGCTCCTTTAAGAAGCATTCAAAATCAGTCCTGCAAACGTTTAAAATAGTAAAGAGGATCGTACCCATGTTGCCTTCAGAAGTCCCTCCTGCCACACACTCAGTCTTAAAGAATGGGAAAGAGAAATGGAAATAAAATGAGAGGCAACTGTGTTTCCGAATTGCAATATGACACATGGAGTCATAGAAGGTTGGGGTTCAAACAGGAGAGCAGGAAAGGCAAGGACCAAAAAGAAGAAAGAGAGAGAGAGAGAGAGAAAGGAAGGAGAAAGAGAAGAAAACTCCCTGCGGCTGCGGATCTCAGTAAATGGCTAAAGAATACAGCTCTCCGGTTCCAGAACTCTTATTTGGAACAAGAGGGAAGGATGTGCCAGCTAGTTTGGGAGATAAATAAGAAGATTAATCACTCTGCTGGTGGTGTTGCGGGGGAGAATGGGGTGGCGGGTGAGAGAAGTCGGAGAGGGTGTGCTACGGTGACTGCTGTGGCGTGTGGAAGCCTGACTCCTCACAGGCCTGCACCCCTGGGGCTAATAATACATTATATGTTAATTTTTAAAAAGGAAGATTAAGACTCTTTTTATATCTCCATATAGAAACTTCTTCAAATCTTTATCAACGGGAAGAACCAAGAGGCAAAGATCAACACTATGTAAAATGTGTTCCCATTTCTGTAAATGGAGAATAACACTAATACTAGAACTTCCATTATACCAGTGTTGGCTTTCATAGGCCCGAAAACATGGCAGGTTTACATCACAGAACCAACCGCAGGAGAACAGGGTTAGCTGGTGTGCGGCTGTGCTGCGTGTTACTGTCATTCACCCCGTGACCATGTGATGAACTCGTTTGAACACAGCTCAGGGATGGGATCTCCTTCAACACAGAGCGTCCCGTGTCCCTCCGCTGCAGCCAGTCAGACTGAGTCTTTCTCACACGTAGCTGGCGGATTCTGTGAATTTTTTTTTTCGCATTTATTGAGTTGGTCATGGGCTGCTTCTTTCTTCTGCCAGCCCGGTGAAGGATGTTGCTTGATTTCTGACAGTTGCACGAATTTTTCATCCTCATTGTCGACTACGCTTGGTCTTGACCTGGTATCCTTTCCATGTCTTGCTCAATGTGTTTGGTTCCTATTTTGTTGAAAATATTTGTATTTATGGCAGATACTTGATTTTAATATCCAATATAACATTAGTTTTAAAAATAAGGATATTCGTGGGGGGATATTTTATTTTCATCCATTTACCATCTTTTGTCTTCTTCAGGATTTGATAGCTTGATGATGCTGGACTCATGAAAGAGTTGACCAGTCGCAAGTTCTTTCACCGAACTCAGGTTTAACTGCAAATGCCAAAAGCACAGATATTAAGTGTATAGTTTGGTGCATTTTGACAATTTCCTTAACCAAGTGCAGCCTCTCTCCACATGAGAGAATGTATCTACTACCCCAGCTTCCTCCTCAGACTCACCTGTTTCTAGATTTCCTATATGATAAAGTCCTTTGGGCCACTCTTGAATTTCATGTGAATAAAATAATCAGAATATACTCTTCTGTCTGGCTTTTTTTTTTTTTTTTAAACTAAGCATAATATTTTTCAGTTTAACCCATTACATTATACAATCTTGATAATTTTTTGGATTTGAAAAGGGTTACATCATATACACCAAATACTAGAATAGCATATTACATGAAAAAGTTCTGGAAACTAAAAAAGACGTGTATATGCATATGGAAAGAAAATATGCTGTACCCACAAGAATCATCACCGCTCAAACAATGATCATCACACATCCAAGAATTTTACAAGGTTTTTTTAAAGTTACAGAACAATATTTCATTCACAACTGGAAAATAATATAAAAAGCCCTTAAAGACAGGAAGTGTGACTCAAGAACCTTCTATTCAGCCGCACTGCTCTTCAAGTATGAAGAAACAAAATTTTTGAGACATGTTGTGGTGCAATCCATACAGTCTTCATGACTACTTGTTGGAAAAAAAGAAAAAATAAATAAATAAAGTAAAAAAATGGCGGGAAAATCCAGATAATAGGGGTTAAATATCTAAAATACAATTTACGATGAGCCCTAAATCCATTTATCAGTAGAAACAAGGAAAAAGAATGTGTTCAGTTGGGTGTAAATATTTCCCAGTCTGACAACAGACATAAACACAACAGACAGAATATTAGGTATGGGGAGTTAAAGCCGTGCTGACAGCGGCACGAGAGGCTGGGAACTCGAGGGGTCAGATTACGATGTTAGTTGTAAGAAGTGAATAGAAAAAAGGTAATAAGGTAAACATTCACTCGTGAATGGGAGAGACGGAGAGAAAGAATGGAAAGGAAATTGGATATATATGAACTTTGTTATTATTCAGTGTGAGTCAGTAGGTGTCATATACAGAGTAAATGCAACACGCTATATAAATTGTAAGTGCAAGCATACACCAATGATTGCCTTCCAATTTGCTGTAAGAAATACGAGGGACAACACATGAAATAGAGACCATGTAGAGAAAGGTTTAAACAAACAAACAAACAAACAAACAAAAACCTCAAGTCACCAGCACAACATAAAATCGTAACTGAACCAAAGAAAGGCTGGTATTAATGGATAGAGCAAGAATGTAAGATCTGTTGGGATTTAACTCCTCTATAGGGAAAAGAAAATAAAAAACAAAAAAAACAAAAAAAACCCACACTAATTTGTTCCCATTAAGTACCTATGACATGGTGCCCAAGTCAATAAGTAAACAAAGCCTCACTGCTCTGCACCCACCTGCTCTTCCTCCTCACCGCACAGCTCCGTGGAGGGCAGCCCGACCTCCCTCATAACCGCCTGGAAGCTCCCTCAGCCCTCCGGCCTCCCAAGGACACCACACCATGGCGGCCAGCCCAGTCTCTGCCCCTCCCCCGCTCGCTACTGCCCCCCAGTTCAAGGCCACTGGAGACTCAGTAGCCTTTGAAGAGCTTTCCTCCAGGCTCTGAGGACTTAACTACGTCAGCATATTTCTTTCAAATCCGTTTTCCTAAAATTCATTTATTATAACCGTACCTCATGGGGTCAACCCACGAATGGTTCTCTACAAAGCTCTCCCATAAGAATGGCCTCCGCACGTTCCTCCGGTTCTTTTGTTAATACTGAGTTTTAATTCCAGTACAATTAACAGGCAGTGTCATGTTAGTTTCAGTTGCGGTAAAGCCCTTCAGCAATTCCCCTATCGCCCCGGGCTCCTCACGACGGTTCCCGCCTGAGGCCCCGTCACCTGGTCCCCGTCCCTCCCGCCTTCCTCCCCTCTGGTCACCATCGGTTTGCTCTCTGCAGTTCTGAGTTTGTTTCCTGGTTGGCCGCTCTCTCTCTTTCCGCCCACTCTGTTGGTTCTTTCATTTCCTAAATTCCACATATGAGTGAATTCGTACGGTATTTGTCGGTCTCCGAGTGACTTATTTCCCTTAACATTATATCCGCTAGCTCCATCCACATCATTGAAGATGCAAGATTCTATTCTTCCTTAGGGATGAATAATTTTCCACTGGGAGCAATTGCATCTTCTTTATTATCAATAGATGGGCAATGGGCTCCTTCTGCAGTTGGGCTGTTCTACATAATGTCGCTATAAACATAGGGTTGTACGTATCTCTTTGAATTACTGTTTTTGTATTTTGAGGTTGAATACCCGATAGTGTGATTGCTGGGTCGCGAGGTAGCTCTTTTAACTTTCTGAGGAACCTCCATGCTGTTTCCCAGAGTGGCTGCACCAGTGGGCATTCCTTCCAACAGTGAAAGAGTTTTTATTTTTCCACATCCTCACCAACACTCCTCTCTTATGTCGTTGATTTTAGCCATTCCGACGGGTGTGCGGTGATGGGTCGTTGTAGTTTGGGTTTGCATTTTCGTGATGATGAGGGGTGTTGAACATCTTCTCATGTGTTCGTTGACCATCTGGATATCTTCTTTGGAAAAAATGTCTAATCATGTCTTCTCCATTTTTAATTGGATTATTTGTTTCTCATGTATTGAACTTTATCAGTTCTTTATGTATTTTGGATCCTAACTCTTTACTGGATATGCCATTTGCAAATATCTTCTCCCATTCAGTAGGTCAACTTTTACTTTTGCTGATTGTTTTCTTCACTGTGCAAAAGAATTTTTATCTTGAAGTAATCCCGGTCTTCCTCTAGTTCTTGTTTTCAACTTACCCTTCTCTTCCCTACAGACCACACAAGCCATTCCATTTGTCTGTTACCCAGTACCATCTTGATTTAGCTGATCAGGACACACACACACACACACACACACACACTGATTGACTCTGTATTCAGCCTGTAACAGCCCCACATGAGAAACACCTGGGGTGATTTCTATCTGTATTCAAAACATACTGGATCACCTTGTCCGTCTGCAAGGGCAGAACGCAAATATTGTCTCTTCATGAAGCACTCATTGATCCACACATCCCCAGTCAGAATTAATTATTCACTCCTGTGGGCTCCCACGGGGATGTTCTTGCTCTCTTGACCAAACTCAGTAGAAAATCATTTGTGTCTGTGTTTTCCTGTTTACCAAATACATTACTGAACAATAACTATCTCCTAGATAAATATTATTGGGTCAAAAGTGCTATCTATCTGTAATTGTATGATGTATGAAAGCACATTTTGTGATATATTTGTATTGTTTTAGAAAAAATTAACAAAATATAGCAGGTTTCTTTAATAATCTGTTTCTAGAGGAAGCTGGCTTTGTATCCCCAATCCTACTGATTCCTGATTCTAATCAAATAGTAAAGAGACATATTCAGTGTTTGGAAATTTTTTTTCAAATATTTAATACCTCAAAATGAGATAAAAATATAACTTGAATTCATTTAGTAGAGGCTGAATTTCTCAGCCCGTGGGCTGATTTCCGAATGCACCTTCTGTTTTGTCTAATCCATATTGTATAAGCACACAGTGATGAATATGCATTGTTTTTTAACGAGCACTGGGTGGTCCCACAGAGTAACACTCATTCTCGCACTCCAAATGCTGGCATGCTTTTAAGACAGAGCACTTAATACATTCCAAACTTTGGTTTTACTCTCTTCCAAAAATAGCTTTAAAAATACCTTCCCTGAAAGCATCTCACATTGTTTGTATGGGAGCCTAAAAGCTGAGTGCCCTGAGTGCCTACGGTTCACGGCCACATTGTGAGGGAATGTTGGGCTGTTCTCTGGAGAACATTCACGGTGGGAGAAAGCTTGCACCTGGGCTCTTTGCCTTGGGCACTGGGTTCAAGATCTTTGCAGTAAGTTGATCTATGACCAGAAGATATGTATGCACGCTTCAGGAAGCAACACCCACCAGTGGTCTGCTGCAGTGGGAAACCCGAGGGAATCACTAGAGAAGGGACACCCGAAGACCGGAGAAATGGCTACCAGAGCGGAGAGCTTAGACAGCACGGTTCTTGGCTCTGAGAAGTAAGGACTTGCTTTGTCTTGCAAGCAGATCCCCCTGGAAAGGAGGATTTTGTAGGGGAGAGTGCTGCCATCAGACTTCTTTTTTTTTTTTTTTAAGATTTTATTGATTTATTTGATAGAAAGAGACACAGCGAGAGAAGGAACACAAGCAGAGGGATTGGGAAAGTGAGAAGCAAGCTTCCTGCTGAGCGGGGAGCCCGATGCGGGGCTCGATCCCAGAACCCTGGGATCATGAACTGAGCCACGCTTAACGACTGAGCTATGCAGGCGCCCCGTGCCATCAGACCTCTTAAAGCCTGCCAGGGAACTGGTAATTTAGCCAGGAATTCTCCTGTGGTTTTTTTGCCTCTGGTGTTGTATTTTAGGTGGCTTTTCCTAGGTTTTAGGTCCTTCTATCCTAGTGAAGGGATGGAGGCTTGTCTGGGGGAACATTTCAAGTTAGAATTTAAATGTGGGGCTATTTCTCCCGCTGTCTGGGCTCACTACAGCTCCGACCTCCGAGTCTTTGGTTGTACAAGTGAGTTTCCCAAACTTCCCCATCAGTCCAGTGTCCAGGGAGTCCCGAGTGGGGGTGGGGGGAACGATGCTTCACACGCACTGTCAGTTACATGCAGCAAGAGTAAAGACTGATTTTGTTGGTTCACAAAAGTGTGTTTAGCAGATGCATTTCGAAGGAACCTATTTCAAAATAAGATGCTTCTCAGGGTTAAAAATACATTTTGCATAGTAGAGAATAAACAAGAAATCTCCCTAAATTTCACTGCTGATGACTTTAAAATTTGGACACATTTTTCTTGACCTTATCATTCTGTTGTTCAAATATGACAATATTTTGGTCTTCAATGTTTTCCTTTTTTGCTACTTGGGAAGTATGTAAAGCGCTGCCATAAGTTGTTTTTTTTTTTTTTTTTTTTTAATATCTTTAAAGTACTAAGTGTAGTTATAAGAATCTTGGATTGTGGGTCTTATCAAACCAAAACTAAAACAGAAACTCAATATTCTTTTCATGGTTAACAGATATTTCAATTAGTGAGCCCAAGGAGAGTTGATTTCTTCCTTTGTACCTGGGTTTTCTGGTTTTTGTTTGTTTGTTCTGTTTTTTGAGCTGTTGGTTAGCACGTTGAAAACACTGCACACAGATGTGGATGACAGCCTCCTCCTAATCTAGTCTGAGTGTCGGAGTGCGGCTGTGGCTGTTTCTGCCGTGTGCACGTGTGCGTCTCCCGGCCCGTCCTTTCGCTTCTCCAGTACTCCAGGGCTGGGTTTTGGAAACTTGCGTCTTTGGTGTTGATCGTGTAACTAAAGTAGTTGAGGCAAATGAAAGCTCTGCACAGTGACTGGGTAACACGGGACGGTTTGGTGTGGACACACATTGGGCCATGATCACCACAATGCCGCCAATCCACCTGCCCACGCACCCCCATCCTTAACGATGCTTCTGAACTGTGATGAGAACGCTCACAACCGGCTCTCCTAGCAGGTGTCGGGTCCACAACGCAGCGCTGTTGCCCCGAGTGTCCACGCGTGTATGAGACCTGGCTAGACGCGGATACTTCAACATCGCACAACACGGCTGCGGAGTAGGGGCTGGTACCAGGGAGGAGAAAGAAAACAGCTCATGGTCAGGAGCTTCATGAGCCAAGAAGACAGAGCAAGACACCACTTCTCGCAACACTCTTCACCCCACCCTCTCCTCTCCTGATACTCCCGTGAGAGAGATTTTGTTAAATCCCACAGACGCCCGAGGCCCCGTTTCTTCTTCTTTTTCATTCTCTCTTCTGTCTGTTCTTCACAACGGATAGTTTCTCTTGTTCTATCTCAGCCTTCTCGGTATGTCCCTCTCAAGTTGGCTGTTGCTTCTGTTCTGGGGGCTTTATTATAAATTTGCCTTTTAAGAGGTTCGTTTGTGCGTCTTTCGTATCTTCTTGTTCTTGGTGGAGGCTTTCTGTTTCTTCACGGAGACTTTCTGAAGTCTTGCTCCCATGTGCTCGTGATTGTTCAGTGAGGACATTTTGAGATGGCGGATTTTGAATCCTTGTCCAGCAATCCTAACACCTGTCTTTCCAGTGTCAGCCTCTGTCGTGTGGTTTTAGATTTGGTGACTAGTGTTGGATACTGGGACATGATGGGCACTACGTTATGTGACTTTGAATCTCGTCCACACGTTCTGTTCTAGCTGGTCTACCCTGACTGCCTTGTGACCTTGAGATGGGTGTTGATTTCTGGTCTCCCCTCAGCCACCTGTGACACCCAAGGTGAAGGCGGTGGTCACTATTGGAAAGCTTCCTGGCAACTTTTATTTTTGATAACACAATTTATAGTTAAAAACACTCTCATCAAAAATTTTTTAAAAAACCCTGAAGCAATATGATTTTCTTAGTTAATTCCTAGTCAATTAAGAAGTAATGCCAATAAAAAAATCGAGAAAGGAAAACAATTAGAAACTCTTTATAAAACTAGAATTTCACTGCAAAAAAAATCCAGATAAAGATATTAGATGAAAACACTGCAATAGACAAATATCCTCACGAAAGCGAATTTACTCATCATTAACAAAATATAAACAAGTTGGAACCTTCGAAAGAGGAAAATGATAATGCATCACGTTTATCCGATCAACATAAGCTTTGACGTTCAAGCAATGGCATTTACCACTCAACAGACTAAGCACTAAAGTACATGATGATCTCAACAGATGAATAAAAATAATTTGAAAAAGTCAAGGAAAACAAAATAAAACAACAAACTACAAACTTCTCAGCAGCTAAGAAGAGTCATTGGTTGAGTCTATCAACTTATGTAAGGAAAATACTATTCTCATTCTCTGCATACTCTTCCACAACAAAGAAGCACGAGGAATACTTCCAAATTCATTCTATGAGGCCAAAATTACTCTAATACAGAAACCACACAAAGACGTCACAAGAAAGGAAAACGACAAACACTCTCACATGAACGTAGACACAAAAACTCAACAAAATGATAACAAATTGAATTAAATGAAGTATAAAAATAATTGTACACCCAAAGCAAGTGGGATTTATCTGAATATGGAAGGCCCGTGCAGCATGTGGAAGTCAGTTTACATAATCTATCACATCAACAGGCTAAAGAAAAAAAAAATGACTGCATTGATCAATCAATGCAGAAAAAGCCTTTGAAAAAATCCAGCACCCATCCAGGATAACAAAAACCTCTCAGTAGCTCAAAATAGAGAGACTTCCTTATCCAATAAAGAACATAAAACCTGAAACTAACTTCACTCTTGATGATGAGAATTTAGATGCTTTCATGCTAAGACCAGGAACAAGGCAGAACACCTGCTTCCACAATTCTTGTTCACATCTTAGTAGAAAGCCTAGCTAACTAGCTAGTGCAATAAGACTAAACCAAATAAAACCAAACCAAACCAACAAAAAAACCCCACATAAATATACACACATAGGAAGAAATAAAAAGTGCCTTTGTTCATGTATAAGATTGATTATGTAGAAGTTTCCAGAGAATCAACAACAAAAACACCCCAACTGATAAGCAGTTATATCAAGATTGAAAGACATGACGTTAATGCACAAGTCATTTGATTTCTTATATAAGAGCGATGAAAAATTGCAATATGAAATAAAAATATATAACATGGTCTACATTAGAATCCCAAACTGAAATACTTAAGTATAAATCTAATGAAAATATGTAAGATCTTTCTGAGGAAACCTACACAATTCTGGTAAGAAGGAATCAAAGAGGACCTAACTAAATGAAGACGTTCCGTGCTTGTGCGTGGGAGACGAACCGTGATGACGGTGTCAGCTATTCCTAACTTCATCTACCAATTTGGCACAATCCCAGTGAAAATCTGAGCAAGATATTTTGTGGATATTGACAAACTAATGCTAAAATTTATAGGGAGAGCAAAAGACAAAGCATAGCCAATACAATATTGAATTGCAGAGAAATTAAGTTAGAAGATGACACCACCCAACTTCAAGAACTTCTATAAAGCTTCAATATCAAGAGACTGTGGTATTGGAGAGGAGAGGACAAATAGGGCAGTGGGATGGACTCGAGAGCCCAGAAAGAGACCCACGAGATAGAGTTAACTGATCTCGGACAAAGGGCGAAGGCATTTCAATGAAAACAAGTCTTTTCAAGGAATGGTGCTGAAAACCTGGGCATTCCCAGGCAAAAATACTGAATCTAGTCATTGGCCTTCTAACTTTCAAAAAATTAATTCAGGATGAATCATAGGCCTATATGTAAAACACAAAACTATAAGAATCCCAGAAGAGAACAACAACAACATATCTAGGTGATGCTGGGTTCGATGATGACTTTTTAATAGAACATCAACGGCACAGTCCATGAATAAAAATTGATGAGCTGGACTTCAATAAAAGTAAAATTTTCTGCTCTGTGGATGACCTTGTTAAGGAAAAAAGAAAAAAAGAGACAGGCAACTGATTGGGAGAAAATATTTTTAAAATGCATGTTTGATAAAGGAGTAATATTCAAAATATGAAATTCACCTAACAGAAAACAAATACCTAACTATAAGTGGGTAAGATATCTGAACACGTCCCTCACCAAAGAAGACATGCAGGTGGCAAATAAACCTATAAAAAGATATTCAACATCATATGTCGTTAGGGAATCACAAATGAAAACAAAAAAGAGACACTATTCTGTACCTATTAAAATGATTCGAATCCGAGGCATTCACAGCACCAAGTGTTGGTGAGACTGTCAAGTCGTAAAAAGTTTTATTTGTTCCTGACGGGAATACAAAATAGTTCAGTTACTTTGAAAGAATGACAGTCTCTTACAAAATGAAACATACTCTTAATATATTATCTAGCAATCACACCCCTTGGTGTTACCCAAATGAGAAGAAAACTTATGTTCACGGAAAATCCTGCACATAAATATTTATAACAGCTTTTTCATGATTACCAAAACTTGAAAGTGAGAGGATGTTTGTCAATTGATGAATGGATATGCAAACTGGAGTCCATCCAGACAATAGAACATTGTTCCATAATAAAAAGAAATGAGCCATCCAGTCACAAAAGACACAGAAGAAACTTAAATGCATATTAGTAAGTGAAAGAAACCAGTCTGAAATGGCTGTGTTCTGCTTTATTCTGGTTCTTTGACATTCTGGGAAAGGTAAAACTGTGGAGAAATTATAAAGATCAGTGGTTGCCAGGGGTTGGTGGGAAGGGGTGATGGATAGACAGAGCAGATAGAATTTTTAGGATAAAACTATACCGTCTGTTTCTGTACATGTATACCATATATATATATCATATATATATATATACACACATATAATATACACAGTATCTATATATATACAGAGTATCTCTATATATACATACTATAATGATGGATACATGAATTTCTAAAGTTGTGAAAGCCTATAGAATGTGCACTTGTCTTGAGTTAATCTTAATGTATCAAGGGGCGTCTGGATGGCTCAGTTGGTTAAGTACCAGCCTTTGGCTCAGGTCATGATCCCAGGGTCCTGGAATCGAATCCCACATGGGGCCCCTTGATCAGAGGGAAGCCTGGTTCTCAGTCTGCCTGCTGCTACCCCTGCTTGTGCTCACTTTCTCTCGCTCTCTCTGACAAATAAATGAATAAAGTCTTAAAAAATAGTAATGCATCAATATTGCCTCATTGATTTTGACAAATGTACCACAGAAGTCAGGACGCTAATAGTAGTTGCCAATAGGGGCAGGGTGCTCAAAAGACACACAGGAACTCTGTACTGTCTGCCCAGTCTTTCTGCAAAGCCAAAATGCTGAAAAATGTATATTAATTATTTAAAATTTTCAGAAATCTAGAATGGACACGTGCCATGTTATCCTAAGGAAGAACATCAGTTCTGCATAGAGTGATGCTTGACAACAAAGACAGAGTTTCTCTACTTCCATCAAGAATGAGGCAAGGGTAGATTAGCAATACAACTTCAATTGCATTTTACACCCTAATCACTGTAATAAAGGAATAAAAATAAATAAAAGACTTTGAAAAGAAGAAGGAAATCTCTTCATTTGAAGAAGGCATGATTGTACACATGGAAAATCCAAAATGATCCATGAACACAAAATTGAGAATCAAGTGTGATAATTCTGCAACTATAGGGTAAACATTCAGGAAGAAAATGCATTTATTTTATTTGGTGATTACATTTAAAGGAGACAGAAACAAGCAAAAAGTGAAAATGCATCTAAGACATGGCGAGGAAATACTCAGGAGAAGGGAACAAGACTGCAAGGTAGAAATAAGCTGCGTGGGCCCCGAGAAAGTAGAGGTGACATACTCACAGTGTGTGTGTGTGTGTGTGTGTGTGTGTGATGGCAAGAGGAGGAGTAGCAGGGGCAGAAGTAAAGCTGTAGGGAACGAAAAGTCAGGCTGTGCCATACAAGCAAGGAAAAGTCATCTGTAACATTTTTGAAAATTTGCAACGGGAGGGATGCCTGGGTGGCCCATTGGGTTAGGCACCTACCTTCCGCTCAGGTCAGGATGCCAGGGCCCTGGGATCGAGCCCTGCCTCTGACTCCCCTGCTCAGCCGGAGTCCGCTTCTCCTTCTCCCTCTGTTCATCCTCTCTTTCTTGCTCTGCTCCCCCCCCCGATAAATAAATACAATCTTAAAAAATAGATGCAACGGGAAACAATTTGGAAGGTTTAAGCAGAAAAATAACATATTTTACGTTTTAAAGGTATCACTTGTTATTTCTGTTATTAGCTAGTCTGCCATATGTCAGAGTAACTCGTAACACACCATACCCCACCCACACCAGAAAACCAGGAGCTCTCTGGTGATGCTCCAGGGGAATCAGCACAATGTTAGAGTCTTAAGGAAGGGGGAAGCACAGATAAGGAGCTATTACATCTGCCTTGTTCTCCTGAGAACATGCTTCGAACCTCAGTACAGGGAAAGTGATCCCAAACAGAATATGCATGTTTTGTGGTGAAGAAGAAACAAGATACTGAGGTCTGCGATTGCCAAACCTTCTGGACCGGTGGAAGACACGGACCCAGAAGATGTGAAAACACACACACACACACACACACACACACACACACACACACACACACAGAGAAAGAGAGCCCTAAATTTGGAGAGCAGTCACCTGCTTCAACATATCCTACAAACCCAGGATTTCCAGAAGGCACGAGCCCTCTGGAGGGTGGGGAACTGAACAAATATCTTATGGGACACACAATTCTGGGAGACTGGACCCAGGCAGAAGGGACACATTTAGTGGGTGGATGGGCTCTCAGCCAAGATTTCACAAAGACCATATCTGAGAGCTAAGTACCACAAACTTAGATTAAGATGAAAGCTCAAATAGCCCCATCCTGGGGGGAAAAAAAATCCTCAAAACAAATTCTTTTTTTTTTTTTAAAGATTTTATTTATTTATTTGACACAGAGAGACACAGTGAGAGAGGGAACACAAGCAGGGGGAGTGGAAGAGGGAGAAGCAGGCTTCCCGCCGAGCAGGGAGCCCGATGTGAGGCTCCATCCCAGGAGCCTGGGGTCATGACCTGAGCCATCATTTTTAAGAGTAAGGAAAGATTAGAAACACTTTTTTGGTCCTTTAGGTAGAAAAGTCATAGCAGAAATGTATCAGACATCTTAAAACACAGTTTTAAAAAATAACAAAATATTAGTTTTTTAAAAATTCTGATTAACAAAATAACAACATAAAGGATGGTGTATTGCTTGTATTTGAGCAAAAGCATACACTTTCTGTACAAGAGAATAAAGTGGATATAGCTTTAAAGAAGAAGGTGGACTGAAAAATGTACTTTAGACAAAGCTTAAATAAAAAGTAATATCTTTTTCTTTCTACTTCAGGCAAGCTGTTTCATCTGTTATAGCTCAATCGTTCTGAAGTATTTTATGGATCGCAGCTTTAACATTCTGTCATTATTTATTGTCCACTATCATTCCCTTGTTTTTCTGTCTTGGAATTCTTAGAAGCATTCTTTTAAGAGAATATGTTTCCCGAAAACCAGTGAAAAGCAATATATAATGCACTGTATGCCTTTGCTCATTGCCCGGCACAGTGAAGAGTAGCACCGATACACCGAACAGTTCTTTGGAGAGACAATGCACGGAGCTTTAAGTGGAACAAGTATCGCAGTGTTAATAAAAGCAACATACAGTTTGCTACATATATTTAATAATGCACACTTCAGTAATTTTGGCCCAGTTCCAGATGTGTGTATATATGTGTGCATACACACACACACACACAGACACTATAAAACGTGTATGTGTGTCTGTCTATAAATTCAGTGGTTTACCAGTGTTAAATATACATGCACACACAAATACATAAAACAGAGGTACACCTGTTTTATGTATTTGTGTGTGCATGTATATTTAACACTGGTAAACCACTGAATTTATAAGTGGATCATCTCTGATTTTTATTGATACAAAAAATTAAAGTTTCTACATAATGTTTAAAACAGTCATTTGTGGGGCGCCTGGGTGGCTCAGTGGGTTAATGCCTCTGCCTTCAGCTCAGGACATGATCTCAGGGTCCTGGGATCGAGCCCCACATCGGGCTCTCTGCTCAGCGGGGAGCCTGCTTCCTCCTCTCTCTCTGCCTGCCTCTCTGCCTACTTGGATCTCAGTCTGTCAAATAAATAAATAAAATCTTTAAAAAAAAAAAAAACAGTCATTTGTTCCTTCCTAAAACTGCAAATTATTTCCTAACATAAATTGTTGTGATTACTAACTGACAGAGATGTAGAATTTGATTATGATACCAAGGTAACGCTGCTTAACCCGTCACTCACTTCCCATGTCTCTGTTATAAAAAACAGGAAGATAACCAAGTACAGTACAACTGGAGGTTCTCAGAATCCAGGCCCAGTGCTGTGGGTTAATCTGTGTCCCCTAAAAAGACAGGTAGTTGAGGGTGTGACTGTATTTGGAAATAGATTCTTTGCAGATGGAATCACTTTTAGAGGAGGTCGTTCGGGGGAGAGTGAACCTTGAGTGCAATCACTGGTGTCCTGACAAGAGAAGACACAAAGGTGCCCAGGGAAATACCTGTCGTGGTACAGACAGACAGAGTGAAGTGATGCGCCTACAAGCCAAGGAGGCCAAGGAAGTCAGCAAGGATGAGAATCGAGGAGGGAGGCACGGGACTGACTCTGCCACAGAGCTTCCAAACGAACCAGCTCTGCCAACAGTCTGATTTTGGACTTACAGCCTCCAGAACCATGAGAGATAAATCTCTGGTGCTTCAAGCCACACAGTGTGTGCACTTTATGATGACAGCCCCAAGAAGCCAGTGCACACACCCAGAATCAGAAGGGCAGAGTTCTCAGATCAGCTAACCAAAGAGATCAGGAGCAATGTCGGCTCCAGAAGCAACCAGATTCAGAGAGTACTGGCTTTGTGCGCGTCTACTAGGCTGAAATCAATCTAGGTTCTATTCGCAAGATGGGGGAAAAGGCCAATGGCAACGTCCACCCCAGCTGTCTAGCTGAGCAAAACCAGAGAAAAACAGCATTGTCTCTGACAGCCTTGCTGGAATGCATCCAGAAGTCATTAATACACGGACCGAGGAATCCTAAACCTATCGCTGAATGAGGTCTTAGGTCACAGCGATCATCACCGCAGCTTTGGACAGGAGTGGACATCAAAGTTTTAGATTCTGGAAAGGGTCAGACACTTCTGTTAAAACTGGTGGTGAATAGGGTACCTGGGTGGCTCAGTCAGTTAAGCATCTGCCTTCAGCTTCGGTCATGATCCCAGGGTCCTGGGATTGAGTCTCACATCGGCTCCCTGCCCAGTGGGGAATCTGCTTCTCCCTCTCTCTTGACCCTCTCCCCTGCTCATTCTCTTTCTCAAATAAATAAATAAATAAAATCTTTAAAAAATCTTTTAAAAGAAAAAAAACTAGTGATGGCAAAAAATTAGAGAAATTTCAAAACTGTAACTTAACATAAGGTCATTCAATGACACTCAACAATGGCACCAAAGTTTTCCGAGCACTCAAACACATATTATCATGTTTGCTTCTCTTGACAGTTTCTTGTGAAAGAGAAAAATTATTATAATCCCTATTTCAAAATGAAGTAAAGTGCCAGGTAAGATGTCAATACAGGTGTATACTATTATTGTACTGGCCATTAAGACTTTTTTTTTTTTTGACATTTAAAATTCAAATTTCTAATTATGCTTGTTTTCTTTGCTCTGGGAGATTTTTTTTCTTTTCAGCGTAACAGTATTCATTGTTTTTGCACCACACTCAGTGCTCCATGCAATCCGTGCCCTCTCTAATACCCACCACCTGGTTCCCGCATTTATATCTATTTCAATGTTATTCAGGGAACAACTTGCTGAATATAAAAATTTTGCATTTTCCCAAAACCTGTTATAATCTTTAAAAGTTTAATCAACTTGCATGAATTGTTCTCCTCATATAAAATCCATGTGTGTGAATGCACACACATGCTCTTTTGAAGGAACTATGTGAAGAGTACCAAGCTTGACTATCATACATATTTATTTTGACTCTCAGCTTCTAAGCAAAGTCTAATTGAATGTGCTGTTGCGTACGTTGCTCCCTACTGTCATTTCTCTGGGGCCCATACACCATTTCCCTTTGGGCTCTATTTATACACCTGATATGGAATAATGCATTCACATATTCAAGCATCTGACTGGCAATTTCATTTTTATCCTGACTTTGCTGGTATTAGAGATTAACAGACTCCTTTGGCACATAGTCTAGGAGAAGCACAGGCTGAAGCCTGGGATGTTTTCGGCACAGAATGGCTTCCTCTGGTAGGTCCACACAGCATCCTTCGTTTGATCTGACTATTCTGCAGGCAGTGGGCTGATATCTTATTCACGCTGCCTTGACTACTGCTCTAGACCTATTGCTCACAGCCAGCACAGCTCAGCACTCACTGTAGGACTGTAGGCTACTTGCAAATAATTGCAGATGCCTTTCAAATAATGTGTTTCCAGAAAGTTTCCTTTTAATCCCACACATTTCCATCTTCAATTATTAATACTTTACAACCAAGTCTGGACGATACCAGAAGCTTGGTCTTACATTTGGTAAATTATGTATAAAGGACTCTTGTAAATTTAAGTAGGATTCCAAATTTCCCCAAATATTAGAAAACATATAGCGTATATTTTTTGTGTGTGTTATAATACATATATATATATATTATATATATATATATATATTCTACCACACATATAAAAAAGAATTAGTGTCAATCCTCTCCAATCATTCAAAAAACATTGAAGAGGAAAGAACACCTCCAAATTCATTTTATGAGGTCAGCATTACCATGATAAGTAAGCCTGAAAAAGACATTACAAAAAAAGAGACCTATAGACCAATATCCTTAATGAACATAGATGAGAAAAGTCCTCAACAAAATATTACCAATCCAAATTCAATAGCGCATTCAAAGAGATCATACACCATGACCAAGTGGATTTTACCCCTGGGTTGCAAGTATGTTTCAATATAATGAAAATCAATTAATGCAATACATGAACAGAATGGAAGATAAAAGCCATAGGACCATCTGAATAGATGGAGAAAAGCATTTGATAAAATTCAACTCACTTTCATGATAAAAACTCTCAAAAAAAAAAAAGTAGGAATAGAAGGTAATTACCTCAACATAACAAAGGCCCTACATGAAAAGCTTCCAGCTAATATCCTATTCCACAATGAAAAACTAAAAGCCTTCTACTAAGATGAGGAAAAAGACAAAGATGCCCACTCTCACTCTTCCTATGGAATATAGTACCGGAAGTCCCACCCAGAGTAATTAGGGAAGTAAGAGAAGTAAAATGCATTCAAATAAGAAAGGGACAAGTCATGTTTGCAGATGATATGACCTTAAATATAGAAAACCCCAAAGACCCTACCAAAAAACTGATAGGACTAATAAACTAATTCAGCAAAATTATAGTATAAAAAAAATCAATGTGCAAAAATCAGTTCCTTTTCTATGTCCTAATAGCAGAATGTCTGAAAAGCAAATAAGAAAAACACTCCATTTACAATAGCACCAAAAAGAGTAAAATGTTTAGGCATAAACTTAACTAAGAAACTGAAAGTTTTGTATACTGAAAACCACAAAACATAGATGAAAAGAATCAAAGAGACAGACAAATGAAAAGCTATCCTTTTGTTGCCGGGTTGAAAGGCTTAGTATTATTAAGATCTCCGTAGTCTAAGTAATCAGCAGATTCAGTGTAATCCCTATCAAATTCCTGACAGCATTTCTTACTGAGATAGGAAAGGAAAAAACAAAAAAACACAGAAGATTCAAATGGAAACCCAATGAACAAAACAATCTTGAGAAATAAAAGTGATGCCGGAGGCATCTCACCTGCTGATTCCAGAATGTATAACGAAGCTGCAGTAATTAAAACTGTGTCACTGACATAATGGGACAGAATAGAGAGCTCAGAAATACACGCCTGCGTTTGTGCTCAACGACAAAATTCCCAAGAACACACACTGGGGAAAAGACAGTTTTTCAGAGGTTGGTGTTGGTGTTGGGAAAATTGGACATCCACATGTAAGATATAAATGTGAACGTTTAAATTACACCATACACCAAAATCAACTTAGAATGGCTTAAACATTAAAACATAAGACCTGAAATTGTAAAACTTCTAGAATAGAAGTTCTTGTGACATCAGTCTTAGAAAAGATTTCTTGGATAGGAAAGTAGCCCAGGCAATAATAACAAAATTAAATGGGAAGACTATAAGCTACAATGTTTCAGAAGAGTGAGGGGGTAGGCATGAGGGTGAGTCAACACTGTGTAATGAAATGGAAAAAGAATTGCCAACTAGTATCTAATAAGTAGCTAATTTCTAAAGCATATAAGGCAATTTGAAACTCTCTAGCAAAAAATTTATAACCCAATTAGAAATGGACTAAAGACTTGAATGAATATTTTTCCAAATAATACACACAGATGGTTAACAAGATACATGAAAATGTGCTCAATATCAGTAATTATCAAGGAAATGTATATTAAAACCACACTGAGATAACACTTCTCACTTGTTAGGGTGGTTATTATTTTTTAAAAAAATGAAGACAATAAATGTTGGTAAAGATGTGGAATACAGATGACCTTGAACAATGTGGGGATTAGAAGTACCACCTCCCAACCCACAGAATCAAAAGTCTGCATATAACCTTTGGTTCCCCCAAACCTTAATTATTAAGAGCTTACTGCTCACTAGAAGCCTTACCAATAGCATAGTCAGTTAACACATACTTTGTACTTTGTATGGATTATGTAATGCATTCTGGTAATAAGGTAGAGAGAACACAATGTCAAGATAATTATTAAGAAATATAATGTTTATAGTACTACCTGTATTTATGAAAAAGAATTCACGTAGAAGTGGATCTGTGATGTTCGAACCCATGTTGTTGACTTAATTCTAATTAGAAATCTTGTCTACTATTAATGGGAATGCAAAGTGGTGCAGCCACTATGGCAGTCACATTGGTGATCCATCAAAAAATTAAAAGTGGAAACACCATATGGTCCAGAAGTCCAACTCAAGAAATTACAGTCAGGATCCTGAAGAGGTATCAGCTCTCATGTTCACTGCAGCAATATTTACAATAGCCAAGGTTCAGGAACAACCTAAATCCTTAGTGACCATTAAGTGGATTAGAAAATGTGACTGACACTTGCGATGGAATATCATTTCAGTCTTCAGCCCGAAAGAAGGAAACCCTGCAATAGGCAAGAGCATGGGCGACACTGGGGGGCGTGGTGCGCAGTGAAACACACCGTCTCAGAAGGACAGACCCTGCATGATCCCACCTGTGTGAAGGGTCCAACGTGGTCAAACACAGTGGAAGCTGAGAAGGAATTGTGGTTGCCAGTGGCCGGGGCCAGGGGCCAGGGAAGAAGAAATGGGGAATTGCTAATCAAGAGCATACATTTTTAGTGATGCAAGATGAATTAGGCCTGAGTTCTCTGGATAACAATGTGTCGATAGATAATAATACTGAACTGTCCATCTATAAAATCTATCAAGAGAGATCTCATGCCAAGAATTTTTAGCACAATAAAATGTTTCTACGTGTAAGAAACTTTAACATTTTCTTTGCATTCTTTAATGCTTTCCAGAAAAATATTTGTATTGCATACCAAAATAGAGCAAGGCAAGTAAAATACTTTTTTTTTTAAGATTTTTATTTATTTGACACACAGAGAGATATCACAAGTAGGCAGAGAGGCAGGCAGAGCGAGAGGAGGAAGAAGGCTCCCCGCTGAGCAGAGAGCCAGATGTGGGACTCGATCTCAGGACCCTGAGATCATGACCTGAGCCAAAGGCAGAGGATCAACCCACTGAGCCACCCAGGTGCCCAATACTTCTTTTTTTAAATATAGGAAGTAGCCTTATTTTTAAAAGCTGAATGGTGTACTGAGGTGCATATTTGTCAACTTAAATTCCTCTAGTTCCTTTCTTTTTTTCTTTTTCTTTCTTTCTTTCTTTCTTTCTTTCTTTTTTTTTTTAATCCTCTTAACACTATTCGTACTATTCGTGGGAATACAAGTTGGCGCAGCCACTTTGGAAAACAGTGTGGAGATTCCTTAAGAAATTAAAAATAGAGCTTCCCTATGACCCTGCAATTGCACTACTGGGTATTTACCCCAAAAATACAGACATAGTGAAGAGAAGGGTCATCTGTACCCCAATGTTCATAGCAGCCATGGCCACGGTCGCCAAAATGTGGAAAGAACCAAGATGCCCTTCAACGGACGAATGGATAAGGAAGATGTGGTCCATACACACTATGGAGTATTATGCCTCCATCAGAAAGGACGAATACCCAACTTTTGTAGCAACATGGATGGACTGGAAGAGATTATGCTGAGTGAAATAAGTCAAGCAGAGAGAGTCAAGTATCATATGGTTTCACTCATTTGCGGAGCATAACAAATAGCATGGAGGACAAGGGGAGATGGAGAGGAGAAGGGAGTTGGGGGAAATTGGAGGGGGAGTTGAAACATGAGAGATTGTTAATTCTGAGACACAAACTGAGGGTTTTGAAGGGGCGGGGGTGGATGTTGGGCGAGCCAGGTGGTGGGTATTACGGAGGACACGGATTGCATGGAGTACTGGGTATGTGCATAAACAATGAATCTTAGAACACTGGGAAAAAAAAGAAAAAGACTTTTGAGTGCCACTCTTCAGAGATAATTTTTGCCTTTGTTTTGGCTATCACTAGAAATTGATGGCAGGATCTCAAAAGCTTGATGAAGCCTCAAGGATATTTTTTAATTCACCAGAGCAATCAAAGCACTTACAGCTCCTGTGTTAAAGAGTGCAAGTTTGAACAATGGAAATTTAGAGATGGCTGCATGTGATACTTGGCATTGATGTCACGGTAGAAATTTTACAAGAGGAATGATAGATTGAAAGTCTAAGCCGTAAATACACAGCAAGTTTCAAAAGAAAGAAAGAAAACAAGGAAAAAAAAAAAGAAAACAGATAGGAAAATTGTTCAAATTCATTTCCCCAACAACCAGAAAGGAAGTCCCAGAACTAAATGAGAAACCGGTAGAGAGAAGTGCAGAGCTGTGGCAGAAACGGTGTTGTTTTATTTGCAAGGTTAATGCCAAGGTCCCAAGGACGTAATTCCATTTCAGAACGGGCATAAAACGTCACTCACAGATTGGCATTATTTTAGCATGTTCCATGAGAGAACTCTATTCAGAGACCTTGGTCTCTTATTTATTAACATCTGGCTCTGAGTCCTCTGCTTTCCAATGTCAGCTCCAAGGTCGTCTTTTCCATTACCTGCCACCCCTCTTTGTGGGATAACCTTCCTTTCTCCTCTGAGCACGTCCTCCCCAGGATGCTGGGGGATCTGGATACACTTTCTTGCACACATGCCTGCATGTGTCTTTTTCCTTATTCTTGAAGAAGTATTCCTCCTAAGCACTCCATCCACCTCCATAAAAGTCCTCAGTCCCACATCACCGCTGCTGCCTGCAGGTACCCAAGTCCCCGATAGCTAGTCGCTCTTCAACAACCTTTCAGAGAACCAGCTGCAGCATAAAACAAGCCAATGCAGAAGCACGTGAATCATCTTCATGACTGGCTGTGGCTTCGTTATTTGCTGAAGGATGGCCATGTTCATACTGACGGGCAAAAGTATGCAAATGTATCACCACTGAGCCCCAGTCTGGATCAGGACAATGTTCCCCCAGAAGACACGCCTCTCTATGATTTACAGCTGGAGCCACGATGTGAACACTTTCTGTGGACAAGTCAGTTCCCAGTGGAGGGGCGGTGAAGTTAGGCTGCACATGCCCGGTGACTCCTCCCGAAAGTGCCATCGCTTATCTCCAGATCCAGGCTGCGGAGGCCAGCATGCGCTTTAAGGACACACACACACACACACACACACACACAGTTCTTTGTTGGCTTGGCAGATGGCTAGCCCAAAATTACACGCAGCACTCACACTCTGCTTCTACACTCACGCTGAGCTTACTGTTAAATATGAGTGGAAGGGAGGGAGGCTTACCTCTGAACTAATTTCAGAACCAAAGACCTAAAGAAATCTAACATTACCTCCACTGTTCGCTCTTGACCTGACTTTCAAATCCATAGGTCTGGTCTGTTTAGGAAGGTCATTAGTCTGCCATTTTCTTTCCTTGAAATGCCTCTTTTCACATTTCAATAGAGATTAGGCAAACGTCTTTAAACGTGGTGAGAAGTGTTCCCTTCCTTTCTAGTTTCCTGGGAGAATTTTTGGAGAGTTAGTATTATTATTCCATTCTTCAATGTTACATAGAAGTCAGTAGTGTGAGTGTGCCCCGGTGGTTTTTGTGGGAAGCTGCTCAGCTGTAAAACCTCTGTCATCAACAAAGAGTTATTCTGGTCACCTGTTGTTTCTCTTGCTCAATTTGGGTAATTTTTCAAGATTATTTTTCTATTGTACCTATTTTATCTAAATTCAACATTTTTATCATATCTTTTCAAGATATGTAGGATTATATGCAGGTATACAGTATCTTTCATTTGTGTTATTGGTAACGTGTGTCTTCTCTCTTTTACTCTGATTAGAAGTTTATCATTTTTATTGATGTTTCAGAAAATTAGATTTTGGCATTATTGACCTTCTCTAGAGATCTGGTCTTCATTTTCATTGATTTCTGGTAGTTACTTTATCATTTGTCTTCTTCTGCTAGGTTTTGATTTAATGTGCTATTCTTTCCCAAGTTTCTCCGGGAGGAAGCTTAGCTCGTTAATGTGAGGATTTCTTTCTGATAAAATAAGATTAAAGCTATGCATTTTCTTCTCAGCATTGCCTTACATGCATTCCACAAATGTTGTGCAGTGCTATCTTTTCTATTCAGTTCAGAATATATTTTAATTCACTGTGTGATTTCTTTCAGCCCAGGTACTGGGTGGCCCCAAATATGGCCCACTTTGCTGGATTTTCCATGTGCATTTGACAAGCATGTGTATCTGCTGGTTAGAGTGGTCCACAGCAGAAGACCATGTCCCTTCACAAAGCAAAATCTACAATAGGAAATCGAAATTTCAGAAAAATAGCAATAAAAATAATAATTCACAGAGAAAGAGAATATATTTGGGGTGTCAAATAATGAACACATACTTTTTTTTTTTTTAAAGATTATTTATTTGTTTGGCAGACAGAGATCACAAGTAGGCAGAGAGGCAGGCAGAGGGAGAGGGGAAAGCAGGCTCCCTGCTGAGCTGAGAGCCCGATGCGGGACTCGATCCCAGGACCCTGGGATCATGACCTGAGCTGAAGGCAGAGGCTTTAACCCACTGAGCCACCCAGGCGCCCCTGAGCACACACTTTTGAGGACAAAAAGAAGGACCATGTAAGGGTGCCTGGGTGGTTCAGTGGGTTAAAACATCTGCCTTCGGCTCAGGTCATGATCCCACAGTCCTGGGATCGAGCCCCGCATCAGGCTCTCTGCTCAGCGGGGAGCCTGCTTCCCCCTCTGTCCCTCTCTGCCTGCCTCTCTGCCTCCTTGTGATCTCTGTCTGTCAAACAAATAAATAAAATCTTTTTAAAAATAAATAAAATAAATAATGCTTAAAGAAAAAAAAAAAAGGACCATGTATGAGGTGGACATCATCTTTCCAAGTAGTATTGTTTGGAGTAGCCTTGGAGTGTGGGGCAGCCCAGGGGGAGACCAGCGCTACTGGGCCAACAGTCTAAGCAGAGAAGGCTTTCCACCAAGCTTTGTAAAAAGTAAAAGTGGAAACTGATTCTCATATCCTATTAAGTGATGCAAGTAGAGATCATAGCTTCTTCCTGTATTCCTTCTTCCCCCACTGACTTCTCGATTCGGAAGCGCTAAGCTCTACCAGAAATCCGTTGCTCCGAATCCCGAGGGAGAACTGAGGATGGTGCTGTGGGAACCAAACAAAAAAAAATAAATAAACCTTCGTGGTTTCCCAGGTTGGGGCAGCACAGACATTCAAGAGTTTTGACTTTTCAGCAAAGCAGATGTGGATCTGAGCATCTACTGGCCATTGAAACAGGCTTGGTTACTGTCATTTTTGTGTGTTCTGAAGGAGTCCTAGCAATTGATGTTAGGGGTGGGAAATGCTAGGGCGTCCCAGTGGAGGAGTGACCAGGGGCACTCTGCCGCCCTGGGCCCTGCAGGCAGCACTGGACGTCAAGGGGAGCAGGGCATCTGTGGACAAGCTGAATTTTGCAAACCAGGAGTATGTCAGAGCGGCCTGACTGTGCTCCCCAGTTTCTGGATGGGCGAAGGGAGAGATAAGAGCAGAAGGAGAAAAACTTGGCTGGGCTGAACAAGGTCCCTTAAGTAATTTGAATAGAAATAGAGACACACTCATTTATCCTTCCACCAGTCTTTAGCATTGTATCAGATTCTTGAGTTTTCCTGGACCAGAGAGTATGAAACCTTCCAAAGTCCAGCACTGCAAAATCTAAACCTGAGTTATATGAGTGAAAGACCACCGAACTGTTACAGCACCCCAAAATCACACTAACACTGTTCCTATTTCTTTAGTTTTCCTTCTATACTTACAGAAGTGTCCCATTCTATTTTTTATAAAAAAAAAATAAAATATACTTCATATACAAAAGGTCATTTTATTTTCAAAATATCTAAAATGTGTGTGCCAAATGTCATTGTCTTCTGGTTATTTTGTTTGCGTTCCATTCCTTTTGTTTTCCATCATTCTTTTGAAACAGAGACAGCGCTTTCTTGTAAGAATATGCTGCAATTTATTTATTATTTGAGTTATTCCTAATATGCCACAAATATAAAACTGCCACTTCTTGTATGTATGTGTGTATGTATGTGGACCTGAGGAAATAGTTCTCAAAGATAAATTGTTGGAAAGAAATAGAACATTTTACCATTTTACTAGACATTCTCAAAGTGCTTTCTAAAACCCAGTGTCGCTTTGTACTTCCATTAAGATGGTGGAAGAGTGATCATTTCTCCACAACTTCCCGCTAAGGATATTATCTTTTCATATTTTAAAAAAATGAATAGTCCAGAGGGGATATTTTATTGTTGTTTAATTGTCAATTATGCAGATTTTAATAAGGTTGAACAGACATTATGTTAATTAACCCACATTCTTTTACAGTGAATTGTCCTTCATATCTTTAGCAAGTTATTAGAATATTCCTGCCAAAGTTGCATATGTAATTTGTGAGGATTCCACAGGCAGTAGAATGAAACTTCCATGGGTCCCCAAAACATATACATAACATGTGACCTGCAAAATCTGAATTCAGTAATTGTTGGTAGATCTCATAGTCATGGGACATAAATTCTTTTCTAATGTTCCTTCTAATTTCCTTGTATGAACCATACTTTTAAAAAAAGGCATTAAGTATGATAATTTTACCACCACTTATTCCTACTTACTAAAACTCATTTGTGGCTAGAGTTGCTCTCCTGCCTTGGCCGTTCCTCCCACTGTAGACTCTGAGCACACACATACACACAGTAGCCACTTTGTGTGTGCTAGTTACTGGTTACCTTCACCTGACACAACTGCCCCCAGTTTGCAGAGTGCAACAGTTACGTTCATAGAACCTCCAAAGTGTTCCAAAGGTCAAAGTGAACATGACCTGACACAGTTCTCACTCTCACGCCAAGAGAAGTACCGCCCCAGCATAAAGTCTAGACAATTCCCGTCCCTGATCCTATTTCCTTCCGGACATCCTTGTATGACACGGCAAGTCTGTTGTTTCTCTTCATGCTCCCCTGATACTTTCATGATTCTTAAAATGCATGTTTGACACAGCAAAGTTATCTTTAGTAAACGGGTTCTCTTACACTAGGTACGAAAGTCTGGTAATTGCCCACGTGTGGACCTGGAGTCCTTGCGTCCCACCGTGCGTGTCACTGGTGACCCGTTAATTCTCAGTTCCGGGGTACTGACGTCTGCCGCTCCACATCTAGGCCCGTGTTTAAGGATTGGGTTATGCTCTGGAGACACTGCAGGATGCAAACAGTTGTAGCCAGGAATCCAACATACTTGTGGGTTGTTATTTCTATCATACAAGACTCTTAGAAAAAAAAAAAGACTCTTAGAGCACAAAACTTTGAATATTAAAAATTTTCTGCCATACGTAAGTTATAGAGCTTATAAATTATTTTATCTTACTTATTGAGCTATCATTAACGTAGAGATTGTACGGGTTTCAAGGGTACAATATAGTAATGTATCAGTTCCCCACAACACTCAGGGCCGACCACAATGGGTGGATGGTGAATCTCCCGTAACTGTTTCACCCATGGGCCCACCACCTCCCCTCTGGCAGCCATCTGTGTGTTCTCTGTATTTAAGAATGTTGTTTTTTGTCTCTCTCTTTTTTTTCTTTGTTTGATCATTTCTTTTGTTTCTTAAATTCCACATATGAGTGAAATCATATGGTATTTGTTTTTCTCTGTCTGGCTTATTTCATAGTTAGCATAAGACCCCTAGGTCCATCCATGTTGTTTCAAATGGCAAGATCTTTTTTTTCCCCCCTCTTTTATGGCTGAGTAATACCCCATTGTGTAAATAGACCCCATCTTATTTACCCATTCATCTATGGATGGGCACGTGGGTGACATCCATGTGTTGGCTATTGTAAATAATGATGCAATAAACAGAGACTGCACATCTTTTCAAATTAATGTTCTCATTTTCAGTGGGTGGATACCAGGTATGCAATTATTGGATCATGTGGTAATTCTATTTTTAATGTTTTGAGAAAAGAGT
Organism: Mustela erminea; assembly: GCF_009829155.1. Taxonomy (NCBI): domain Eukaryota; kingdom Metazoa; phylum Chordata; class Mammalia; order Carnivora; family Mustelidae; genus Mustela; species Mustela erminea. Next base: position 38,012,437 of record NC_045634.1, on the reverse strand, counting down.
TTTAATTTTTTCTACTAGCTTCTAAACATTGAAAGAAATGCTAGAACTTCCTAGAAGTCAATACATCTATTGTTTAAAAATTTTTTAAATTGCATTTCCTCCATTTCTAGGGCTTCTGCTGTGTGTAGGACTTACAGTGGGAAAGCCCTGATACATGTGCACTGCTTGATCCCTTCAAGCATCTGAGTTTTGCAAAGAACGTCATACACATTGAGGAGACCAGCAATAGTACAGTCCGCACACTGACAGAAGAATAGAACCAAATTATGTGATAATATATATTTTTAAGATGTATAGAATTGAAGAAAAGTTTACTCCAAAGGTGATACAGCAGTCTTCAAATATGGGAAGGATAGCCATGTTGGACAGGGACTTCCTGTGTTCTGAGTCCTCAGGTACAACCAGAAATGAGAGGTGCTGAGGGTAACTTAAGGTTAGTATCAAGAATTTGACGGCAGCTATCTCGAAGGCAGACTTGCCTGCTTTAGGAAGTCCTTTACCCCACGTCTCTGCAGATTTCAAGTTGAATAACCTTTAGGACACCATGCTGTTGGGGAAGGTTGAGTGTCACATGAGGTGGATTTGATGAATGGCTTAATAAACAAGTGAAAGATTAAGAATCAGATCTGTGATGTCTACTTTCATGCACCAACTGGACGGTCACAAGGTGCCTAGATGACACCTTATTTCTATGTACATCCAAGGGTATTTCCAGATGAGCTTTGTCCATGTTAGTGGCCTAGCAAAGTCCTGGGTCTGCAACCCAACCAACAGGTACCCTGTACCAACAGAACCTACACCCTACCCCGCTACAGAGATGGTCTCATCTCTTCTTCCCCTTCAATCAAAACACATTAGAAGAGCTATCTTTGGTCGATTTTCCCTCGTTACTCCATTTTTTTCTCCTCAACCAAGCCATGTATGGCTTTGCCTCTCACCATCTCAGGGAGCCCAAACCTCTCAGGTCCCAGGTACCCCTTCTAGTCCTCAGATCAGATGATGGGCTCCTGCTTTTACCCAGAAGGCAGAGCGCCATTCCAGAGGGTAACCACTCTGCTTTCTTCCCCCTCCCCCTCCCCCTCCTCCTTCTTCTTCTTCTTCTCTTATGTTCAATCTGCAACATTTGGTACATTGTTACTTTCCTTCTTTTGTTGACTTCCCTTTGTCCTTCTCCATCTGCCTTAGAGCAACGACCCAGCAGCTCAACGATGAGAACTTACAGAATCACTGGGGCCTCTTTAGGGTGTCTTCCCATTCTAGTTTGCACATTGTCTGAAGTTTAAGCTGCACAGATCCACCGCTGTAACGACCACACGTGTCCGTGACTCCCTTACGTTCAGAAGTGACATCATCTCACTCTCTTCTAGTAGGAATGTCAAGAGGATGAGCTCAGAACAGTCTTAATTCCCACCCGTCTGGAATCCTACACCATTTCTATTCTTCTCTGGATCTGTCAGTGTCACTGTATTAGCAATTCAATGCCATAAAAGAAAAAAAAATTAGAGTTAGCTGTGATTTATCTATTGCCTCATGCAACCCTTTGATTCCTGTCCATTCTACTAAAAGAATGCATCCAGATATGTCCACTTTCTTGGACTCCCCCTTCCTCAAAACCTTATAATCCTTGAATTCATCCAATAGTCACCCAAATCCTCTTCTTACATCCTCTTTAAAGGTCTTTCTCCACACAAGGAGCCGCAGTGAGCTCCTAAAAAGGCATTGAATAGTGATAGTGTCACTACCCTGTTTAAACTACTCCAGAGACTTAAGATAAAAAATGAAATTCTTGATCTGGATTACAAAAGCAAAAACAAAACAAAAGATAAATAAATAAAAGCTGACCCCTGTTCACATGCTCTCTTCTCTTACTGACCACCCTCCCGGACAGGTGAGCTGGTTTTTCTTCTGGGAACATTCACGCCAGCTCGCCCCTCACCTTGTCCCCCGGCCCCCAGCCCCTTCTTCCCATCACCCAGGTACTTCTGAATATTCTCCGGCTCTCCGACCTAGAGAAATCACTCAGGCATTCTTTATCATATCTCCTCTCTCATCTATTTTAATCCTGGGATGAAAGAAGTTTCCTGTTTAGGTTATAATTGAAAAGCTCCCTCCAGAAGGGTCTCCTTCAAACTACCAACAGCAATGAATAACTTGAAAACTGTATAGGAAGCTGTTCTATATTCACAGAAAAAAGTTAATCAACCTGGAAGAGAGAGGATTCAACACATTTTCTTTCCAATGCCTGCTTCGGGGGTGTTCACTCTCAGAGATCAAATATTCCATTCACTTCACAGGTGAAAGCCTTCATTCAGTCACAGCTTTTAGAATAAATTGATTGCATATTTATTATGTACCAAAAACTGTTTAAGTAAACAAAACAGACAAGGGTCACAGCTTCATGGATCTTACATCCTAGTCAGAGAGGCATATAATAGGCAAGTCAAATAAAGTTCCATTTTCATACCATAAAAAAATCCCCTAAAGGATGTCTCATTTTCTGATACACAGAATCATTGGAACTGACAAGCTGACTACAGGATATGTTTAATCTAGCTGGGTAAGATAAGGAATCGTTATTCTCAGTATGAAACTAAGAAGATCTATTTTTTTTTTTTTATTACCGTGGTGTGAATCAGTGACCCAATTAAACATCCAACTCCCAAAGCACACCTGTCATCACCGGTGCATTAAATAACAAGGGCAAGAATCCATTTCATGTGTAATTTCTTCCATGTCTGGAACACTTTTTAGAATGCTTTCATAAGGCCGTATATTATTCTTCTGAAATAATTATGTTCTCTCAGGCTTTGGATTGCTCATCTACTTGTGGCCTGAAAATCCACAGTTGAATTTGGTCATGGGTTTTTTTTTAAGAAATAAAAAGGCTTAGGTACTTCAAAGAACTTTACTGAGAGTAAAACGTTGGGTATCCCCTACACTGGCCATGGGACTTGACACGGGAGGAACATGAGTGCGTTTAGGTACCCGTCTCCTCCATCACTCCGCACATGCCAGCACTGTACCCTCCGTAGACAGGATTCCTTGAAATCTTGCAACAACACGTGGCAACATCTCAATTCAACAGAGAAGGAAAAAAGAGAGACTACTCCGCTTCCTCAAGACTGTGTTGCTAGTAAGTCATGTAAACAAGTCATGCTCTCTCTCTCTCCCTTTCTTGAGAGCATATCACACCCCGGGACCAGCGCATACACAATGGGAAAATGGATTGTCAGCTCAAGTTCTGTCTCAAACATGCTCATGTGCTTCCTGAGTCAGTGTCTGTGGAAGCCAGACACTACTGTGCAGGACTCCATGGTTTATAAAAATACATCAACCTGATCTTTACAGGTAAAGGGTAGAAGACGGATAAATCTGCATCATTGATTTGGTTATTCTGAAATTCTTCTTCTTTTGACAGAGAGAGAGGGAAGGCGGGGGAGGGAGGCAGGGGCAGAGCAGAGGGAGGAGCGTCTCAAGGAGTCTCCACCGGTCTCCGTGCAGTCTCCGGCACGAGCGTCCATGGCACCACCCTGAGATCATAACTCGAGTCAGAGCCGAGAGTCAGACGCTCAGACCACTGAACCCTCCAGGGCCGTCTTCTGACATTCTTAATGCCTTTTGGAAAGTCAGACTGCACGTTATTGAGATAAGGAAAGTTTTAATCCAAAATATTTTAAAAATTACAGTTCAAAAGAAAATCACTCTTGTTCGAAGAGTTATTTGTGTTCAATGTAAAGACAAGTGAAACGCGTTGTACCAGCATCAGGGGTGTAGAAGCAGAGGGTGGCCTGACGTCTGGGACAACGCATGACACGAGGCAGACACGGGCAGGCACAGGATGCCACGTGCTGTAGGAGTCTACGTGTAACAAACGGGCAGCGGACCACGACAGAGGAGGAGTGGGCTCGCGGTGATCTGGGGCCAGTGGGAGGTGAGTCGGAGTGGCTGCTGACGCAGGAATCCTGACGGAGGACTCAGCTGTCAGCCCTGCAGACCCTGCTCGGCCCCGTCTGCCGGGGCCCAGCCCATACTTACGGCCGGTGTGAGACTGAGTCAGGGGGAACTGACCCCCGACGCCGGGACGGGCTTCATTTCTCCACCGTGTGTCCACCAGCTACTGGTCTACAAAAGGAAGCAGACGCAGGCCTGGTGGAAACGACCAACAGGGAGGCTTTTGTTTGCACTATTATGTGGAACCTCATTTTCCATATTACAGAATCTTATAATATTTGCATTTTCAGAAAGTGTAGATTACTTTACAAACATTCAAAACTAGGAAGACAAAATATGAAAACCTGCAGTGATAGACAGATCATCATCAGAGAAACCAAGTAACTAGTCTCCACTGTTTTGATTATGGCACTTACCGTACTAATGTTTTATTAAAGTGCATTCCTAGGGTGGAAACTGAAGTCTTCTCTGTAGTTGACCCCTGCCCGTGGGAGGCCGGTGGATTCACCATTCAGCGGTGAAGGAAAATCTCAGGAACCTGCTTCCTACTTACAAACTTTCCTGGATTGCTGCAAAGCACAATTTTGCGGTAAGAGTTGATCGTACTTGCTTCTCTCTCTTTCCGTTACCTTCATCTTTGCTCATGCAGTTAACTTATTAATTTTCCCTCCATGCCTGAAAAACCTTCTGAAAGATTCAAGAATCCCTCTGAGTTAATCCACTGTTACTATGTCACTCAATTATCTTATACCGACAGTAATTTTACATTCAGTGGAATATACGGCATCCATATCCAGAGACTGACTTGTTAACACAATGTACTTTATAAAAATCATATGACACCAATTATTTTACAAGAACTTTGTGTAAAGAATAACACACTCCATTTATAACATTGATTTTTTAGCATTCACAGCTTCAAACATAAGTTAAAAGCAAAAAAAAAAAAACAAAAAAAACAAAACCTGGTTTTGGATCCAACTTTCATCTTTGCATCAGTAAAATATTGAAATTTAACTAACTTTATCAGTTATGATTGTGATCAATCATAATACATGTGTGAATTTAAAATAGTTCTTTTCTAATTGATGCTAAACCTATTATATTGTGTTCTTTCTAGACTTTTCTAAGGAAATTATAATGTATTTGCCTATCATAAAGTGTATTTCCCTTTTTATAGTTTCTATCCTATAATAGAAACTATAATAATAATAAACATGAATGAGCAGACAAACGTGATCTAATGAAAAAAATAAAGGTATTGTCCAATAATTAGTTTTGGGTGCAGAAGTCAACAGCAGCACAATATGCCGAGTACAGGTGTTTTAAAAGGTAGGAAGGCAGCCAAATGAGCCAGTGTCGAGGCATCAGCTGTGCCCACTAGTAAGTTGTCAGTAAACAGAAACACGCATAAGACAAGGGTGAGGACTGGTCCATCCAGGAGAACAGCAGACCAGGGGGTGCAAACACGCAGCCTTGGTCCCCCCTGGGAGTCGAGGGTTTGCCAATTCAGCACCGGCAGGGACGTCAGTGGGCAGGACCACCACCAACAACGAACCCCAACTGCACATCTCGATTCACTAGAATATCATATTTTGTTAAGAGAACAAAGGACAAAGAGCAAGAAGACATGGTGTGTGTGGGGAGACTTGACATGTAAGGCAACGCCAGGAATCCAGCCCTGGGTCTCCCCGCGCTGACTCCCAGCATGGAGAGGAGGAAGCACACATTCTATGTCCGTTCCTGCCAACTGGCTGCCCACGGTCAGGGACGAGCACTTCAGAACAGATTTGGTGATTTTCTATCCTCTTCCTGAGGACACCAACCAAAGTACCTTTTTATGTTTAGCTGCCAACAGATCTTCAGATAAGTAATCGCTACATTGTCATGCTAATGATATTGTATTCATCTTCAAGAATTAACCACCCTGCTTATTGGCTCCCAGTATTCAACTCTGTGACCGGAATTGTTTTCTGCGCCTTTTCAGAATGAGATACTTGGAGTATTTGAAGGGAGAACACATCTCTCAGGTCACCATGGCTATGTGCTAGAGCTAGGTCTCTCATGGCCGCAAAGGTGAATGGCACTTTCTGGAAATCAGAAAACTGAGCAGGAGCTCTGGGAGGCCAGAGACCTGGTTACCAAGACCAGGGTCCCATGACCACAGACTCGTAGGAAGACACTGATGGAGACTTATCGGACGTGTACGTCCCCACTGGATACTCCAAACCAGTGAACCGTGCTTTATCATGGATATCCGCCGGTGTATCTAGCCTGTGTGGAGGATATTTGAGAATTTGGGAGGGGGACAGGCAGAAGAAGTCTTGGTTTTAAAATTGGGGCCGTAGAACTAATCTAGAATGTTCCCAAACATGAACGGAAAGGTAAGCTCTGAATATCAGGAGGGCTTCTAGGAGACCGCAGAGCAGGGGTGGGGGGGCGGTGGGAGGATCCACAGAAGGTAAGGGTTTGGTTCTTGAATCCAGCATATGTATAAAAACTTCACTGGAAAGGACCTTGGATGAATGCCAGCAAGTCCAGGCTTCCCGCTGTGGGTTAGGGAGACAGATAGGAGGGCAGAGTTTAAAAACGGAGGGGGCAGGTTTGGGATTCCCTGAAATCTGTCGCAAACTCTTAGTTCCAGATACCTAACGGTTATCTGTGGGAGGCATTAAGGTCTTACAACTAACTCGCTTCTTCCAGCTGGCAGATGGCCAGCCCTCTTGCCTCTTGTAGTCCTCACCAACTCACATCTAAGTCAGTGAAATTCCCCGCAGACTGTTCCCAGATATCAGCAGGGACCCTTCCTTTCGAGACTCTTCGGCAGAAGACAGAGGTCGAGAGACTTAGCTGGAAACTTTGAAGCACCTTGACTTTGAAGACAGTGAAGCTGGCTCAGAACTCAAAGGAAACTGTTTATCAGTGATGGGCACAGAGTCTTTAGCAGAGATAAGAAACACTTTCAACACTAACTTCACATATGCTTCCCAAACACACCCTCACAAATGCAGGACCGGCCCTGCCCACGACGAGTGAGCACCTCATTGACATTCTCACGAAACAGCGGAAGGACTGTGGAGGTCAGCTCGGCCCTCCAGGTGGGTGATCAGACTCCGGGTCTATAAGCCACATTCGTGTACGACGTGATTGTAAGTCCCTGAGAAAGTAAACGGTTCTTGGGCGACCAACCTGAACAACTCGCGGTTCCAATTTCACCCCCAATGAAAATATTCCAATTATTATAAGACACTGGGATGTTTTCTTCCCCTCGTATCTTCCCAGGTAAAACACCATCGCCACCTTAGTAAGTTGAACTACTTGACACTAATTTCAGGGTATTAAGTTACAACTTATTTATGAGTATAGCACAACGGTATTAGAAAGCAGTGGGCTTAGAGTACTCACCATGTGGTAGGCTGAAGGGGGACCCCCAGACACACCAGCGTCCAAATCTTTGGGTCCCGGGAATACATTTTGTTACAAGGTGAAAGGGAATTTGCAGATCGATTAAGTTAAGGGTTTTGGGGCAGCGGAGTGTCCTGGGATATCTGGATAGACCAAACATAATCACAAGGGTCCTTAGGACACAGGGGACCTCACTGCAGAGGAGGAGAGCATGAGAGACCCAGTGTGGGAAGATTCCACCAGCCCTTGTCCTCCGGGAAGGTGGACAGGAGGGGAGGGACACCAGACTCCAGAAGCTGGAAAATGCAAACACACAGCTCCTCCCTGAAACTTCCCTAGGGCACAAAGCCCTGCCAACCCCTGATTCAGACTTCTGATCTTTGAAACCTATAAGGTAGTAAATTCATATTTTAAGCCACTAAATTTCTGGTAATTTTTACACATATAGGAAATTAAGACACAATTTGAAGGGAGAAATCAACAACTCTCCAGAAACATTAAACAAAATTATCAAAGCTTTCAAATGTCTTTTGATCCTTTATCTACCGTGTTTGTTGATGAGCTTTCGACTGAATTGTGCCCCTTTAAAGTTCCTATGTTGGAGCCCTAACCTGAATTGCGCCTGTTTTTGGAGAGAGAGCTTTTAGGAGATAATGAAGGTTAACTAAAGCCATAAGGAGAGAGCCCTCATCTGATGCAGGGTTAGTGCCGCTCTAAGAAGAGAGACCCTCTCTGGTCTCTGTCTCTCTCCCCGACCCTGGAGGAGTGAAGAACCCCTGCGCAGCCAGCCAGAAGGCGCCGTCTGCAGGTCTCCAGGCCCATAAGAGAACCCTCAGGTACCACATTGCCTGCACCTTTGCTGGGACTTGCAGCCCACAGAATGTTGCCGAAATAAATTCCCGGTGTTTTGCTAGGGCCCCTGAGCTGCCGATGGCACCAATGCAAGTGCAAGTTTGCTGAGTGAAAGCAGTGTCTCTGTGCACGTGGCTCCTGGAGCAGTAGGATCACTCCGAGCAGACGCGTGAGGCTCTGAGCTCTGAACGCCAGACTTTGAAGTCAGGAGCTCCTCTGCACTATGAGCGCGGACGGCTTCAATGTCTCCATCAGGAAGATCCAGGAATGACCGTGCACGAAGTCCTGCTCCAGACTGCAGGCCAGGGGTGTCCCTGGTGGTGACCCTAACGTCTCAGGTGCACACAGGAGACAAGGTCCTCTGTAAGGGCGGCAGCTTCCCATCGCCACAGGTGCACAATGCCCAGCGGAAGCAGGCAGAAGAGGCTGGGGTGAGATGTTGCCATGACGCTCACCCCCATGGCCACAGTGGCAAGGGGCTTCCAGACGGGGCTGCTCCTGTGGGGCAAAAGGAGGTCACAGGGGCAACCCAAGTTGAACACCTGCACCTCACAGAGGAGCCTGCAAACACCTGCCTGGGAAAGCCAGGACTCTCCCGAGGTCCAGAAGGCTTGCTCCCAGGAGTGTGGACTCACCTGCAGTGTGGACAGTAGGGTCTGGTGGCCGTTGGGGCTCCCAGCAGGGAGTGAGGGCTGCCCCCAAGGTTCCCTGTCACTGCAGCGTGTCGACTTCTGGCAGCACTTGGGGCAGCGTTGGGAGCCAGGTGTGGGGTCCCCAGAGCCGCAGGTCCCCATGGGCACCCGCACCTGTTTCTCTGGGAGCGCAGCCTGGAGCTCATCGTGCCTTCCTCCTACAGCAGGTGCGTGCCCAGGGCCCGCAGTACAAGGGCCCAAAGAAATATCCCACCTCAAGAGCTCTCTGCACCCCACAGCCATGCTCAGCCCAGCGTTATCCGCTACAGCCAAGAATGGGCATCCTCATGTCGGGGGATGGAAAAATGGATGAAGATGGGGGTGTGTGCGTGTGTGTACATGTGTGGGTATGTTCATGCGTATGTGTATGTATGTGTAGGTCTACGTATCTATGTGTGTGTGTGTGTAATGGAATATTGCTCAGACATACAGAAAGGGATGTTCTGCCACTTACAACACAGGTGCACGTCGAGGGCATTGTGCCCAGTGACGTAGGTCAGACACCGAAGGACAAATACCAGAAGACCTCATTTACATGTGGCATCGAAAGAACAATGACAACAAGAAAGAAGCTCATAGATGTTGAAAATAGATTGGCGGTTGCCAGAGGCAGGGATTGTGGTGTCGGTGAAAGGTGTGAAAGCAGTCAACAGATGCAGACTTCCAGTTAATAGAATAAGTCACTCATGGAGATATAATGTCGAACATAACAATGATAATTAGCAATATTGTATCGCATATTTGAAAGTCGCTGAGAGAGTAGATCTTAAAAGTTCTCATCACAAGAAAAAACATATGGGCACGGATGCTAACTAGACCTACAGCAATGATAACTTGCAGTGTATACAAATATCGAATTCATTACATTGTGCACATGAAGGTAGTATGATGTTATATGTCAATTATACCTCAATAAAAAAAGAAATAACAATTCCTACTGTTTAAGGAATTTGTGATTATCCAAACAAACAATAATGTGTTTGAGTGCTTAGAACAATATCTGGTTCCTATTATTATAACATCTTATTTCATTAAAGCAATTACTTCAATGAACATATATTTAAGCAAAACGCCATGGCACACGTGAAGTAGCAAAAGACCAAAGACTCAGAAAAAAATTCAAATTTCTTTTTGACAATCTTTAGTAAATCACAATCTCTCTTGTAAGTTTTGTCTTTTTCGTTGCAATTTTAATGAGGATAAAATGAAATAATCTGTGGGAATGAGCTTAGGACCGAGACACTATGCAGTATAATTTATTAGCCTAGTTTACTTTTCTTATTTTTAATATTATGATAGCATCTCAGGAAACAGAAAGTACCAGCCCACGAGATTTGTTCCATCGTTTAGGAAAAACCTAATGACCTTTTAAAAATCTCCCTGGGGGAGTTGTATACTGAGATTTCTTTTACTTTGTGCTGAGCCAACCTGGGTCTGTCACCTGGCAGCTGTGTCCCTGAAGCAGACAGAAATAAGAAGGAATCCCAGTTCTCCCTGGCCCTCCCACAAAAGCACTAATGGAGACCAGAGGAGAGAGGAACCCAAGGTGTGCAGGCTGTTCCACGAGGGATTCTTGGAAGACCCGCCTGAGTAGACAAGGAGTGTCTCCGCGAGCAGAGACCTTGCACCTTGTGGGGTGCAAAGCCACCGCCCTGCTGTCCTGCCCCTACTTTATAACTGCCAGAAGCTAGTGACTAACACCTGTGGAACATTGTCTCTCACACACCGTAACATATTCAGATATTCTTCTCAGATACCCCTCAGTTCATCTTTGCTACCTCATTACATGTGCGTTGATTTTGCCCCAAAAGAGAAATATTCTTCTCAAAACTGAGATACACTGTCTGTGTTTTTCCAACGGGGACAGCATGGTCCAGGTTGGGAGGCTGTGGGGTCCCACGGAGAGAAGGTGGTAGGTAAAGCTGGACAGTGAGCCTCAAGCTGTTGACTCATTTCAGTTCTATTTTATCACCATTTGCTAGCTCTCGCCAATAGTTCTAACGCGGTTGAACTTAAGTCTGCACCAAATCTACACTGTAAAGTCCTGCAGGATATGAGTTGGCTCAGAATAGACCAGGGTTTGGACAGTCTGAATGTAAACTGACGGCATATTTACGTCTTTATAAATGCTTGTGTATTAATATTGACTCATCCTGCTCTCTCTCTCTCTCACACACGCATCCAGTAATCAAATGAATACTGTTTAAGGCAATGTTTTAAAAAAACTCAAACATTAATGCAAAAGTATATGATGAGCAGGGTATTAGGATTTTAGAGATAGAATTGGTTTTGTACCAGGTCAACGGACAGAGACACAAACATCCACACTCCTCAATCCACAAAAATTTTGTCCTAAATTTCCAGCACATCCTTAGTACAGTGAATGCAGCAACTCTTTGGGGACATAAAAACTATTTAATAACTCGTAGATGCAGCATTTGTGACTTTAGTTTATTGGCTTTGGTCATTCTTGTAACATGAACTACAAGTTGCTGGGTTTGAGCCAACAATTTGTTGGTGATTAAATTTCTCAGGAAAATATGGAGTGGTTATGATCTAGTAGCTCCCGGGACATGTTATTACTACCCAACAGCAAACTTGCCTTCGCAGAAGGGCTGCGGGCTGTCAAAGAGGAGAGCAGGCATCTTTCTAAGACTGGTGCTTGCAGAGACTGAGCAATGGTAACATAGCGACACCAATCTCACCAGCATCCTCTGACATGTATATGAACTGTGTGTGTGTGTGTGTGTGTGTGTGTGTAAGAGAGAGACAGAGACAGAGACACAAAGATTAAGAGAGAGAGAAATGGAGAGGAAGAGGGAGGAACAAGAGGGCCAGAGGGGGAGAAGGAAGACAGGTAAATGGGTAGGTAGAAAGATAGATAGATGGGTAGAAAGGCAGAGAGACAGAAAAAGATGAGGAAGTGTAAGACACGTTATAAAGTGCTGAAAAGATTAGAATATCTCCTTTTCCTAAGTTGGGACCATGTTTCCCAAACTCCATCTAACATTCTGCATGGGAGAAAAATTAAGACTATACGGTTACTAGGATGTGGTACTCGTCAGAAGTAGAGCAGGCGACTCCGATGGTCAAAAGACACCGGAGCTTCGCTAGAGTAAGAGTCTGATGCATTGGAAAACTGTCTTTCCACAATAGGCGAACATGACCGCGTCCCCACCCACACGCCCGACCTCCGAGCCTCTGAGTTGCGGGAGAAGGAGGAGACCTCAGAAGCCGAATTTGAAACTGGCTCTTGACGCCAGGACAGATGGAAAACGACCTCCCAAGATCAGAGGTTCAAACCCAGTGTTGGTTAAGAGAAGGACCGGCTGAGAGAAAGCAGCTGTCCGACTTTGACTGAGGAGCGTTCCGGCAGACGGACCCCAAGTCACGCCTAAGTGCCCGACGGTCTATCTTTTCCCCGTTAGGATTTAAATGACTTGGTTAGAAATGATAAAACTCTTACTTGGACTTTCCGAGTAATAATGACGTACAGCTGGTTTCCATCACTGGACGGGAACGGGAATGAAGAACACAGAGTCTCTGAACAATCTGGGCTTCCAGGGAGGGAGCCAGGCTTTCCTCAGGAGGACGGAGAAGCGAAAGGTTTTCCCCGAGCGCAGCCCCCCACCCCGGGAGCACCCCTCCTCCGTGGGCTACAAGATGGAAATTATGGGGCAGAGCACACACTATTCATATTGCCTTTTGTACTAATACTTGCATTTTTAAAATGGCCGAGTTTCAGGGGAGAGACCCTTCCTTCCACTCATTCTCAGAAACCACCTCACGCTCGAAGGGTCATTTCACAATTTTCCCCTCTGAACTTCTGCACACGCTTCTCACGCTCAACCAGGCCGAGTTTCTTGCTCAGCTGTCACTTCTCGCATCAATTTAATTGGCGTTTTAGAGGTTGCCTAACACCCTCCTGGGGTCACCCTGAGGACAGGAACGACTTCCTCTCTTTATCCCTAGGAAACTAGTAAACGGTGCTCCTCTTCTAAAATAAACGAGCGAACGGTTGAGCGTCGTCCCTTTGAAAGGACTTCTCCTTTGCCACAACATTTCACTCAAAGAGAATGAGAAGCCAAGTGTTTGAGCTTTAAAACAGGGCTACCTTTTCTAAATCTATGCTAAGTGCACAAAACATAAATGTGATTAAACGGGATATGCTTCCGGTGACCCTAGAACTCACGGGGTGGGCTTCCCAGGACACACACTTGCAGGGTGAAAAGGAAGCAACAATTATTTTCCAATATGTGCTACATTTGCTGCACTTTAAAAAAATTGTTAATAAATGATCACAGAATTCGTTTTGGAGTGCAGAGAATAGATGACATAGCCGGCGGAAATTTACAAAGGAACGGGTGCCGTAAAATTTTACTGTATTTTTATTGCAGTAGATAAACATGAAGTTAACAATAAGAAATACAGTTCTGACTCCACAAATACGTGAGCAGATGTAGATAGAGTCAACATTTACATACAGTAGCTATGTTTCTGCATTTCACCTGCTCCACGAAGGATTTGAGGTAGGTTGGGGAAATATAATTAAAAAACAAATTTCCTCCCGACCCAGAAATCTTCTCCACAACGAAGAGAAACAAAACAGCTTTATAATTGAACAAGCGTTGAACCAGAATGCAACGCACATCGTAAGCAATTCACTTAGAGACTTCAAAGACAGAAGGAATCTCATCCTTGCGTTTGGCAAGAAGACACGGCGCGATCTCAAGGCAAACATGTTAGTGCAGGTTCCCAAAACGAGCACTAACTAGTCTTCATGGAAAAGGACTTTCCATGAAGCAGCACCATCTACTAGACAAAGTTCATTTAAAAATAAGCCTAATAATTAGGATGACAAGCTATTTAGTTATCTGCCTCTCTCCAAAAGAGAAAAACATCTATTTCCTTTGTAATAGGAGGTAGGTTTGCAACTTAGAACAAGGTGCCCACAGAAGACGTCCTGTCCTGGACTCCGCCAGAATTCAGGGGTCTCCCTTATGTTTTCTTCGTAGAGATAGGTCTTAGGCTCTTGAGAAAGACCTTTTTGGGGCTTAAAGCTGAGAAGAGACCCATCAAAAGGATTTATACAAATCTCAAAGGGAGTAGTAAGTAGGTAAAAATCACAAGTTTTCTAAAAAAAAAAAAAAAAAAAGCTCTAAGAAAAAGAGTGGGGTTGGAAATTTTTCCCTTATGTTCAACCTGGACAATTAAGCCCCTTAGTCTCAATTTGTATTTGTTCTTGAGGTTGAATGTGTTGTACAAGTTTATGAAAATACAATTTAAGTCAGAAGGATAGAAGAAGCTTCATCTTGTTGCTTGGGAAGAATTTCAGGTGACCATAGTTTGGTTTTGGTTTTGTTTTGCTTCTTTTGCTGTAAGAAAATAGTACACAATAAAATAGGCCAGACTTGGTAAACCATATTTCCAGTGAATGTTTTCTTCCTATATATATGCCTATTTCAGAAATTCATGTTGGTAAAAATCCCCAACAGAGAAGAATAAAAGGAGCCTTCGACATTTTCTAAATCAGATGTCCTCATGACCCGGGGATCCTTAGTTAACTCCCATTAGGGCAGACAAGCAGGAATCTGTAGGAACATCAGATGTTTGTCCTCTCGGGAAAGGAAAGTTGTCGAGAAATCTGGAAGGGATGGGATAAAGCTAGAGATGCCCCTGGTGCTCTCAGCCTCATATTTTATCAGGATCTAATCAAGACAGAGGGAGGAGCATACAGGCCAGGAGCTGCAAAGAGCTGTGTTAAGATCACTGCTCGTGCGGGGCGCCTGGGTGGCTCCATGGGTTAAAGCCGCTGCCTTCAGCTCAGGTCATGATCTCAGGGTCCTGGGATCGAGCCCCCCATCGGGCTCTCTGCTCAGCGGGGAGCCTGCTTCCTCCTCTCTCTCTCTGCCTGCCTCTCTGCCTGCTTGTGATCTCTCTCTCTGTCAAATAAATAAATAAAATCTTAAAAAAAAAAAAAAAAAAAAGATCCCTGCTGACGGACATAGACCTTCAGAACCAGAGGAAGGGATGCCAGCCGGGGTCACGCAGGCTGCTGCTGGCCACCGCCCGTCCACCCTCCTGCCCCCTCCTTCCTGGTTAGTGCCGGCTGCCCTCTTAGTCGCCAGGACTCCGTTCCCCTCCTGTCCACCACTGGACCCAGAGGAGAACTAAGCTGCCGCTGCAATCTTCTAATGCAGAAATTACATATGAACAGTCTTACTCACCTGCGCAGCGTTCCTGAGCACAGAAAATGACAGGCCCTCCTGGATACACACCTCCTTGCCACCGCATGAGCCCGGCTGCTGTAAACGCTAGTTTTCTTCGAAACAGATCAGATTCTTGTCATGGCTGAATTAGCTTCTTAAAAAAAAAAAAGGAGCAGAAAATCCATCTGCACGGGGGACTGTTGAATAAGTTCACTTCATTCAAACCTCGTGTCTTAATTTAGGGCATCTCATGCTATAAAGGGAAGGAAAAGCAAACTATCATTCTTGAAAGAAATTAGGCAAATTCAGTGACATTTGTTTATTTGGAAAATATTGATTATAAACTTTTCTTCAGTAAAGTAAACTTTCAAGCTGAAACCACTCCTAAGGTGTGCAAAAAGAACCTTTGCTTTACAGAATATATATGTATAATCTTAATTAATATATATCATATTGTTGTATTAAATATTATATCATATATTAGTCACATATTATATTAATATATTACCTTGATTAATTAATATATTATATATTAATTAAAATTATATGTTACATACATATATACATTCTGTAAAATGTATTATATTATCTATATTAATTAATTAAGATTATATATCATATATATCTTAATTAAGCAAAGTTTTTTAGCCAGCGGGTGTCATGGCTTACCCATGTACGGGTCTATATGATCACTTTAACTTTTGGATTTTTCATGTGCTTGTTTTCAGCTCCTGGTTTTGCGTCAGCTGTTCATGGGGAGGAGAGCTTGGTGGACCTTCTTGATCTTCTGAGGCGTCTTGAGGAGTTGCGCCACGTCCCAGCTGACAACCACGACTCGGGGTCACCCACAGACCACTCAAATACTTACCCAGTGTCAGCACTGGGGATGTTATTAGTTCTCTTTGCAGAACCTCTTTTGGTAAGAGAAATACACTTCTGTTTCTCTGCTCCCACCTCACCTGCTCATAATGCGGTAGTATCTGGTGAAATAGCCTGGTGTTGGACATCTAGAGGGGGAATAGCCTGAGAGTTTCCGTTGTGACTAAATAGACCGTATGCAGGTCTGTTCAACCTACAAACCCAGTACCGTTTATAAGGCGCGTGACCTACAAGGCTACAAACCTACCCGGATTTCTTGGATCTGCATCGGGTATCTGGAATAGGTTTTTACCTCCCGCCTCCTAGAACTGCAGGGCTGCTACCACTGCCCTTCCGCAGTGACGCTTCTCTCCTGTGGTCCAGAGCACAGCGTTACTAGGCAGCGGGCACGTCCTCCCCTCCGTCCCCTCCAGAAGAACTGTCACCGGGGCACACCTCAGTCCACATCTGGGTGCCAGACAGGGGTCTGGAAGGGAGTCATTCTCTGGAAAACATTTGCCTCTAGGATGTTTGGGGAAGTCAGTTTAAATGAGGACACGTAAAGTAAGCCCTGATAACCTTGAAGGTATAAGTTTAGTTTTGTGAGACACAGAGCTTGACAGAATTGGATAATCATACTGGAGAGACAATTAAATAAGGACGAGGAGGAGGGAACTCGTGCTAGCCGAACAGGCCATTTCCACGAGAATTTTGAGATAATGGGTTTTGAAATATGGTCCTTGTGGAAAAGCCCAAGAAAGAGGTTAGGTAGTTCTAAGGCAGAAGAGCAGTGTTTGAGAGAACAAAAACATGCTTCTAATTAATGTGATGACAAAACACTTCGGTAGGCCTTTTCTTATTCAATTACACATTTTTGTTTAAGCTGTCGTATTTAACTTTTGGTAATTTAGTATGATAATTTTATGCCACAAATTATAAAAATTCTGGCACATCAGTGAAGAAAATGTGTTGGCTAAGTGCAAGCAGAGAGAGAAAATTGGGATAATGAAAAACACTTAGCAATTTGATTGCTGTTATAATGTATGTCTTGAAAAAGAAGTAATAATTCCTGTTTCTGTCCATTTAACACAAATAAAGATTAGAAAAACATTAATTAAATTAAAATGTTTATATAAAAAATGTATTTCTCCTTGCAGAGATGTCTAGGGCAAATGATGTATAAAATAACTGTATAGTCTTGTTTCCAGAATTAAAACTCCTTGCCATTTGGGTTCAGCTGTGTCCCACCAAAAACAGATTTGTTGGCGTCCTAACGCTCAGCACCAGAGCACGTGTCCTTGTCGGAAACAGGGTCTTTACCTGTTAATCAGGTTAAACATGTTATCATTAGGGTGCAGTGTAACTCAATTGGACTGAAATCCTTATAAAGAGGGGGGCGCGGACACAGGCTGCACAACAGGAAGGTCGTGCAGAGGTCCATGGAGCACAGCACGTGGCACTGAGTGATGGGGCCACAGGCCAGATGCGTGTGGGCTTCCAGTAGCTAGACGGAGCAGGAAGGATCTTCTCCCCTCAAGTAGTCCCAGCAGGATCTTAGCCCCATCAGCATTCGGATTCCAGACTTCCAGTCTCAAAAGTGGGAGACAATACACTTCTACAAACTTCTACAAACACAATACACTTCTACAAACCAAGCCAGCTGGTTTGTACAAGCTTGTTGGCAGCCCCAGCAAACAAACATGGTCGCACTTGTGATGACCTAGAAATGCATTGTTGTTACGAAAATCATATACGTACGAATATATATAAAATGAAAATCATGTACATGTGTGTGTGATTGTATATATATTTATACATAACAGAATCATACATACATTACTAAGAAACTGTTAAAAACAAGACAACAAATGGAGCTGCTTATGCTAAGCCCTATGTCACCCAACTGGGACCTAACTACAGTTAGGCTCTCCCAGAAATAGAGCCATTCACCAGCCCGTCGGGATCTCCCGATGGGCACGAGTCAGGTCCTTTGCAGATGGACGGCAACCATTCCCCAAAGGGAAGGGACCTTGTAAAACCAGCCCACTTCCTGCCTAGGATGACTTCCTTGTCCCTTGTCCCTGCCCCTATAAAACTCCTCCGTTTGGTGCAGCTCCTTGGAGCTCCCTTCCACCTGCTGGATGAGACACTGCCTGATTTGAATCAGTGTTTGCCAGAATAAACTCTTAAAAAGTTACTGTGTTCTAGTGCCGGAGAGAGGGTGGAGGGGCAGAGAGCCACCCGGTGAGGGGACCGTGAGCCCCATGAGTGCTCCCTCCTGCGGTCTTCGGAGGGGCGCGTGGGTCTAGCTCACACCCTAACTCGGCAGCTCAGACTTCACCCAAGCATTTGTTTTTCTGGAACAGGTCAGACCGGACTGAGTCCCACTTCGACTATTGGGCTAACTAGGTCCTCGTCAGAGTGGTTGTGACTTAGAAACTCAGCTCTGGGTGGGCCGGGTGTGCCCTAACCAGGACTGGGTCCAGCGAGGCCTCCGATGAACAGTGCTGCTCTGTTTTTTTTTTTTTAAGATTTTATTTATTTATTTGACAGAGAGAAATCACAGGTAGATGGAGAGGCTGGCAGAGAGAGAGAGGGAAGCAGGCTCCCCGCTGAGCAGAGAGCCCGATGCGGGACTCGATCCCAGGACCCCGAGATCATGACCTGAGCCGAAGGCAGCGGCTTAACCCACTGAGCCACCCAGGCGCCCAGTGCTGCTAAGTGAGCACGTGAGCCTTCGTAAACAGCATCTTGAACGGCGGGCGTGAGCTGGGGACGCATATCCATGAGGAGGTGCGCTAGAGCGACAAGGCTCTCAGCGCAGCATCACCGCGAAGGGGAAAGAGCAAATTAGCTTTCCTCCCCTCAGTTTCGGGGAGCCAGGATGAAAGCTAGTGGGTCCCCCGTTCCAGAGAGCCTGCGGGCAGGATCCCAGGAAAACGCAAAGAAAATGCACCCGCTTTGCTGCCAGACGTGGCTGGACGGAACTTTGGGTTGCACTCCCTAGCGACCGGCCAGCTCTCAGGGGAATTATCTTGAGTCTCTCTCTGGAGATCGCTGGGAAGGGCTCTGGATCTGGGGAAGGCAGCCTCTTCTGGACCCTCTTGGGGATGCCGCACACCCCAGCGCTTGTTCAACACCCACAAAAATACTTCGTGTTGTTCTGGCTGATCTGAGACAATATTTGAAAGGATCTTAAAGAAATTGCTCCTAGGTCAGAAATGGGTCAAATCGGAAGCCGATATTCAGAGCCTGAGAGGGACGTTTTCAGAGCTTCTCACCCAGGCTCCATGAAGTTGGGCTCCCTCCCTTGGTCCCCCTTGGGCTTAGGGGGTTTAGATACCATTTTTTGTGGTCCTGCTTTCCAAAAATTCTTGGGTGGCCATCAGCATTCTGAAAGAGAATGAGTGATCCCACAGACACTGAAATGGTACCTCTCAATATTCCAAGTTAGAGCGTAAGAACTGTGCCCTGGAGAGTCCCGGCTGCTGCTGCTCCTGGCCCATGGCTGGGGGCATCCTTCTAGGGGCACACCAGCCTCACATGCCCTCTGCAGGGGGAAAGGCTGATCCGTTCTAGCTCTGGGAGCCTTTAACCCAGACGGAAGCCAGCTGCCCCAGCACGATGTGGGGCCTCCTGGGAAGCCAGTTATCTTCAAGGATACTTTGACCAGACCCCTGCAGATTGCCTTTCTGGTAGGCCTTTCTCAGTGCCTTTCCTCGGGAGTCAATTAAGTTATTTCACTCTAAAAATTTCTCTTCTTTCTCCCGGTGTTCAGGAGGTCAGTGAAACCCACTCCCCACTTCCAGCACTGGGGTTGGGACAAGGCATACTTCTCTGCTCTCTATCTCAGCAGAGTGTCTACAGTCAGTTTGCGGTGGGGGGCAGAGATTTCTAATTTGATTCTCTTTTTTATTAACACTCTTAATAGTCCTCGAAATGGTGAATAGGGGTGGGAGATTTCATATTAGTCACCTGTGGGCCTGAAGGGTTAAATACCCAGAGAGGCATGGTTCTTCTCCAGCTCACGGAGTGACAAGTCACGGTTCCCGCCTGTTACTCTCATGGGATTGAAAGCTGCAGGATGATTTGGAAAAGCACGTTTAAGCTCTCAACCAGGGAGGAGGGAAGCCTAGACCTAGAGCAGTGCGCGAGACTACGCGGCTTCTTCCTCAAGCAACTGATGCTTTTCCCGCTCACAACTACACAGTTACTGCCCAACAAAAAGAGAAGCCTGACTTCCAGAATAATTTCCGAGTATACAGAGAGCAAGGGAGAGGATTTTGTTTTTGTCACATTTGACAGACTGTGAAGAATAATTTCTTTTCAATTGGCCCATGACCCTGGTCTCTTTGTTTTTATTGTTGTTGTTGTTGTTGTTGTTGTTTAACGATCATAGGGGTTCTCTTAGTTATTCAAAGAGCTAAGTGATTTCAAATCGTATTTAAATTTAAATAAATAAGTCAAATGAGATTTTATTCTGAAAAATATTGCATAACAGGACCAACAATATCCTAAAATAATTGTCTCAAGAGTGGAAAGAAAATTCAGCCCGAGAAAACCTGAGAGATTGCCCTTAGAGATATTCTAATGTCGTCTTCTACATGTAAAGGAGCGGAGAGGAATGAAAAAATTCATTCATTTGACTCCCCCCAGAAATGCCTAATCCCCAACAGTGTTTCCGTTGCTGGAGGTAGAGTAATTAAAGACAAACGAACAAACAACAAAGCACTTGCTTTCATGAACCTGCGTTACGCGGAGCCGACGACGGCCGGGCTCCGGCCTGTCCCTGGCAGTTACGGTGCCGTGTTCAACGGACCGTGTCGCTCTATGGGATTCTTGCCACCCTTCTGTGGCGAGTATTGTCGAGCGCTTTCGAGAGCAGAGAACTGTGGAGAAAGGTGGCTAAGGCTTCAGTTTTCCCAGAGATGTATCAGGTGGTTTGTTCAGACCCTAACTAGAGAGAGGGAGAGGATGTTCCAGCTTCCGGACTGAGAACGGGCACTGCGACCCGCTAGAGGCCGCTTCCTCAGCACAAAGACATAACCCAAGGAAGAGGAAGTCACTGGCCCCAGGAAATTTGGATCGAGCCACTGGACGAGCCGCCTGTACAGAAAGCCTGGGCAGTGACCATTCAGGATGGACATGGAGAGATGGGGTTCAGGACAACGGGTGCCCTCAAAATGCAGTTTGACGGGATGGGAACTGCGGCAGAGGAAGCAGTGAAATACCCGGAAAACGAAGTGGCACATAGTGTAAGGTCGTCGTTGACGCCAGGAAAACAAGTCTGAGGGACGTGCGTGCGATTCCCGTCTACCCCGAGACTCTGCGGCGAAGGGAAACGCTGCATTGGCCTAGGGAGCACGGTGACTCTGAAGCTGGGAGGGGCCGAGCCAAGGACGTGCACCGGGCTGGACAGGCCCTCTCTGTAGCACGAGAGTCAGGGGGCCCTCAGATTGCGAGATCTACAAGGGGTAGTATGAGGAGGTGGGGTTTTTGTTTGGTTTTTTTGTTTTTTTGTTTTTCCCTTCTGAATAAAAATGGAGGTAACCACTGCAGGTTTCAGGGAAGTTGTTCAATGCAGTTGTGTCTTGGAAACGGGACAGTCAATAAATACTAGGAAAAATAGAGTTGTATTGTTTTTAAAGATTTTATTTATTCATTTGACAGAGAGGGAGAGATCACAAGTAGGCAGAGAAGCAGGCAGAGAGAGAGGAGGAAGCAGGCTCCCCGCTGAGCAGAGAGCCCGATGCGGGACTTGAACCCAGGAACCTGGGATCCTGACCTGAGCCGAAGGCAGAGGCTTTAACCCACTGAGCCACCCAGGCGCCCTACAGTGATATTTTTTAAAGATAAATAAATATCATAGTTAATTAACTTCTTAATATTAGACATGCACTAGTTTGATAAACACTGAAACAAAAGTTTATGTTATAAAATAAATTGGCTTATTTAAATTCACATGAAAATGTGGAAAATTTAACGATAGAACCCATTTCTCCAGATCTCCAGATTTTTTTTTTTTTTTCCCAGCTCAGTGAAAGAACTGTTTTTGGTGAGATCTTCTGATCCAACCACCCGGTGGGCACAGAGAAGTCAAAGTCGAATGTGGCATCCAAGGTTGGCCTCAGAGGGGAGAAGAGTGCAGGGGGTAGCACAGTGGGCATTCAAGATGCTACAGCTGGGGGGCAAGTGGGCAAGGACCAGCTGCCGGAAGACCGGCCAGAGCGTGTCGGAGTGTTGACCGGTGAGGGTAACGGCGACTGGGTGGAAAGACCTGAATCCGGGCCGGAGGAGGGCGAGCCGGATCCGAGACTTTGGGTTTGCGCCACTGGAAGTATTTTGGGACAAGCGGTGAATACATTCAAAAGTGGTGTAGAAACGCCAGAGGATCAGGATTCATCAAGCATTTTTTCAACCAGTCAAACTTACTTAACTATAGAAGATTTGACTGAATTTGTTAAATAGTTAAATTTGACTCAACTATAGAGAAGACGACTACCCTTATTGGAACCAGTACACATTTCATAAATCATGCAGGTGGTCTGTTTACAACGATTTTTCCTTTTGGAAACCTTGCCGGACATGTTCTTGAGGTAAACCGCATAAGGCAAAACCCACGTTAATATTAGGTAATGGTTAAGGGCATAAGCTTTCGTCCTCAAGCTAATAGAGAACTTGAGCAAATTTTGTTGGCTTTCTGGAATCTGATTGCCTTATTTATTGAAAGAATGGTTAATGCTATTCATTTAATGGTGTTGCAACATGGCTTAACTGAGATAATATACCACAAGTGGTCAGGAGGGACTCGCAGGCAGTAAACTCGCAGCACCCAGTGCTGCTCTTCTTCCTCTCTGTCTCCGTGGCTAATAGAAACAGAAAAATGGATTAGGACATCTTTGAAAGATGCAGGAATCAAAAATAAATATTTTCATCTGAACTATATTCTTCTTTATATTCTTTGGCAATATATAATCCTATATAATATATAATCCTGAAACATGGGATGGAAAGGTAAGCAAGAATGACATGGTAAATTATTCTGGCTTTATGCAATGCACAAAAACACCTAGCATCCAAATATGCAAAGGATGGCAATGCTAGGAAACTATTTTTGTGAGACTATTTTTTTCTCTCAGCATTAATCTCAGAAGTGCTATTTTAAGTAGGGTAGAAAGAGTCTGACAAAAATCTCTTATAACATTAAATGCCCCTAAGATACCCTCACTCACAAATGCATGTGCCATTTGTACATATTTTCTTTTAGGTGATGTTTGTGACAATGAGGAGTTGTCTCTTCGGTTGAAAGACGGGGGTGTGTACAAATGAAATGCATCCTATTACCCCAATCACTTCGAGTACGGCTTTGTCTTGGAGACCTCGACATTCCGATGTCACAGCGGATTTCAGGAGCGGGTGTGAGCGCGGCGATTTGCCAGTAGGACGGCTGTCCCTCAGTCCTTAACAGCCCGATGAGTACATCTTTGAAAGCCCCTTTCAAGACAGTTCACAGCTGGAGAAGACTTTGTAGTTACAGCAAAAACAAATTTATAACCAAGGGAAGGAAGGAGGGACTCAGTGCTGTGCGCATTTTCTCAGTCTTCCTAATTTTTTAATGGAACTCAGTGCTAGGAAGGCGGCAACGGTGCATAGTAGGAGTAAAACAGAGGCTTTCAAATGGCGATGCTCACGCAGTAGAGCCTAGTTGGTCTGAGCAAAGGCATTGGAGTTTCGCAGATCTGAGTTTTCATGTGATTTCAGCCATTTTACAAATTAGAAAAGTTTTGACAATTTGCCTTTTCTCTCCCTCAGCCTCTGCCATGGTGTGTGTGTGTGTGTGTGTGTGTGTGTGTGTGTGTGTGTGTCTAAAATAAAGGCAGGGATGTCCACTTCCGGGGCCATCTGTGATGACCTTGAGGTATGGTACCCATGTTTGCGCACCAGCAATCCCTCCTTTGCCCTCAAGCTCACACAAATTCCATTTTCTCAACCTGAGTGACATAGTCAAAGAAAACCGTGTGTTTTATTTTAATACTTCTTTTCAGTTCAATGGAACAGATTTTTTTAAAAAATGTGAGCTCCGGGGCGCCTGGGTGGCTCAGTGGGTTAAAGCCTCTGCTTTCGGCTCAGGTCATGATCCCAGGGTCCTGGGATCGAGTCCCGCATCGGGCTCTCTGCTCAGCAGGGAGCCTGCTTCCTCCTCTCTCTCTCTCTGCCTCTCTGCCTACTTGTGATCTCTGTCTGTCAAATAAATAAATAAATCTTTAAAAAAAAAAAATGTGAGCTCCTACCATGTGACCAAAGATGCAGAAATAAATAAATCTGCACTCTCAACCCTTAAGGGAATTGCAGCTCTCATGAGAAGTGTGGGTGAACGAATCAGCAGCTCTACTACTGGACAGTGCTGTGGTCGGTTTGCACAAAGTGGTTCTGAGAAACCTGACTTCGAGACCAGGGCCAGCTGCTGGACACGGGCTGTAAACGAGGCTTGCCAGCTTCAGTGCAGCAGCGTGGACGGCTGTGCAGTGAGAACCATCACTGGGTCCTGACGACTGGGGAGGGAGGCAGCAGGCCAGGTGCAGCAGGCAGTGCTTCTCCGATCACACAGGGACGGTGCTGTACCTAGCGGTCAAGAAGGAAGCACTGGAAGGCACCTTGGGTCTCTCTCTCTCTCTCACACACACTCACACTCATAATCTCACACCCATGCACACTCCCATGCACTCACCTTTAAGCTCCTACACAGCCACACACGCTCTCGCTCGAACACACGCTCACATTTACACGCATTCTGCAGGACCTCCGATTGGTAAAACCGCAGGCTGGTTCATGACAATGAGTTCTAGTCGGACAGAGGGATCCGGTAAAAAAAAAAAAAAAAAAATCTTTGAATCCTCGAAAATTAACCCTGCACTTCAACTTAAGAGCTCATTCTTTTTTTTTTTTTAAAGATTTTATTCATTTATTTGACAGAGAGAGATCACAAGTAGGCAGAGAGGCAGACAGAGAGAGGGAGGAAGCAGGCTCCCCGCTGAGCAGAGAGCCCGATGCGGGACTCGATCCCAGGACCCTGAGATCATGACCTGAGCCGAAGGCCGCGGCTTAACCCACTGAGCCACCCAGGCGCCCCATTCTTTCTTTTTTTTAATTTATTTAATTAGCTTTTTTTAAGACTACATTCTTGTCCCCGCATTTCCTCTACACACGTCTCCTCCTTGCCCACAGGTCAGATTAGTCCGAGAGACCCCAGAGGTTCTCCTGTGCAGATCCCAACGCTCTGGCTTGTGAGGGGTTCCCAGGTCTGCCGGGGGCTTGGACGCTGGCTTCCTTGTTTCTCTGAGATGACGACAAGAGCGCGCCTCCAGAATCGGTCCAGAGATGCAAATCTCCTGTGAGGTCCAGCGGCGGTGGAATTTCTCCAGCTTCTGAGGAAAACCTGTTTTTTGGGACAAGGATGTTCAAGGTCTATTTTTGAAGTAGGGCTTACACCAAGTTGTGGTGATCATGTGCAAGCCTAAAATCCTTTCCTTACTGCGGTGCTAATTAACAAAAAGGGACAATTTCGACCCACCACTTCCTACATCCATACTCAGCCGCTTATAAATAACAAGGAAGGGGGTAATCCTCATCCCCTGCTGGGTGTATACCGGACCCTTGATACGGTTTCCCTCCTTTAATTCCAACTGTCCTATGACATGACTATGATTGTTTGTCCTCCACATATGAAACAACAAAAGCTAACTCGGAACACCACACACTGTGATGTAGCGAACGGAGATGAAAACTCAGGATTACCCCGTCACAGAAGCCACACTTGTTCCAGCACCACACGCGAGCTCTCTAGCAATGTTTATGAACCATTTTAATCTGGTATGATCTTTTTCATGTAACACGTTTAGGTACATCTTTCAAAAATAAATATCGGATTTGCTGGTAAACTCCTGATAGAGCAGAAGAGAATAAATGAGGAAGCCTCGCTTGAGAAGCGTCCCACTTACCAAACCTCTACCACTTCCTGAAAGAGTCCCTACGAATATTTTCATGGTGTTGTACAAGATCACTTGAAAGTTAATACAGCACAGTAGCAGTTTTAAACGGGGTAATAACAAAAGGAATCATGTTTTATATATTTTAAGAGCTGCGTGCTGTTTGAAGACGCACACATTGTTCTCTATGGAGAAGCCGTTCCACTGGAAACAGCAGGTGATGCACGACCTTCATGCTCCAAACCATCACCCTTTCCTCGGAGGCTTAAGTAGTATGATTAGCAAGTCAAGATACTTTTACCACAGAATTCTGTGACCTTCTGCAAATATGATGGAAAAAAGGGCTAGAGAAAGGAGAGTATAGTTTTGAATGAAGGTAGCTGTGAACCACCAGATGTTTATAGTTCACTGAATAAGATCCAAATAGACGAGACAGAGTGTTTGGTTTATAACATGGATGAAATAGTCCTCATGCCATCCTCACGGCTGGTTTGAGGTCAAGTGCAGATTAGCCCACATGTCAGATGCTAAAATCTTACATGTTCCTTTCTTTCTCCTTCTTAATACATTTTTAAGTAGGAAAAAAAGAAAGAAAAGAAAACAAAAGAAAAATAAAAACAGAAATTGGAACTCTATGTTCTTCTCAGTTGATTTTCTGCACTTTTAATCATGCACGTGATTACCTACAATGCGGAATATGAAGCTTATAGAATTTACTTTTTTACTTAGGAATGCATAATACAAATAAAAAGATCTTTTAAATTTCAGCAAAACGAACGTGTAGAAAGGCAATATCTTTGATGAGAAGTCCATTTCATGTCAAGAGTTAACTCCCTATCGTATTGTCCCATAGTGCTATGATACCATCATTGTTACGGTACCATGTGCCCCATTATTGCAGCTCCGGAAACACTGTATTCCTCCTCTCGATAGCGGTATTTCCACAGGAATTTTCAAAAAAAAATGTTCACATTCTAATTTTCTGAGCATTTCTCAGAGAAATCAGTAGACCAATGGTCTGTTGCGATGCGATAACCAGTTGTACTTCAGGGGTAGGGGAAAATACTTCTGGTGGGAATTTCATCCGTCAACTCCCTGTAAGTACAAAGGAAACATGATAAACACTGAAAACGTCAACCTGTCGTTTTTTTATGGTTGCTTTGCACCAGCTTCTCACGGAGAGTCTCCAAATACCTGCACTTTTACCTCCATTGGTCAGTGATCCTCAAAGTGCTTCTGGGACCCTCAGGGGCTGCTCTACTCTTTCCAGGGGTAGTCAAGTTAGACATTTTCCATAAAAAACCTAAAGCGTGGTTTGCCCTTTTCACATTTTCTTTTCACAGTGTGTGCAGGAGTTCTCCGAAGGCTGCCCGGCGTGCGGCACGGACGGAAGGCCGAGCTGTAGGACGATGCCGCTGTCTTCTGTTGAACCAGGAGTTCAAGAGAATTATGAAATTGCCAAGCGGTACCATCTTCTTTATTTTGGGATGACGGCTGTTACTAAGTAGTGTTTACAAAGGTAGGCTGTTTGTGCTGATATGCAGCATTTGTATACAAATACGTGCCACGGAAACCACTATTTTTTAAATGTTCTTAATTTTCCATAAAAGTGTATGTTGACAGCGATGAGGAACATAAACAAAACTCTTTGAGGTCCTCAATAATTTTTAAAGCTGAAAGGGCATCTTGAATCCAAACAATTTGAGAAACCCTACTTCAGGCTAGGAGAAACTGTCTTCTCCACATTAAAGGAGGAATATTTGGTCAATCTGAAGAACTCAAAGGCAAATCCATTTTATAAAGCAGATTCCACTTTGCTGTTTTTATCTTTCTAAGACTTGGAAATCCATACATGTTTTATATTTAAGGTACCTTAATGTGGGCAAGACACATGCCCAGAACTTGGACCATTCTGGCTATGGTAACTGAACATGTGCACTTAGAGATCACATAACAATTCTTCCATTACATTTAATTTTTTAGCAACTATACTTAGCACGTTATCTGAACAGATACAAAGGTATTAAGTACTTCTATCAGGACAAGCACTGGGGCTTGCTTGATTACTGAACTTTATAATCTATCTGGTTACATGTGTTTAAAATCATTTCCTTTTTTTATATGCAACCTCTCTCTTCATTTTTCTGGCCAATATTAGTTAGGTTGACGATCTTTTCTTTCAGTCTTGCACCTGTATGTTTTATGTTTATATCTCTTCTTGCCAATACAAGACATTCTTTTTTACCATCAACATGCGGTGTTGATGGCCATCCGGTCCGAAAATGTCAGGATGTCACCTGTCTTGCATGGTGGTGTAGCTGATTATCAAACACCTAGTTTTTCAGCATCTTTCCCATGCACTTTGAAGATAAATTTCCTTGTTCAGACACCTGCTTTCAGTTTGCTAACTTTGCATTGTAGGTATTTTATTAATGATTTTCTGAGATTTATACACAATAAACTTTGTTATGGATTTATTTTAAGGCACTCTGAAAGTTGTCACAGTAATTACACTAAAATAAATCATTTAGATTTTAATGTATTTTAATATAAGCATTTGATCAAGATGAGCAAGTTACAAAAAAAATATCTATTTCTCAGCTCTTTCCATAGAAATCTATTTCCCTTTATCAGACTCAAAAAATATAGGGGTGCCTGGGTGGCTCAGTGGGTTAAGCCTCTACCTTCAGCTCAGGTCATGATCTCAGGGTCCTGGGATCGAGCCCCACATCAGGCTCTCTGCTCAGGAGGTAGCCTGCTTCCTCATCTCTTTCTATCTGCCTCCGTCTGTGTGCCTACTTGTGATCTCTGTCTGTCACATAAATAAATAAAATATTTAAAAAAAGAACAATGTACTGCTTTTGGAGGGTTCCTTTGAAGAAAGACTACTTGGGAATGGAAATAAAGGAATAATGTAAAGTTAGTTTTATTTTTTATACATAAATATAAGCTTACTGACTACCCCATTCTTTTTATTCCCTCATTTACTTTAAAATATACCTTGAATATTTTTGCATACTTGTAGCTACAGAACTTTTTAAAATTTTTTTATTTTGAAATTTATTAAGATAATGTTTATTTAATTCTCTTTTTTAAAATTTTCTTTTACCAGTAACATTTTTTTTTTTTTGGTAAATTTTCTAACAAAATTTTTGGTAAATTTTCCTATCACTTCATTACAGTTTTCAACATATCTCCATACTGAAATAATGGTGCAGTGTGGCCTTACCTGGAACAACTGTTATCATTTTGCAGTTTTTGCTCAACTATTGGAAAATATGTACAAATATCCTGATATTAGGTTCCCAAACACTATAGCATGCATTTTCTAAGGACAAACTCTCTACATAATCGTAACATTAATATCAAATAAAATAAATTTAATTCATCAACACAAATATCAATTAATGTATTTAATATTAATATTACAAAATATAAAATTTATCATCAAATTCCCCGACTTATTAGTATTGACTGTTATATGTGCTTTTTTTTTAAAATGAAGCATCCTGTCTTAGCTTTATTATTCAATCTCATAAACTTTTATCTACAGACGGTGCCTTCTTTCCTATTGTCTCATGACCTGGTGTTCCTAATCAGACCAGCGGGTTTCGACTTCTGTAATCTTTATACATTTGCATTTGTCTGATCATCTTAAGGTCGGATCAGACACTTTGTAAATAAAATGACTTGGTAGAATGTTCTCTCCTCAGTGCATCTTATTCAGGGGAACGTAGTGTCAGTTTGTCCCTCCAAGGCTTGGTGAAGGGGTTCCCGCCACATTTACCTGGGGAGAAGGCACCCTTTCCATGTGTAGGTAACGAGGAATCGGCTGGGTGGTATTTTGATATTACGTGAATGGCTCATCCTTGAGCAAACGCTCTTTCACTAGATAATCGTAGCCTTAATTGATAATCCTTAAAGGAGTCCATTATAGTCGTGGTTGCAAAGTGATGGTATTTCTAATTATTTTACTCCTTATACTTGTGTTCTGGTCCTCTTCTGTAAAGAGGCTTTTTAAAGAAGACTCATTCTACCTCCCTCTGAGGTTTCCTGAAGGATTGGTACTGCTGTGGGTTTATGGAGGCTTATTCAATCCGAGGAGCAGGTTTGGGTTGTTTTGGCCAGAAGACCCGCCATGTTGATGAACACATCTCCTTCCTGGATGACGCTTCGGTGGCCAGCTCTCCTGCTCTGTGACCCGTGGCAAAATCCCAGGAAGACTGTATCTGGGCTATCTTACGCCACCATGGAATGGACAATTGCAAGACTCTGTCCAACTTCCCGTAAAACTAATTCAGTTATTTTTAAAAAGTGAATCCCTACTAGGTGGGGACCTTTGGGAACTTACAAATGCAGGAGGTGGTAGAGGAAGAGGGAAAAGGAGAGAGAAACAGTATCACACAGAAGAGCAAAGAGAAGGAGAGCAAAGCTGTCCTTTGCAGACTTAGGGACGGTGCTGAGCAGAGAAGAGTGTGTTTGCGGTAATATGTCCCGAGCCACGAAGGTCGCCGTCAGAGGGCATCCCTTCCAGACGGGGAGGCAGGCAGGGAAAGGAGACGGCCAGAGAGAGCCGCGGCGTCCCCGTGCTGCTCGCTGCTTCTCCCTCGGAACGGAGGACAGGAGCAGCCCCTGCAGCCAGCCGGTCCAGCTGTGCCCCCACCGGCTTCCCGCGCCATTTCCTTGTCACCCCTTGGAACACCGAGCCCCATTCCTGCCATCTGCAAAGCAGAGGCACTAGAAGTCTTATTTCCCTGAGTTCTTATGGGACTAAATGGCATCATCCATTATACTAATAAAAACATCAAACATTTACCAGGTACTTAAAAGTGCCAGGCACTAGGACGCATGTTTACATATAGTACATTTGATCTTTATTTAAATGCAAAATGTTAAAAAGCTCTTCATAGAAAATATATGCACAACACAGGGTCCCCATATTTATAATGGAAACTATGCTCAAGCCATACATCTCTTAGAGAAAACAATTGGTTATCTGTGACAGCATTTAAAAATAATTACTATTTTTAAAGCAAGCATCTTTAATTTGCTTCCATTATTTACACCGGACCCCTGCATGAACTGACCTGTATGTGTTTACAGAACATCATTACCATCTGTTGGAATTCTCTGAATTGCAGTTTCGAAATCCATGCAGAGAAGCAAAGTCTATAGGAATGATGCCAGGAAATTCAATCTATTTTATTCAAGCCCACATTTAATGAGTACCACGATATGCAAAAATGCACAAGGTTTATGCTCTTGTGTAATGCGTGCTCATTGAAAACACGGTGTGTACCTTACCCCAAAAATCCTATCGTACAGAGATTGTTCCCAAGGATTTTAGCACGACTTAGCAGAAGGGAAATGAGAAGCCACCACGAGGTGAGTGGGGTTGATTGCAGCGAGTGATAAAAACCCTGAGAAATTCTGGCTTGATGACCACATCAGATGTAATGGCAGTGGAGTGTGTTTGAGCATGGGAATCAATTGTGGAGAGTTTAATGAGATAAAATGCTGAAAGGGGTTTAAAGTGATTTTTAAATTGCACAAGTTAACCTTTCAGAGAAATACAACCATTTGGTAAGAAATTGAACTCGGGAATAGTATTTATCGCTTTTGTCTTTCTCCAGAGCCGTGCAAAGTGTTTTTTGCTGAATTCACAATCCTTGATTAAAGGAAGGAGCTGCTGTCATCATATAAAAGCCCGATGACACGTATTACTTATCTGAGCTACTAACCTGGGACAAGTCAAAGCCAAGAACAGCCCCTGCGTCATCAGGAACAAACCTCTGATGGAAGCATTGTTCGTGGAGCTCCTGGGAGGGCTTCAAATACCCGCTGCGAGAGACCTGCCTGGGCCCCTGGGACGTGTCCTCGCTGGCCCTGAACATACTTTCAAATACCAGGTCCCATCAGATAGGCTGCCTGAGGAGGTTCTGAATACAATCCCTTCATTCAGTCCCTCCTCCTCCACGACTGGGCCTGACAACAAGCCCTTCACAGACGCCGTCCTCACCTGTCTTCTGCGACCCTATCGTCCCGGCTGAGACACTTTACGGAGAGGGCAGCTAAGTTCCTTCTGATTGGCCTCAGGGGGGCTTTTCGTGTCCTTCTATTTTAACACAGATACAAGAAATTGCATTTATTGAGGCAGGGAATTATTCCAAGTCTCATCCTTGCTTAACTCGGGAGCCAAAAATTAAGACGCTTTCAGGTTTTATGCCCTTCAGATTTCAAATTAGTCCTAACGTTCACCCAGATCTAAATCACGAGCCCCATGTTCTTCCTCATAAGTTCTCTATTACACACCCAGTAATAACACGTCACACTGAGCCTGTTGTTTGTTTATTTGCCTATCGGATCTCTCTAGAATGCGACCACCCTGAGGGGAGTGTCCAAATCTGTCTTGTAAATCCCTACTTTCCAGATATCGAACTCAAATTCCGTGACGTCAATCATCACAAACATGGGACTGAAGATCAAAGTCCTTTTCCGCACGGCGATCAAAGACCTTCAAGGGAGCAGACCGACAAGGACGCCGTGTGATCTGTAAGACGGCGTGAGGTAGGACAGTAGCTTTGCAGCTGGTGAGCCGTCTTGCAGAGCAGCCGAGCCGTGCGTTGAGTGGTAGGAAGCGTCAGGGCTGCCGCGAGGGTCTGAGGGACGGCATGCTGTCGGAAGGGCTGAGCCAGGAGAAAGTGCTACCGATGCTGGATGGTTCTGTTGGCTCCTGCCCTGTGCAGTGCTCTCCAAGCGGGCTCGGATCGGTTGGGTGCACGGGAATTGCATTCCACCGAATTCTTTGTCAGCTGGATCAAGCAGGCGGCTTACTTCATGGAGACACCATCTTGAGACACGATGCAGGGAAAGAGGCAGACAGCAGGAGATACACCTAGATTATATGGGCGCCGTATAAGGCCGAATGGGACGTCATCTTTAGCTGGATACAGTTCATCGACTTAAATGGATTTATCAGGAATTCTCGATCAAATATATTAAGCTCAATAGTTGAGAGATAGGCCATGACAGTGCCTGGTGCCTGAGTGAGTTCTGGTCTCATCTGTGGCTTACATCATACACATTTGAGATTCTGGAACATCCTGGATATAAGATCGGGGATGGAATTCAACAGTGTCAGTAGACAGGAATGTTGGGATGGATTATCTGTCCAACACCATCTCCCACCTCTGAAGACGCCTCAGGGAAGGTCCGGTGTTCCTTCCTTCGACCCAGGTGCTTTGGTGAGGGAACACCACCCCGAAGTCCTTGAGAAGCCCGGTGCCCACTGGACTCTGAAGATAGTGATTGTGGGGATGACAGCTTCCTGCAAGCGGTGGAAAACATGGTCTTCTTTTTACATATAAAACACAGCACATAAGTGGGCATCTAGTATACTGGTAATAAAAATTCCTGGGAGATTTAAAAAATGCTGATTAGGAAAAAAAGATGTCTAAAAGGCGATCTTAGGGGGACAGTAATGGAAAGGCATTTATAAGAAGCTTATATTTGCAGTATCTGTTGAGAAGGTCATGAGTGATGCATCGTTCTTGGCCTTGGGAAGCTCTTAAGAATCTCCTGGGGATGGGAAGACTCCAGCTGTGACAACACGCAAAATAACAGGGCAAGAAGCGCGGTTTCCTGGTGGGAAAACACAGGGGACAGCATCCCTTTGTCACCAGGACAGGTATTGTATGTGTTTTCTCATAGAGTGACACGGTAAGAAAGCAAGTGCATGGTGTGGACATGGCCTGACCTGACTTGAAGTCCACATGGGCCGTTTCATCTTCCTGTGATGCTGACAAGAAAATATGGTATGCAGAAATGCTGTCTCCGAAGCTGTGAAGATCTGTGATACCTTGGGGCTCCTACGATCGGGTACATATTATGAGGGCCCTGTTAGATGATGCGAAGTTTGCATCCACCACACGTCCCAGCTACCACCTGATTCCTAGACCTTCCAGACCGGAGCAGAGCCCACAGCAGAGTGGGGTGTCCGTAAGGGGTTCTTGTCCTGGAGACCTGCCTTCAGAGACCGGATGCTGCCGGACATGTCTTCCAGGGCTCAGCCAGTTTGCTGGTCGAAGACATCGAGAGTGAGCATTGAAAGAAACCACATGTTACAGAGAAACCCTGGATGATGGAGGTTAGGAGGCTGAGAAGAGAGATGTTTCCCTCACCTGAATGCGTGTGTGTCCACGGGACTGGTGCCCTGGCCACCAAGCAGCTCTGAAACTGGGGGAGAGGGACAGGTGAGCAAATTCCGGTCTTGACTTTGAAAGATTTCCTCAGTTCTGCTCAAGGTTGGTCGTTCAAAAACAAAACAAGTCTCCCCTTGAAGGCATATTGCACTCAATGTTAGTACCTCGAAAGCTAAAGAGAATACTGAATGACATTTCAAACACTTAAAAAAAATTAGATACAAGAGAAAAACAATGAATCAGACTGTCCATGGTAGGCTATAAAAGACAGGACACTCATTAAATTCGAATTTCATATGAACAGTGAATACATGTTTGATAAAAGTCTATTCCAAACACTATATGGAATGAATAATGTGTTTTTAGTATAAGTATATGCTATGCAGTATTTGAGACATACCCAAAAACACATTTGTTGTTGAAGGAAATTCAAATTTTACTGGGTATTCTGCATTTTTATTTGTTAAACCTGGCAACCTGTGAAATAGGCTTCTCATTCGCAAATCTTGAGGCTTCCTATGATGAAAGCATCTGGACCTTGAAAGAAAAGTTCAGCCCAATTTGGTGCGTACAACCATGATACATGTGGCCGGAGAGCATGGGTGATCCCATCCTTATGCACTGAAATAATAGCTGGTCCTTGTAGCCCATGTGAGGAACAGGGAACACAGAAGGAAGAAGCCCGATGAGCCAGACATTGGATTGGTAGCCCAGAACTAAGAGCACTGTCCCATGTGAGAGAAACATAGTGATAGGTTGGAATGAAGAACAGGGAAGGAGAAAACAAAGTTTAATAAATGCCTCATTTTCTGAGTGACACAGCAGATACAGTGACTTTTAAATACCATCTTTTCATTGGGCACAGAGAGAATCTCTGCATGGATAATGGCTGGTGTCTTGGTCTTACGAGTTAGGGACACATCTATTACCATGAATCTGGGAAAACAAAAGGCAACCACTATAATTAGAAATATTGCAGAAGAACTTCTGGATACAGAGGGTGAAAGACACAAAACTAGATCAGTCGAATAAAAAAAAGGGGGTGGGGAGGAAGGAAGAACTTGCAATGAAGTAACCAGAAAGTAAGATACAATGAACCGTATCAAGTATATAAATGGTCACACTCCGCGTGAAACGTGCAATTATTCTGTTAAAACACAGCATGTTGAAATGGAATTTAAAAATCATAGCACGCACACACACTTCACACTCGAGCAAGGCTTAAGTTTGAAAATATAATGACGCAGAGAGATTGATCAAATCCAAACAAAAAGAAAGTGGGAGTGGTGCTGTCGGACAAGGTGACTGCGGATGCAGGGGAGGGTAAACATCACAGCCTCATAACGTACACAGCGGTGTTCTGTCATCTAATAAGGGAGCTCGGACACATCGGGTAATTTTCCACACAGATTGTACAGTACCCAAACTGACTCGAGATTTTATAGGAGATTTGAATTCATCGCTGGAAGTACGAATGAAAATACAGGGCAGGTGATTAAAGCTCAATCAGTAGAAGAAAGATAACTTTGATTACTGAACGTGAACTGAGTCGGTTCATGCGTCAGCTGTTTCAGATGTCAGGGGAGTTGGGCGACTCCTCAGCCTGTTTTTATTCTGGCAAAACCCTCCTACCCAAAACAAGTTAAAATAATTTAACTAAAAAGCAAAACAAAGTGAAGTCCAAGAAGTAGACTGCCCCCCCCACCATGATAACCCCCACCTTGTCCACCTGATGATTCTTCTGCCTTAGGAACTCTGTCCAGCACTCACCTGGGACAGGAGTGTATGGCCCACGAGGTCTGTCCACACTTCCTTATCCCCAGAACCCTCGGGCATGAAGTGCACAGGGCTCTTCTTGCCAGCTGTACAACCGTTGTGCCAAACTACCTCAGGTACGTAGGTGATCACGGGTTCTTCCAGCAGGGAGGGACAGACAGTATCGCAATTGCTCTACAATGTACTTGAGGCACTGCAAGTTCAGTTTCACTCTCATTTTGCGAAGCACACAGTGAGCTGTCGGGGCAGAGAGGGCGAGCTGAGGACCCGCTCACACCTCCTAGTTGGAAGGTGGGCTACGCTCTCTCCCTCTCAGCCTCTCTCTATCGGGCTCCAGCTTGTGTCTCTCCATCATCTATTAGGCAGACATAACTTTCAAAATTATTTGCTCAAAAATATATTAATCTTGGTGAAAAATATTACCTTTTCTCTCACAATAACTGTTCATGTGAATATGATTTTATTAAGCCTCTTCTAGCGTTTGATTTACAAAGGTTGTCCCCCAAACACTATTATTTATAACTCACATGTTGGCATAAATCATTTTGTAGGCCAGCGAAGTTTGAGACCAAACTTTATAATCCCTACTGCTCTGATAATATATAAGCTCAGTTTGAACTATTTTAAACTAAAATTGAATTTCTGTCAACTAATTCCTGTGATTTTAATCTGAACTATAAATTGTCAAGTCCCTACAAGTATCAGCCATAAAACATGTAAAAAGAAAATGAAGAAAATGATTTTAATGATAATACCAGTTAATTTGGCAATTATCACATGGTGATAGGAAATAATGCATTTCATTAAATTTTATTAGGTGCTTATTAAGTCTTGTGGACAGGAGTTGATATTTTGCTTTGAAATGAATCACATCTGAAATCACATGAAATTGACAGAGAGCGAACCATTTTCACTATTCTGTATCTATTTTAATCAGGAAATCAAATTAAATATCTACAAAAGCGAAAGATGGACTTTTTTGGATAGAACTTCCAAATAGTACATCTCTTGTGTCAACACAGAGAAATCTTCTAAGAGGGTTCATTACATGAGGTCATGCCGAAGTATGCTAATCACTTACTAGCCTTTCTTCTGGTTACATTCTAAGATGTTGCAGGGGTTCATTGTATTTGTAAATAGTATTTCCTCTATACCAGCTGGGGTTTGATGTAACTGTATGACTTATTTATGCTGGATAAATCCCAATCAATTTAAAATGCAGACAAGCAGGGCAACGTTAAGTCAAGTGACTTTAAGGGGCTAAAATGATAAGGTAAGAGGAAGGTCCAAAGAAGGTAGAGGAACGAACACTTCAAGGTATATGAAGGGCTTGAAGTAAGACAGAAGCGGAGTCGACACTTTGGATATACACAGGGTGATATGTGGAAGGGACATGGGCTTAGATTGCGAATCACCATAAAAACAGATTAGTAAGATTTCCGAACAGAAGGGGAGTCTCTTTCTGAAATGGTAGACTAAGGCCATAATGAATCATTCCTTCACTTTTCTCTCACGGGCATGCCCAAAATTGCCAAAGCTGGGTCATACAAAATAAAAATGTTGGGTTTTTGAGCCAAGACCTTGACATCGAAAGATGGATATGCCAACGACTGGAAACCAGAAAAAGATATTCTAACATCAAAGTGAGGAGGGTTATCCAAGCCTAAAAATACCTCCTGGGTTTCCAGAACCAGAGGCCCCTGCTGGCTGGGTGGCAGCTCTGAGATCGAGCCAAGGACTGCCTGGGTTGTACCTGTTCATAAACTGTTACTTACATGAAGACCAGAATTATAGAGTTCTCTGTTATCTGTGAGGTGATTAGGAAATACAGGCTAGAAAAAAAAAAATTGCTGCTACTAAATTCTAAAAATGTGAGGACATCTTGCCAAACGCCCAGGGTTACAAGTGGAATAAGAGATCAGAGTTGGTTCTTTCCACAGTTTGGCGACCGTGGTCATTGCTGTTATAAACACTGGGGTACAGATGACCCTTCTTTTCACGACATCTGTATCTTTGGGGTAAATACCCAGGAGTGCAATGGCAGGGTCATAGGGAAGCATAACAAATAGCATGGAGGACACAGGGAGTTAGAGAGGAGAAGGGAGTTGGGGGAAATTGGAAGGGGAGTGAACCATGAGAGACTATGGACTCTGAAAAACAATCTGAGGGTTTTGAAGGGCCGGGGGTTGGGAGGTTGGGGTACCAGGTGGTGGGTATTAGAGAGGGCACGGATTGCATGGAGCACTGGGTGTGGTGAAAAAATAATGAATACTGTTATGCTAAAATTAAATAAAAAATAAATTTAAAAAAAAGTGAGATCAGAGTTGACCCACTGGGGGTTCCATGCTTCTTTGTGCACTCTTCAAACCCTGAGGAGGCCACTGGGCTTTGCTACACGGGAATGCCCGCAGAGCCTGATCGCTCAGCTCTCAGACGCTGCTGCTGCCCAGGAGGGGGGTCTGCCACAGATGACCAGCTATGCCCGTCATGCCCCACCATGAAGAAGGCTAAGACACCATTGGCCTCCCCCAAATATATATGAATGAAAAATCAAAGTAAGGCTCTCCGGTGTCCAAATAGATCATAAAATAAACAAACAAGGCAAGATCAAACTAGGTTAAGTGCCATTAGGAAGATATAAAAACTTTTTGAAAGGAAAAATAAGATCATTGACATCAGTAACTCAATGAATGATTGGAAATGCAGATCAATGATGATACTGGAAAGCGCTAGCAATTCGTGAGATAGAACCAAAAAAAAAAAAAAATGCAGATGAGAAAAAATATGTAAGTGATAGAAAGGCACAGAAAGATAGAACAAGAAAATACAACATGTATTCTGTAAGAATTCTGGAAAGACTTAAGGGAGAGTAATATTGAAAGCCACACTTCATAGTTGTTCAAAAATGAAGAGACGACATCAGCCCTCATAACAAAAGTTACACAAAGTCCAAAACGGGGTAAAAAAACAATAAAAAATATTAGAGAGGGCATGGATTTCATGGAGCACTGGGTGTGGTGCAAAAACAATGAATACTGCTACGCTGAAAAAAATAAATTAATTTAAAAAATAAAAGATTAAAAAAAATATTGACTTTCAAAAACCTTATCATGACCTTACTGAATATCAGAGACTAAGGAGACATGTTAATAGCCGCCTACACGCATAGACACACAAAATCAAACATCTAAAACAAAAAACAAAACAAAACAAAACAAAAAAGACCATTACCAGACTTCCCATCAAGGTATTAGGGAACAATCCAGAAGAATAATGTGACAGATTCCACAATCTGTTCAAAATACTTGCTGCCCCTCACTCTGAGGCCCATCTGTTTGGGAAGAACATATTTCTTATCTATACTAGATGCATAAGGACTAAGAGATTTAATGTACAAATGCCATTTGAAAGACCTACCGAGTGATTCGGTTTAACCACAAGGCAATCAAAGCCAGAGGAAGTCATATATGAGAAGAATTTTTGAGCAAAGAAATAAAGGAATCAGTAAAAATCTTTATTACTTTTTTAAAATGTGGAAAAGGGAGATATTGAAAAGAAGTTAAAATCATAATACCAAAATAATATGGTTGATGACAGTGAGGAGATAAAAATTTAATGCATTCTTAATTTCTTATATTTTGGGAGAGATCTAGATTAAATATTTATGCTGAAAATTTGCAGATGATCGCTGAATGAATAGAAAGGGATGTATTATTTTTAAAGTGCACTGGGAACATTGATGAAAGTCAATCACGTAAATGCCACAGCGGAAGTCTCAATATTTTCCAAATAATGTAATAAGGATACAATTTTCTGATTATAATTCAATTAAATTTTAAATGAACAGTTAATATACAGTTGAAAGCCACATTGCTTTTAGAAACGATACAGACTTCTAAACAAGCCTGGCGTGTGGCTGGCCGGCTCTGTTTCGGTTTTGCCTGCAGCAGATTTGCTGCATACCCTTCCCGTGGTGCTCGGCCCTCTGCTGCGCAAGCTGGTAATGAGCGAGGCACATAGCCCCCTCCTCGAACACCGCAGGAAGGTCAGTGCATCAGGGCTCCTTCTCGTTTACCGGACCCTCCAGAAAAGACCCAAAGGCCTCCCTTGTTTGCCTCTCAAACTGTTTCCATACCCTCTTAAGAAGCCTACCTTGTTTCCCCCAAAGCCCCATGATTTCAGGAATAGACTTGTTTCATTCTTCGGTGACTCTGTGGCATCTGGACATTAAAGCCGATTCTGGGGAGAATCCACCTTGCGTCTTTAGAATGGCCAAAACAGTTACTGAAAAGGAAAACACTTCAAAACCGATGAAAGAAATGATACAAAGCATCAAGGAAACAATTATATATCAAGTGATGTGGAGCCCACTTAGAGATAATTGGAAGGAAACAGAACCTAAAATAAGTCCTTTATATCAAGGACAAATACAAAATGAGTAAGGCAGGCATTCCATTAAAAGTACTGTGGGAAAATATTAGAGTCACGCAGGAGTTAGTATAAGGAAACTAATAAACATACGAGTGGAAATGAATAAAACATGAACAAATATTCAGTGAGATTTTTAAAACCACATTCTTAGAAACAACAGGAAATAGTCTTCTAGAATATCAAGCAAAGATAGCAAGATAAATAGTATAAAGAAAATTCAGCAAACTATAGATACAGTACAGCAATTTGAGTAATAATTATAGCAACATTATTCCTATAAATATAAAACAAAGATAAATTTTCTAGATGAATACTAATTACTGAAAATTAAACATATGAAGTAGAAAAACCTAAATTAAAAGAAGATTGAGGAAGTCTGAACAGTTAACCACGTCTCTACCTTCTCTGTAACCACTCCCCAAATAAATCTAGTAAGAGTCTTACAAACACATGCTGGCAAACATTCCTGAGATACTTTTTTTTTTTTTAACAGTTTCAAAAGCGGAAATTTTGGAACACCTCCCAAATTTGTGTAACATTGTTAATACAACTGCACTTCCAAAAGGAAGAAAAGAAGTATAAGCCAAACTCAGTCATGCATAAAAATGTCCTCCATTGTTACAATGCCAGGATATAGGATGAGAAAAATATATATATGTGAATAAGTAGGATTTATTTTAAAAATGGAAGAAAAGTTCAAAATGAGCAAAAGCGAACATGCTACTATATCCAGAGGATAAAGAGGAAAAGAACAGGTTGTGCTCAGTTGATGCAAATGTTAGTATAAAAGCTGAACATTTATTCAAAAAACATGACCCGAGTAGGACTGGACGTGAGCTCAGATGATGCGCTGAAGACTGCTCTGGTTGGGATCGCGCAGACTCAAGTCATCACCGTCAGAGTCAGAGATGCAGGGAGAGCCCATCCCTTCCCCTCTCCAAAATTAAGGCAGCAGGATGTCCAGGAGTAGAAGGCAGAGGCTGGCCAGCTTCATCTTGCATGGATCCCAGGCTTGGGAACTTGCCTACTTGGTAAAATAGATCTCTGACCCCAAATCAACACTTTTGGTGCTTTCCTCATCATTGTGGACATGCCCAGGTGAAAAACATGTCTCCCTCTGTGCCCGTTTTCAGCTCAAGTTGAATAGGCAACACTTTGCTTTCTTGTCTTGGTCGTGCATGAAGTGCAGGTCAGCGTTTTCCTGGAATCTTCCCGACTACCATGTTTCTCACGTTTTTGTTCTTGTCCTTGGTGATTTTGCTCTTCAAAATGACCTCTGAGTGTAGCGCTAACGTTTATCGGTGTAAAGTGAAGACAAATGCAGTTGACCTTGAAAATCATTCGGGTTAAACATGCTGACCCTTCCATGCAGTGGGAAATGCCCCTATAACTTTTGGTTCCCAAAAGCTTAACTATTCATGGTCTACTGTTGACCAGAAGCCTTATGAAGACAAAAAACAGAACATATTTTGTACATCACGTGTATTCATATACTTTATTCTTAAAATAAAGTAAGCTAGAGAAAAGAAAATGTCATCAGAAATCATAGGGAGGGATGCCTGAGTGGCTTAGTCTGTGAAGCGTCTGCCTTCCACTCAGGTCATGATCCCAGGGTCCTGCGTCAAACCCCACATCCGGCTCCTTGCTCAGTGGGGAGTCTGCTTCTCCCTCTGCCTGCCGCTCCCCCTGCTTGTGTTCCCTCGCTCTGTCTCTTGCTTTCTCTCTCCGCTTCTCATTCTGCTAAGTAAATAAATAAATAAGTATTTTCAAGCCTCTTTTTTAAGAAAAAAACATAAGGAAGAGAAAACACATTTATGATATTGTGCTGTGTTTATTGGAAAGCAGCCAAGTATGAGTGGACCCACACAGTTCCAACCCTGTTGTTCAAGGCTCAGCTGTCTAAGGTTTCTAACGCAAGAAGGTGGAAATGTACTTGACAGGAAAATGTTGTTTTGTGATCCTTTTGCTGCGCTGTTAATGCGTGTTAATGCATGACTAATAAATGTTAACTAAGGTGACTTTAAAT
This sequence comes from Mustela erminea, assembly GCF_009829155.1. Classification (NCBI taxonomy): domain Eukaryota; kingdom Metazoa; phylum Chordata; class Mammalia; order Carnivora; family Mustelidae; genus Mustela; species Mustela erminea. The sequence continues at coordinate 37,970,050 of NC_045634.1, read as the reverse complement.
GAAAATGCACATAGAACAAGTTTATGTATTGACCTGTTGACGAAAATGTTGTGAGTAGAGGCTTGCTGTAGTGAGTAGTAGTAGTCCTGAGTAGTAGTAGTCCTGAGTAGACCCTTACCTTGGTCTTGGAATACTGGCTCGGTGGAGACTTTACAGAACATAACTACTGTGATTAGTGAGAATGACTGTGTATCAATGGTCGTTTGGAGAGTCTTGGTAGTATCCAAATAAAAATCATGATCAACAATTTAAACAGAAAATCTTGAGCTGCTAAAATATACTGTTTGACAGGTCAGGTCATGACTATCAAAGAAACATAAGGTGAACACGCAGCCAACATACGTCTAACTGACGATGAAGGAGCCAGCAAGGCGTCGCAGCGGACTCGGAGAATCCAACCAGCACACGTGCATCGAGGAAATCGGAAAGCCTGAAATGAACGCACATTATGGATGCAAACCCAGTCAGTGCTCAGTGGTTCAAAACCATTTGCATTTCCATGCACAAGTCTAATTGGCATCACTATCAGCTTTGTCAAGAGAGCTGTAAAATAGCTCAAAGACAATGAAAGACACAGATAACCAAAGCTTATGCTACACAAGACATTCAATAATCTATCTGGACATCTTTAAAGAAAGAAAAAAATTTTTTATAAGGTTTGTAGCAAGAATACACAAACATTTTGTATGGAATCGACATGTCAAAAAATAGTGTTTTCATACACAAATATTTTAAAAAAATCAGAAAATACAATACCTAGGTAATTAACTAGCTAGATATGAGCAGAGAAGGGCAGTGACCCACCACAGAGCAAGACAGTAACCCTTAGCACCTCCAGAATGCAAACAGCCAGGGAAACTCCAGCACTTGCCTGCACTCTTCCCTATAACCACGGCCATAAAGTAACCTGTAGCTTCAAGATAATACAGTGACATCGTGGTTTTGACCACAAAGTCCACATAGGGTCAAAAACTCCCCCTCCCAGCGGGTAACAGGGATCCTTAGATGGCTGGAAACAATCTCAGTCAGACACTTTCCTGGCTCTGACCCATAAACCACGAAAGCATGAAAAACAAGAAAACCCTGACTCCTGGTACAGATGCCACCTCTGGGCCCACCTGTTCTGAAGCGACTTTCATTCTGACCACTATTAAATGTCTGCTTGTCTGCTTGCTTAAGAGTTTGGCGCTGAATTCACCCCTGGCCAAACTCAAGAATTAGGGCTGGACAATTGCATTACTAGGTATTTACCCCAAAGATACAGACGTAGTGAAAAGAAGAATCATCTGTACCCCAATGTTTATAGCAGCAATGGCCACGGTCGCCAAACTGTGGGAAGAACCAAGATGTCCTTCAAGAATGGATAAGGAAGATGTGGTCCATATACACTATGGAGTATTATGCCTCCATCAGAAAGGACGAATACCCAACTTTTGTATCAGCATGGACGGGACTGGAAGAGATTATGCTGAGTGAAATAAGTCAAGCAGAGAGAGTCAATTATCATATGGTTTCACTTATTTGTGGAGCATAAGGAATACCATGGAGGACATGGGGAGAAGGAAGGGAAAAATTAAGGAGGGGGTGGAAATTGGAGGAAAAGGAACTATGAGACACTACAGACTCCAAGAAACAGAGGGTTTTAGAGGGGAGGGTGTGGGGGGTGGGTGAGCCTGGTGGTGGGCATTAAGGAGGGCATGGACTGCATGGAGCACGGGGTGTTACACACAAATAATGACTCATGGAACACGACATCAAAAACTAATGATGTACTGTGTGGTGACTAACATGACATACTAAACAAAAAGAATCAAGGCTGGGAATAGGGCTTGCTGCTAACAGAAATATTAAAAAATTTGTTAGGTCTTTCTCAATACTGGGCAAGTGCACAGAATGTCCCAGTTAAATGTGGTAACTAACAGAATGAAAGCAAACCCAATTTACAGAAGATTCTGGAAATATGATCTATCATGGGGTGAGAATATTCAGGGTCACAGATAGTCTGTGCATTCCCTGGAAACACCTAAAATCTCACTGACATTACAATCCAAATCCTATTAGGACAGGCTGATGCTGAAATTTAGGTATCAAATTAAAACAGAAAAATATTAAAAACAGTCCTGAGAAGGAAGGAGAGTCGGAGGGGGCAGGTACCTTACAGATAATTAAATTCAGTGATATTGGGACAGTAACAGAATAAAGAGCTGAGTGCATACACAAGGACATATGAAAGACCAGGACAGAAGAGCAGAAAGGCAAAGGCTGGTACGTATGGAAAGGAAAGTGGAAAAGTTCTCTACAACAAAAGTGCTATAGGATTAGAGCACATATACTGAGGCGCAGGGGATATCTGTAAGGAACAAGGGTCAGAAGTAAACACGGTAACAAAGTTTTAAATAGTAACAAAAAGGATTGAATCCAGAAAAGGCAAACCAGCACATGGGAGAAGATACCCGCCATATATTAATTAGCAAAGAGCTCATTTCTAGAAAAGTGCATAAATTAAAAAGACACTCTATTAGAAAAATGGGGAAGAGACGTGCCCAGGTGTAGCACAAAGGGCAAATCCAAACGACAAATTATAAATGGAGAAATTTACCTCGGTAGGATAACACGACATAACCACCAGCCCGGCAAATACATCAAAGCTAATGACACGGAGTGTGGGCGATTATGTGGAACAGTGGGACTTTCCTCCGCTGCTGGTGGCAGAATAAATTACACAACATAATTAGCTTAAAAAATGATTTCTGGTAAAGCTGAAAATACACGTCAACTCCAAAGAATGTAGCTCTCATTGCGTGTGCTTATGAGCTCTTGAGTCCTGGCCACACGGCGACTCGGCGCCCAACCGAAAAGACCCCGTGTCTACTGCTCAGCAGGTGCACAATCCCGCCACATCCTTGCCGCCCTGTCCCGTGCAGGGGGAAGGCCCAGCAGGAGAGACGCACGAGAATGAATTGCAGAGATTTAGTACTGAGCAAAGAATACCAGACGGTACAGAATACGTCCCACATACATAAAATACGCTAAAAAAGCCAAATACAACTATGAGCACAGATCGAAACAGAGACAGCAGCTCACCCCTATGAGAACGGCTAAACTCTGTCGCTGACAACAGCAAGTGCTGACGGGGAAGTGGAGAAACAGGAACTCTCAGTCGCCGCCGCAGGGAGTGCAGAACGCGGCAGCCACCGTGGGAGGCACTTTAACAGTTTCTTACGAGTCTAAACACATTCTTACCAGAAAATTCAGCAATCGGGCTCCATGGGGTTTAACGCAGTGAGTTAAAGAGTTATGTTCACGTCAACGCCTGCACGTAGTTTTTTATAAGCTCTTTTATTCATAGTTGCCCAAACTTAGAAGGCGGCACGGTGGTGGGTAAGTGAACCGTGGTTCATCCGAACGTGCAGTGTTACTCTGCACTAACGTTACCTGAGCTACTGGAGCCAGGAAAACACAAGGAGGGGCCTTAACCAGTCATTGCTGCGTGGAGGAAGCTGGTCTGAAAAGGCTACATACTGGAGTTCCAACTGTATGACTTTCTGGAAAAAATAAAACTCCAGAAACAGTAAAGGGGTTGGTGCTTTCCAGAGATCATGGGGAGGGAAGGAGAGATGAGAAGCTACAGCGGATTTTTTGGGCCGTTTAACCTCTGTGTTTTACTCCGATGGTGAGTACATGTCATTACACATGTGTGAAAACCCATAGAAGAAACCCCGAGAGCGAACCCTGACGTAAACCGTGGGTAGAGTGATGTGTGAATGTAGGTTCATCGATTGTAACGGAAGCCTCTGGTTGGTGGACGGCTGGGGAGGCTGAACACGTGTGGGGACAGGGGCTGAGCAGGAAATCTCTGTACTTCCTGCTCCGTTCTGTTGGGAATCTAAAATTGCTCTCTGAAGTAAAGTCTATTTTGATTATTTATTTATTTTTACTTTCAAGATTTTATTTAAATTCCAGTTAGTTTGCACAGAGTATAATCTCAGTTTCAAGAGTAGAATGCAGTGATTCCTCAGTTATACAAAATACCCGGTGCTCATCACAAGTACCCTGCTTAATACCTACCATCTATTTAAAGTCTATTTTAAAATAAGTTATAGTATCAGGAATACTTAATTAGGCTTAAACACAAGAAGGAAAAAAGATCAAGAAATCGAATAACATTAATGTCAAGCTCATGGTTATTGTGCTGGGGCGGCGAGACGTTTGGGAGGTTTCCATGACGCTGTTTTTGCTTGTTCTTGACCTGAGGGGTGTAGGCATTTGTTTCTGAATTCATTAAGCGGAGCATATTTGATAACTCATTCATCTTGGCACTTACACTTCCTGGTGTTCTATGTCTATTATGTGTTATGTAAAGAGTAAAAGAGCTACATGGAAATGTATGCAGCCCACACATGCAGTTGTTCAGATGCGTTTGCCTCACAAAATCCTACTTTTCATTCCAATACAGACATCGTCTTCCTAAGTATGGTCCTGTAACATGTAAAAGTTTGCATGAGAACACTTTGAGCTCTAAAATGGACATATCTCTGTTGGAAAGGCAAGCGAAGTTGTAAACCGTGTGTCAGAGACGTACCACCCCAGCTACGTCGGAAAACGACTCTGCAGAACCGAGGGCGTGACATGCGTGTGCTTCCAACCAAAGGGATCCGAGTTTCAACTTTCAAGTAAAGGTCCTCATGTGAAAGAGTTTCATGCATTTTTGTGTGATTGTAAAGGAAAACACTGTGCATGTCCTATTTTGTCATTGCCTCGGACCTGTTGGGGTTTTATCAAATGACAAGTCACCTGAGATTTTCCAGTAAAATTTCCAAATGAAAGGCAAAATATAAAACAGTGATAAAATTTGCTCACACGAGTTCATTAACCACAGCTGCACACATTTTAATACCGTTGAAGTATGTAGGAAGGTGTGTTTCGCCAGGTGCAGGACCGTTTTGTGGTGTTATATTTTGGAGAGGCGGAAGGTAAGACCAGTATGTGCCCGTGTCTGTGACTCTGTGGGGAAGAACACACGAGAAAGGTGTACGTCGGTGCGTACTGTACATCTGGGAAACGCGGGCGGTGGAGACACAGACACGGAGAGGATGAGCTACAGAAGTAACGTTTAGGGTAAAGTACAAGGTCTCGATGGAGCTGTGTCTCCAGATCACCCCCTCCATCCAGATCTGCAAGCAGGTGACGCCATCAGCGAGGGTTGGATTTGTCCATTGCAATGGTTTGAGCCAAAATCCCAGGTGAGCAAGATGATGTCCATCCGAAGTCCCTTACTAACAGTGCCGCCGGGGGTGCCACCGGGGCTCTGAGCCCCTCCTGTGTGTGACTCAGATTACACCCTCTCCCATTCCCCGCCCCTGTCCCTCCTGGCTCTGCTGTCACCCAGCCTGCGCTGGCTCAGATCTCAGGATCCCCGCACAACGACTCCTCTCCTCACCCCCACCCCCTGCCCCGGCCAGCAGGGTGGAGGCTGCAGGGCGCACGCAGGAAGCAGGGCACCTGGCACACAGGGCGTCCGGCGGCAGGGCTTGCTGTCACGGGCACACACGCCGTCCAGGGCCCTTGAACTTCATATTGTTGATACACACGAGCAGCTGTTTCTTCCTCAAAAATAACAAACTAACTGACTAAGTTTACTGAGCTCTAGGAAGAACACCAAAGGGAGCCAAGGAACGCTTCCTGCTCGCACGGTGCCCTTGACTGTGACGTGCAGGTTTTTGAAAAGCCAAGCGTCCCCTTGGTAGGTACAGGCTCCCTGGGACACACGGGGCACATAGGGTCGTGGCCGGATGTTCTCGTCTGCCTGATTTCCGGCTGAAGAACAACTTCCTTCTCAGCAATCGTCTGTCTCAGTAAAGGAACAGGACGAGTCGGCATCAATGTGGTACTCAGAAATCCTGAAATCTTCAACTCTTTTCAAATATATTTACGACATATCTTAATTGATCGGACTTTTAAACCCTCATAAATCTCTCATATTTTTCCTTTTTGGCGTCTTAAAGGAGGCAATACATGTACAAGTGCAAATTAAAAAGGTAAATTCTCTCATATAACAACAGCTATCAGAGGCAGCGAAGTTCTGCAAAAGCGCTTTTCTCATTGTCATAAAAACATTTTAAAGTAGCTACATTACCAATTCCGGATTCCTCAAGACTCCCCTGCCGCACACCTCCGTCTCTGGATGCAGAAAAGCCGAGTAATTGTGAGATGAAAAGAGTGCGTAATTGGGGGTTCAGATGTGGTTTTGATTTCTCGATTCTATGTTGATTAGCCTCACTTCAATTCTCCGTCTATTGTCCCAGCGTCTCCTCAGCCTACTGTGCATTCGGACGGCGGAGCGCACCGACCACGGGAGCTCCAACAATAGGTGGTTTATGCGAGGAAGAATCAAATAGGCCTTGATGAGGGAAGAACAAAAAATATTAAATTATTGCTCTGAAATAAGTTGTCTGGAACTGCGTACGTTGTGATCGGCTCATGCGTTGTAGGGATCCAGACGCACACAGACACCTGTAAAGCTCTTTTATTCTTTTGGGATATATATAGTTAAAAGCCCTAAGTCTCATACTTCTGTATATCTCCAGCAAATTCACTGTGATAGGCCAATACTTTAGCAGCAAGTCAACATTTGGGGCTTATGCTGTAATGAGAAATGGAAGTGACCTTTTAAGAGAAAAGCATTTGTATTCTTCATAACCAGGAAATGTTCACTTAAATAGTTCAAAATAGTCATTCATGATCCTGAATAAATACTTAACCCATTTCTACATGAACAAACATATGTAATATACATTATATACCTTTGCACATGTGTATTTGGTTACGGGTTTTCCATCGTTTCATAAAATATTGAATAGAGTCCCATTTTGACAACACCCTATGAAGAAAATACTAAGGAAAAAGATTTCTCCATTTAGAATTCATCTTCAAAAGGCCATTTTCCAACTATGTGTATTTTTTTACTAAATAGCTTAATCTGGAACTTACTGTTCTTAATCTGGAGAATTAGGGCCTTTGCCCATCTGTTGATAAGATTGTTGATATGTAAGGAATTCAACTGTACATATATATGCCTGGAAACGGGTTTCTGAGGAATGACAGTTCCCATAGCCCATTTTAGATCTTTCCTGTTGGAAACGCACCCCAAGGAGGGAGACGTACCCAGAGGAGCAATCGCCGGGGTCTGTCCTTGACTCAGAACTCAGGGATCAGCCTAGAAGTGAGCCTCGCGAGGAGCCATGATCCCAGCCGCGCCCACAGACAGGGAAATGGGGAAAACAGAATCCCAAAAGCACAAGTGTCATTTCTCTGGGACACATACATTCAAGGCAGTTCAGGAAAATGTGCTTGCTGATTTCTCAAAGAGAAGAATACTAAAATCCCAAGAAAAAAGCCATACTAGAGACAAATGGCTTTAATCCTCCCGGGACTGGTGTATGAGCTAGTGAGAGAAGCAGCAGGTGCACTCACCACTGCGGGCAACGTTTTGAGCAGAACCTATGAAGAGATACGAAGCAGAGAGTCAGTGTCTGTACAGCAGCGTGGCTGTACTAAGGCTGATTAGTAAGTTAAATACGGCATTTGTATAAAACACTGTGATGACTTCTGTGGTAGCGAAATATATGTATATTTTATTTATACAACATTCTGTCCATTCATCCATCTGTCCATCACACCTTGAATTTTTTGTTTTTTAATTTTATCTGTTTATTTGACAGAGAGAGACACAGTGAGAGAGGGAACACAAGCAGGGGGAGTGGGAGAGGGAGAAGCAGGCTCCCCACTGAGCAGGGAGCCTGATGAGGGGCTTCATCCCAAGACCCTGGGATCAGGACCCAAACCGAAGGCAGATGCTTAATGTCTGGCACCCGGAGCCTTGATTCCGACAAGGAACCCCAGGAGACCGGCCGCTGGAGCTTCCCGAGGCCCCGGGTGCGGCCGTGCTCTCCCTGGCATGGACACACTGCCATCTGGTGGTCGTGAGGACGGCCCTGTGCTTGCGCACACCTCCCGGAGGCCCGCCAGCATCTCGGGTCACAGCGTCTCCTGACTCAGCCCGGCACAGGCTGCTGTCTGCTGAAACCCGACTTAAAAAATAGAAACAGAGTGAAATAAGTCCAGCAGAGAGAGTCAATTATCATACGGTTTCACTTACTTGTGGAGCATAACAAATAGCATGGAGGACATGGGGAGATGGGGAGGAGAAGGGAGTTGGGGGAAATTGGAAGGGGAGGTGAACCATGAGAGACTATGGACTCTGAAACACAATCTGAGGGGTTTGAAGGGGCGGGGGTGGGAGGTTGGGGCACCAGGTGGTGGGTATTATAGAGGGCACGGACTGCATGGAGCACTGGGTGTGGTGAAAAAACAATGATACTGTTATGCTGAAAATAAATAAATTTTAAAAAATTTAAAAAAAAATAGAAACAGCCAGCTCCCTTGCACGTAGTGGTTTTCTGCTGTGATCACTGTACACTGTTGTTCGGGTGTTGGGAATCCCCAGGTATCCAAATGAGTTTATTGGATACAGTATTTCAATAGCTCGAATAGAGACTTCTACTGTTACGTTTCAGGAAGACTTATGTTAGCATGTTTTGCCAAGAATCCACCTCTTCTGGAGCCACTGACTTCGAGCAGCTTGGTGCTCACTAAGAGGAGGTCAACGAAAGTACCATGACGGGCAGGCATCCCCTATGCAGATACCATTCTGCAAGATACTTGGTGCTTCTCTGAATTCTTTCCACATGTCAGGGCATGTCTGTAAAGGGGCCCAGTGTTTCCTGCAAGGACAGACTTGCTGTTCTTCGTACCGATTCCTGGCTCTACAGTCTGTCTAGAAGTCACGGGAGGGTTATCAGGCATCGCCAGAGCCTGATTGTGCACAAGCTTCCAGAAAGCACGGAGCATTCACAGCAGCCTCACACGGCATCGGCTTCTGAATGCCCAGACAGCCAGACCTGCAGATACGGCCAGCGACAAATTATCCCATGGACGTTTTCATCTAACTGAAATATGACAAGACTGCTTTGAAACTTTCAGTCTAAAATATATTTATATTACCTTTGGAGGGAAAACCCTTTAATTTGTCTTGCGGAACACTGACAGGACTCCAAAATAAACCTCCCATTTAGTAACTGAGTTATCACTACCATGTGAAAGTCGATAGAGCAAATACTGCTAAGAAATGTAACTTCCCATTGATTTGTTCAGGAATAGACGCAAGAAGTGTGTGCATTTTACCCAGCAAAGAGCCACTGTTTGCTTTCAGAAGTAAACATTCCAGTGCAATGGCGCAGGATCCACCCTGGGTTTTGCGTTTGGTGTGAGAACACGCTGAAAAGAGAACTATAACCTGAGTAGAGTCACTTCACATAAAGGAGCTTGGGAAGGACATCAGGGACAAATAAATACTTTAATAATAAGAAATATTATAATAAGATCTCTTAAATATCCCACCAGTGTTATATTTGTTACATTTATACTTAATTTTCTAGATGCATTTAATACTTTCTTCTGCATACTCCTCAAACCCCTCAGCAAATATCAAGGGAACATCCCCTAGGTATTAAGAAATAGCATAGGTACTAATCAATTGTATCTTTCTTTCTTTCTTTCTTTTTTTAAAAATTATATTTATTTGACAGAGACACAGCGAGCGAGGGAACACAAGCAGGGGGAGTGGGAGAGGGAGAAGCAGGCCCACCAAACAGGGAGCCTGATGTGCGACTCAATCCCAGGACCCTGGGAACATGGCCTGAGCCAAAAGCAGAGGCTTAATGACTGAGCCACCCAGGTGCCCTCAATTTTATTTTTCTTTATTCCATTTCTCATTTTAGCCAGAACCCAAGCACCTTAACATGCAAAATAACCTAAAATGAGTTTTCCAAATGTTTAAAATGAGAGAAAAACATACAACGATATTTTCATAGCATCAATAACTTAAAATTTTCATCAAAATTTGGGGCACCTAGAAGGCTCTGTTGGGTAATCGTCCAGGTTTTAATGTCAGCTCAGTTGGTGGTCTGAGGGCTGTGAGTCTGAGCCCTGTGCCCTGCGTCAGGCACGCCCTTCCCTCTCCCTTAATTCCCAACCCCCACCTCACCCGCTCCCGTGTGTCACTCTCTATAAAAAAGATGAAAGAAAATTAAAAAAAATCTCAATGCCACTTTGAATTACAGTTCCAAATGTCTTTCTAGATAAATACATTCCACCAACCAGTTTTTCTAACATTTGCTCCCTGTGACTTTACTTCTTTATATTCTAAATATGCAAAACTAAGGAGTTCCTGGCTATGTTGCTGCACTGCATGGAGGTAAAGCTGAGCTTGCACAGAAAAGTGAAATGATCCCAGATAAAAACAAAAGAGAAAGAAATTGCATGTTTTGAAGACGAATCAAAACAAGTGCAGAACCCATTATTTTATGAAAAAATGCCTATGTAATCAGAAGAGGTTGGTTGGAGAGCTAGTTCTCCCAGGAACCAGCTCTGTTCCTTCAGACTCTCCCCATGGTTCCATTGCCTCATGTGCAAAATGAAGGTAGTCATTCCTACTTACGGGGTTTGGGTCATGATTATGCAAATGCATTAAAGTGAAATTATTGGACGTCAGGACCATACTAAAATATTTTGATGCTGCTTTATTATAAAACACCTTCCAGAGAGTCATAAATACATAAAACACCAAGTAGAGAAAACGGTTTATTAACTTCTAACTTGAATTGCATTACAATTATCCTAATGAGGGATGATAGCTCAAGGGCATTTTAATCACACAGAGTTCCTTGGAGCCATCGGGAGTTTCCTGATGTTCAAAATTATATCAACTGTCAAAACCAGGTGCCTTTAAGTGGCAGGGTCTGAAGAGAATTGGAGCTCACTATGATTTCATGAATATGGAAGAGTGTGGCCACTGGGAAAGGCGGTCCCATGTGACCAGCAGTGGTGATCCTTGGGGAGGTGCCCCGTGTGGACATGATGGGGGTGGTCCTCACTGACAAGAGAAACGAGGCACTGCCAGTGCTGCTCTGAGAAACAGCACTCGACTTGACGGTAGAAATCCTGAAAATGCTGTGTTTGACAGAGGATTCAGTCCTCACAGATCTTTTGCTTTTCCTGGAAAACACCCCCTTCCATTTATGGATGCCCCATCACATTCTTCTCCAGCTGGGAACTGTCTGCATTCGTGTTTTGTGATCACATTTCTCATGGACCTAAGGAAGCATGCTCATTTTGAAAAATTAGGGAAACACACAGGTTCTGAAACTCTTGAAGGCTGAAATCTGATAGTTTTCACCACGAACCAGGCTGAGCGCCAGTCTCTCAACTCTTCATCACTAACATTTGACCATCCCTAACATCCCAAACATCTTCATCCCTAACATTGAAGCAACATTGTACTCCTGCTTTGATTTAGTCATCTGTTTCCTTAGATGACGCTTCAGAAAGTGGCAGCTGTCATTTTAAAGAGAGAATTTGGATAGCATAGGAAGAGTAAAAGGGGTTTAATGTCCATCGTATGTATAATTGGAACTAAAGAGAAATGACTTCGCATGGTGCTGGGGCAGGCGGGGATGGAGAGAGATGACGGGCTGATTTCAACGCGGCAGCTCAAGGCTACCTTCCCACCAGCAGAGCCGGCAACTTCTGCCTTCAAGTCCCCCTCTGCTTCCTAAAGTACTTCAACCCTCACATCCCCGTCCCTGAGTGTCACAGCTGACTCTTTTTAAAGGTATCCTTGTGATCATATGAGGTTTACAGATAACCCAGGATAATCTTCTCACCTTAGCCTCAGGCGTCTGGAGGGCACAGTCAGTTAAGTGTGTAGCTCTGGATTTCGGCTCAGGTCATGATTTCAGGTCATGATTTCCTCTACCCTCTCCTGCTCAAACAAACAAATCCAGGAAAAAAAAATAAATAAATATAATAAATATAATCCTTCTTTTAGCCCTACCTGCAAAGTCCCTTTTGGGATAGAAGTTAATATTTTTACAGATTTGGGGAACTAGAACATGGACATCTTTGGAGATGGGCATTATGCTGTCTACCACAGTGGGTCAGGGAAGACCGAATCCATGATGGACAGCTTATATCTTGTGGTGACTTGGTGGTTCATGGTCAAGCACTCAGTGTCTATTAAGAGCCTGAAATGAGTCAGATTCTATTTATTTAAAAAAAATGGTTTTCTGCCTAGAATGGCAGGGCTTTGCTTGAAAACCGTGAAGTTCTACACAGCGATTTGCCTAAGCTTTCCCATCTACAGCAGAGACTCCAGCGACCATTGAATCTGGACTATGGTTTAAGTGAAGAGCTGTGTGAGACCGCCAGGAGCTTTGGGATAATCTCGTGTAGTAGACCCCGTTAAATAATGTCAGCCCTTTATTGGTTTGGAACAACATAACCCCGTGTGTGTCATTTTTGATCCCTTAAAGTCAAATATTTCCGTGAGGCTTTGTGCCTCTTTCTTGGTCATACAAGGGTCCAGATGCAGGAACATGTGGCTCACCTTAGGAACCATATTGGAACAGGTCACAGACCCTAGAAATTTCACTCTGGTGGCAGGCTTTGGCATTTTTATGGGACTTAGATGGCACATGGAAGTCTTCCCGTGGTGTTTAGAGGTGTTGTTACTCCCTGTGCTGCAGACATGAGCCCCAGTGTGGACCACTTCATGATGTCAAGCCAGTAAGCTGATAAAGCCAGAGGTGGGACCCCGCTGATGGACCACTGACCTGAGCTGGAGGCAGAATGCTTCCGCAGTCTCTCCTGGCTGGCGCTCACACTCCCACGATGACTTTTCACACCAGTCATTGGAGTGTAACTCAGAATTGTAACTAACACCGTATTTCTGTCTTACATAGCCAGAGGCGAATTATGCAATGATGCTAAATGTAGGAGCAGAAAATTAATTAGGATAGACTGGAAATGTGAAAACAAGAGAAGGAGCAAGAGACAGAGAGTGCTCACTAAATCACTCCTCCTTCACTAAAAATGTATGACAAACACAGGAAAAAAATAATGGAGAAACAGAAGCCACTATGTACATTATTGGAAATTATGACCATGAAATAGACTGTTAATAGTAATTGCCTTGAAAGTGTAGGATTTAGGCAACAATATTCATTGTAAATTCTAAGAGGTATATGTTTCTGTGTTTACTTATGTATAAAATTATATAATACTGTGTTTTTAATTTAATTTGTTTATTTTCAGAAAAAGAGTATTCATTATTTTTTCACCACACCCAGTTTAATTTTCATCCGTAGTGGGATGTATATTCATCTAACTGCATATATATACAACCATATATATAAATCTCCATAACATATTGCATATGCTATGTAATATATACATAATACATATTACATATTACTTAGTAAAAAAGGCAAACTGTGGAACAATATAGTGAATAAGATTGATACCAGCGTACCCGTTATCTGATGGTACACAGCAGTATTAGCTCAAGTGCAGCTGCAAATCTGACCAGAGCTTCACTGTGTCACCAGGTAACGGTCCCACGGGCAGCACTTGGGTGTCTCCTGGGGACTGAAGGTGCATCACACTCGACTGGGGACGGCTCGGCTTCCCACTGAGGTTTTCTGCAGAGTGCATTTCTCTGCATTTTTTTTATACTTAAATACCGGTTTTGGTGCTCTATATTTCGTTGTGTAGATTTGACTTTACATCTAGTACCATTTCCCTTCGTCTTGAAGAGCTTCTTTTCTATTATGTTACGCTGGTCACCATACAGCCCAGCTTTGTTGTTGTTGTTGTTTGGGGTTTTTTGTTGTTGTTGTTTACATATATTGTTTTTTGTTTCAAGGGTACGAGTCTGTGATTCATCAGACTTAGACAATTCACGGCCCTCACCCTGGCACATAGCCTCCCCAGTGTCCGTCACGCAGCCACCCTAACCCCCCCCACCTCCCAGCAACCCTGTTTGTTTCCTGAGATGAAGAGTCGCTCACAGTTTGTCTCCCTCCCTGGTCTCATCTTGTTTCACTTTTCCCTCCCTTCCCCCCACAACCTCTTGTCCTGCCTCTCAAACTCCTCCTATATGACAGATCATATGATAATTTTCTTTCTCTGATTTACCTATTTCGCTTAGCATAACACGCTCTAGTTCCATCCACGTCTTTGCAAATGGCAAGATTTTGGGGGGTTTTGATGGCTGCGTGATATGCCATCGTATATATGAGAACCTCGATGTCCGTCAGCAGATGAATGGGAGAAGAACAGCATCGTTAGGCCTTGACGTCGTGCTCCGTGATTCACCGTGCTCCACGCAGTCCCTGGCCTCCTTAATGCCCACCTCTGCAGTCTTCGAAGTGAGGGGTGCTGTTTCCTGTACAAGGCTACCCTTCACCCTAGACGACACCCACATTTCCTTGTCTTACAGAGCCCACAGCTTTGTGGGTAGTTTCTTCAGAGTCAAGAGAGCAGAGAGCACGCTCAACACGACAGAGGCTGTAAAGGTGGGTAGTGTAGCCACATCACCAGCTGCAGGTAACCACCCACGTCCTGTCTCGTCTACCACGTTCTGTTGGCTGCAAGAAGTCACCAGCGGTGCCCACCCTACAGGAGAGCAGATCCCAGAAGGTGACCACTCCTGGACTTGGGGCTCATGGGAGGCTATCCTGGACTCCATCTTACACCCTTGTTTATGTGACTTTTTACAAAACGTATGCACAGTACATACTTGTATGGATAGGTACTTAATTGTGAAATATACTTATTCATAAAGACAAACTATCTAGAAGAATACATCACAGGAGTTAACACTGTAATCTCCGTAAAGTAGAGCTGGGTGTGGGAAGAAAAGGGCCTCTCAGCTACTACTTTACACAAAACTATACCATTTGAAACTTTTACCACAATTATATGTTTTATAGTTATAATAAAAATAAAAATATATGAGAAATTATGCTATAATTGGTAAAAAGGAAAAAATCCTTCCAAAACTGATTTGATTTGATCAGAACATTTCCAAAAGAAATATTTAACCATAGGAGTCTCTTTCTGCCAGGAATATTTCATATTCAATTTATATGTTATAATCAAATCATTGTACTGCTCATAGAAAGAGATATTCTGTGTCCCATAAATCTAGAAGACAAGTGCACAAATCAGTCAATATATTACATTATATCGATTCCATGACATTGCTCATCAAGCAGTAATATGCAAACAGATTAGAATTCTACACTTAGCCGTTTAGAGTTCACAGATAAGGAAAGTTATTGCTCCAAAGAAATTATTCCTTTTAAGATCATTCTGATAATTTACGTTAAAAAAAAAAAAAAGTCCTGGATTACATTAGCTTTGCATGCTATTCAAGAATATAATAACCTAGATTTTACAACACCCTTTACTGTCCTAAGATAACATAAAATATGTCTTAGAGATTATTTGCATGCATTTTTAAAATATTTTTTGAGATCCGAATTTCCTCCAGAAATAGGATTTCTTTGGAGTATTTTTCAGTACCAGGAATGAAAGCACTGGGAAAAAAATTTCGTGATGAGCCTTGGATTACCTGACTCTCAAAGCTTATCATCCAACACTGTCTTTGTTGTTCTCTGAACACAGGAGAAGAGTAACTTCTATTTCAACAATCTCCTCAGGTGTCCAATTTTCCAGTTCTTGTGGATATGGCTTGGCACACAGTGTACATGACCTAGCATATATATTGTGTGGGATCAATGCTAAGTGCTGGGGCGCTCATGGGTTCTTTGAACTTCATCCTGCTTCTTCAATTGAAATGACAGTGCCGGAGGTTGAAAGAAAAAATAATGGAGACTTTCCCTCCCTGGGATTTTGGGTGGACAGCAAGCACTAGCAAGTGATGGCTTTTTAAGGCACGATGGAGAGACATAAATTGACAGACAAAGATAATGTCCCATGTCGCTTGAATAGCAATCACACAATGAGAATCGCAATTTCACTCAGGGAGTCTATTTCTTCCTAAGAAGGTGAGACTCTTGACGACCTCGAGTTCATCCTTCTGTGTATCTGTGTGTTTGTGCGTGTACGTATGTGTCTGTGAGAGCTGGCATATTTTATTAAAATAGCATTAAGCTGTTGTCATGCTATGTCATGTCTTACCCACGTGAGCCTTTTTATGAACCAAAGCATATGATAACACCTTGGTGTTTTCTAGATTGATATTTATGGAGCCATTCCATATTTTTAATTGCTGCACATTGACATCTGCCATAGGAACTTGTCATATTTTATACATCACTATTCCAGAGGACATCTTGCCTTTTTCCCGCCAAAATTTCACCTATAAAAGGAGCACTTTGTACCTGTCTTCCTACATAAAAATGAGGTTTTTCTCTCAGTTCTGTACTTATATTTCTTGGGTTGTGGGTGTCCATATTTCATTTTAGCCAGGCACTACAAATTTCATTTCAACTTGGCTTTAAAACTTCCACTCCAACCAGCAGGATAGGATAACTCACATCCTTGACTTTTTTTATAGATTAAAATTTTGTCTATCTGAAGGGAACAAAATGGTTTCCACCTGTAATGACATGTTTCACTGACTTTTGGAGTCTAATTTTGACAATGATCAGAAAATTTGGCCTATCAAAATCTCAACTTGGTCCTACCGATCTAGTTGGCTCTCACTGATGAGCTATGCAGTGAAATGTGTATACTGTAATGATTTATGCATTTGTCTTCTAGACTCACGGGATACAGAGTATCTCTTCCTAGGAGTGTAATATACAGTGTATACACTCTATGTGTGTATGCATCAGTTTACGTGTTCTGTCCTGCAGTAACAGCATGCTTGCTTTATATTTTACATACTGAAGTTTCACGATCTGCCTAGACGGTCCATTTGTTCTGTTTTGGGCCCTGTTCTTAACACATGTAGGTCTTAGTGGCATCTTTTGTGGTTGTTTTTTGTGGGCAACCGTGGCGTGACTCCACTGTCACAAGTTAACCTGCAGCTGGCTGGAAGAGGAAAGAGAATAAAGGAGATTTGCGCACAAATAAATAAGCAGAGAATGGGAAAACAATTTTAAAAATCAACCAAAACAAGACTTGATTCTTTAAAAGTTGACCAACGTTTGGTGGGCCTGACTAAGAAAGAAGGCAGAAAAATCAAATAACTGATATGAAAAATGAAAGCAGGAACATGACTTGTGATTTTACTGGGAAAGGGTTGATAAGAGAGGACCGTGAATCATTGTACACCACACAGGTCAACTTGCAATTCAGAAGCCTCCCCAGAAAGAAAAGCCCAGGACCAGATGGTCGGTCTGTCTGTTGAATCATACCAACAGCTGGTTTTAAAAAACAAAAAAACAAAAAAACAAAAAAAGAAAAGAAATTGACATTAGAGTAGAAATTTAATCATCCATTTCTTCACTTGTTTGAAAAGGGATTTTTCTCCCCTCATTGTTTCATTTTTCCCTCAGATTATAACTTGGGGGTGGTGAGGAGACAATCCAGTCAGTGACCAGTCACAGTGCCCGTGAGCAACAAGACAGAAAGCGCCTGGGTCTGTGAGCTCCACCACGGGGCATAGCGGCTGGCGGACCCCGGCTGCCAACTGCCGAAACGCACCTCTGTGACTTTCTTTTAAATCACTCTTTGTTACAGCAACTTAGCATACAGCCCAAAACTGTGGGTGCTTATCAACAACCTCTGGGTGCTGCTTTGGTGGTTGAAAGTGACGGGTCCATTTGCATGAACATGTGAAAAAGAAAAGAAAGTGGCCATTAGTGTGGAGGCTAAAGGCAACGGAGTGTTTTGTTGCCAGAAGCATTTGTTTCCTCTGCAGACAAAATTAGGATAAATTAGAACCTTAGAAAAGAACAGCAACACATAAAAGGACACTGTCTGAGTCTCTTTAGTCTCCCCTGCGGTCCCCAAACCCATGTGCTTAGGTTCTAGACATCTTAACTCAAGTGGGTCAAAAGTCCTTAAGCCTAAAAAAGATGTAAGTAGAACAGTAGCCCCCAAAATGCTTCCTTGTCTAGAACCATGTCCTGTAACAAATGCTCCCAGGCTGTGACTCTTGAACCCTGCCTCTGCCATACGTAACATCAGTCTTGGTCTGTGCCCCAGATATTTGACATCTGTCCACCTGTCGCCAATGCTAGCATCCAAGCCACCACCTTCCTCCACCCGGTGGGAGCGTGTGGCTTCTCTGTTTCTACCTCTGCTGCTTGAGATCCTCCTAGTCCTGTCCCTACGTAGCAGCCGGGTGATGTTTAAAAAAATTCAACTTCATCGTGAGAGCCCCTTGTTGGAAACTCATAAAGGGTTGTGTCTCTGTCTCGTGCTCAGAGTTTAGACTCATATTCCAACGTTAAGTGATTTCTATGGCGACCTGAGCCCTGAGACACTTTCTCTGACAGACGGGAACCTTACTCAACACCTTGGCACAATTTAAGACAAGTGTTCTCCTCAAATCAGACATTGGGGTTCATGGAAATTTAGTAGAATGTAGTTTTTAAATCGAGAGATGTAGGTGAAATATTCCTGGTTGAACCCAATCTGTATCAACCCAGGTCATAAACCACCACACCAGTAAAGGCACTGAGTGTCTAATAGATGCCCGATCATTTTTAACCTATTGTTGGGCAGTTTTGTTTCTTTCATCCAGTGCACACTGGGTTAGGAAGACAGTCTCTCAATAATCACACCGTCCACAGAGATTTAAAGCAGTGTGAGTGGCAAAAGGCCTGTGATCGAATTCTGAATATCCCAGTGGTAAAAATGAGGTAAAAATCATGCCTGTTTAAACCCAAGCAAAATATGAGCAATATTACTTGTGGCGTATAAATCAAAATCACACATATGTGTAATATGCTTCAGCAGATATGTGGTAGTTTTCATGGGGATAATGTGATAAAAGTATAGATTCTCTTATTGTTGACAAGACAGGAGGGATTCTGCTTAAACGGGAGCCGCAAAAACTGTGACCACAAAATGTAACTTAAGGCATTAGAAATTCTCCAATTTGACAAATTGAATTTTAATGGGAGAGAGCATCTGAGACAACACGTTGACAGTTATTTCTGGTCATATGCTGCCTGGCTGCTGGCATCTGTAAGTCCTCACCACGGCCATCAGCCCTTATCCCGGGGGAGCTGAGAGTTTCCGCCCAACGTTCTGAAGCGTAGTGCAGACTTTGTGCGCTGTCGCAGGCAGGCAGTCTTTTTTTCCCCGGTGCAACAGGGCTAATGAACCATTTGCTCCAAATTCAATACATGTATGTCCAGTGTGATTATTACCTTATGTTTTATTTACTATGAATTGGTTTAAAACAGTTATATTTTAAATCAGAAATACGCAAGAAATAAGGCATCTCCTCTTTCGACACCGACCCAGAGATTTTGGTCAGTTCGGATGGTGAGATTAACTGCACTGAGGAATCTGCCCTTCCCACCCGCTCGTAAATGTTGATATGAGTGGCCGGTTTTGATTTGTCATTGTTTCCACATGCTGGATGCTGGGCTCAGAATATGCTTCTTACTTTTATGAACGTATGTTTTGAAATGGGATCGATAGAGAAAACGAGGCATGTCTTGACTGTATGCAGTTTGGTGAGTTTGGAGACGTAACCGCACGGGAGAAGCCGTCGCACCATCAAGGTAATGGACGTACCCATCACCGCCCGGTGTTTCTGTCCCTTCATCTCGTCGTTGGTGGCAAAGCTCCGAGGGCAGGGTCTCCAGCTTTCTGAGCAGTAACGTCACAACCAGGGAAGTCTCTTGGACGTGTGCTCTCCATTGCTGCTATCTTGGCTTTCCTGTGGGCGCCCACTGGACAAGGTCTGAGCTGTCACGCAGGCTTTGGTCCCTGCAGGCGTCATCTCTCTGCTGTCCCCTTCCTGAACGTGACTTTGGAATGACCTTTACCCTCTCTAGCCTCAAGGTGGAATGTCACCGCCTAAAAGACCCAGCTCACTGCAGTGCAGGATTCCCCAGTCTCTCAGTTCGTCTCTTCGTAAGTGTCCCCCGGCCTTTCATTAAAGCCACCGTCTCCACGACAATTGTCCTAATTCTTGGGAACTTAGTTGCATCTCCACCACACTAAGTCCCATTATTACTATAATCTGTGCCGTGCTCTTTTTTGTAACTTCATATTATGCACTATTTCACTGATACATAGGTGCTGGGTGTGTGTGTGAGTGTGTGTGAGTGAGAGTGTGTGTGTGTGCAAGGTCCTGAGGGATACTATAATGACAATGAAAGAAAACACATGTGCAAGCAGCAACCAGACCACAAACCAGAAAATTACTAATCCGTTTTGATCCTTAAGTCTCTGTGGATTGTACTTTTATCATTTTCTACACATATACTCCCCACGACTCTGCGCATAGATCCTAAATACTTAGAGCCAACAACACTCGCTTCCCAGAATGCCCAGCAGGCAGTGGTCACTCAGAAAGTGCTTGCTGGTTTACATATATGACCGGCTCGCTCGACAGATACACAGCTCCCCTAGGATTGTTTGGTTTATTTTTGCCTAATATTTCAGTTCACACTGGTGACCTGGACCTAAAGTCTCTACGAAGGTGAATAGCTTCTTCCCATTGGTCACCATCGTTTATGAACATGACAGCAACTTCCAGCTTCTCCACTAAAAACTCTGCAGTGACCTCCAATCTCTGACAGTGAAAGTGGAATCTTCACAGTGTCCACAAGGTTCTGGCCCGGACCTCCCCTGGCCGGGCAGATCCTCACCTGCTTGGCTGCCCCACCCCATGTGCTTTTCTGCTCTTAGCATGTCCCCTCCCAGGACTCCACACCGGTGTCTCCCCGGGCTAGGGCGTGTGGTCATCTCTGTACCTGGGATTCCCTGTCAAACACCACCCCCTTGTGTCCCGGGGTCCCCTGATCACTCTGCTCAGGACAGGTACCCATTCCTACCGTTCCCCATCCTTCCTTCCTTTTTTTTTCTTTCTGTTTCTTTCTTTTCTTTTTCACACATACCATTTATGACCATGCAGCATTCTAAAAATTCTATAATTTACTAATTCATTTTCTGTTGCTTATCTCCCCAAAGAGAACAGATTATCTGTTTTCTTTACTGCTCCAGGCCCAGATTTAGAAAATCACTTGGCATATATCCCACAACACAAAACCGATGTCTTAGGATCCATTGACTGAATAACAAAGTGGTTGACCGTAGAGGGAGTGCTGCTCCCAACACAGAGGAGACGTGAGCAGCGGCAGCGGGCAGCAGAGCCTCTGCTTCCAGAAGGGGACCCAGGACTGGAGTCGAGACCCAGCGGTGTGTGGGGAGGGGACGCGCTCCCGGGGGGACACACCTTGTTGCATTAGAATCTTTATGCAATTAAGCAATGATTCCTTTCCTCCAGATGAGATCTGCCCCTCATTCCAGGTCAACCAGGGAGGTAACAACACGCTGTAATGGTCGTTTCCCAACACATTTAGATACATGCATACATACACCAGTAGTTTAGACACACACACACACACACACACACACACACACACACACACACACGATACATACAAAACATATAAAATAGTATCACAGATTACACTGAGCACTGGGTGTTCTATGCAAACAACGAATCACGGAACACTAATGATTCCCTGTATGGGGCTAACAGAACACGATAAAATAAAAAGTATCACAGTTGCACACTAAGAATTTAGTTGAAAATACAAAGTTGCTACAGGTTCCTTTTCAACAATTTTAAAATTAGGACAAGGGGGGCAGAATGGGCAGGAGCAGAGGAAGTTTAAGAAGCAATTGCAGATAAGAAAATGATCGTGCCACACCCAGCAAGCCAAGGATGGACCCCCAGCTTGTGGTAGCTGAGGGCCAGGCAGCCCCCAACCAAAGCCTGTTCTCCAGCACCCAAAGGTCAGGTGGCCTGGAAGGAAAGTAGATGCAAAGATAATCTGCAGGGACATGGAGACGTGGCCGGTGGAACACGCTGGACAGTTCTTGGCAGATAGAGAATTCTGGAGCGTTGCCCTGAATCCGGCCATGGCCTTGCCCCAGGTACAGGATGCCTGCCTCAGGAGGCATACTGCGGGCTGAGCACCTGGACATGCTGGACGCACTGGACACACTGCCTGAATCCGGGTGTGCACAGCAGACCCTCAGTGTCCTCACGTCACAGGGAGACCCAGCAACAAGCAGGTGTCGAGCTGGAGCTGGAGGCTGTCACCACAGGGGTTGGGGACAGTCCAGCAGAGAGGCTGGGAGGGTGTCCTCTGTGCGGGAAGGAGGGTGCACACAGGTGGCCACTGGTCCTAATGGAGGATGGTGGCTGACCCGTTCTTGTTCCCCAATCTACCATCTGATTTGACCATGATGGTCAGTTAATCTTAACTGGGGACACGATCGTGCAGCCGACAGTGATGGTCACACAGCTGACCGCGCTGCTCCCACCTTCCCTGCTGGCTGGTGGCACAGCCCCAGGAAGGGAGCGAGCCCCCTGGGCCTGTCCTCCAGCACCGGCTGGGTGTCCATCCTGCTGTTGGCCTTGGTTTGTCCCTTCCCCACCTGCAGGAAGGGGTCAGGCGGATGCAACTCAGCCGGGACCCTGAGGACAGGGACAGCACCCCGGGGGTGACAGACACCCGATGGGAAGGACTTGGTGGCAGGTGAAAGTGAACTTCACAGATGTCCCTTCTGGCACACACAGCGACTCTCAGGAAACACTGGCCGCTGACCTTTTCCTCTGCGCCCGCGAATGTTCTCTGACCCTATCAATGAGCACACCTCAATGAGCACTCCTGTTTATGTTGGTGAATCACTGTAATCAGTTACCACTTCTTTCCCTGCGGTCCGCCGGGTCATGGGTGCCAGCAGCCCCTGCCCCCAGCGCTGATTGGCGGTTGTGGTTTCCGAAAGTCAAAACGAGAGCACCTTAGTACTTATCCACAATTTCTCCCAAGGCCATTTCCCTCACTGGCAAGGAAACAGCCTCCGAGTCAATAATTTCATTTATTTTGTTTCTGTTCTCCTGTAACATTGCACCTTTATTCCCTCATAAAATGAATCCAGTCATTAGAAAGGTCAGGCGAACCTTGGAAAGAATTCTGATTTATTAGTCATTTGCGCGGGAGCAGGTGGTGACGATATGTAGACGGGTACAATTTGCCATGAACGAGGGTGCTGACCTGACCCCCGTTAGCTTGGTTTTACTCCCTTCTGCTTCCTGCCTCACCCTCAGTGCTCCTCGCCCCTCATGTTCTTTCCAGCGGGAGAGCACCGGTTTTGTTTTGCTTTTGTAAGAGTCAACATGATAAAAATATTGATATAATGAATTTAAGGTCATCCTCTCAGTTACTTGGAAAATTGAGGCAGGTGAAAGTCAGAGAAGTGTTTCTCCGTGTTCACAGTACCCCCGAGCAAAGAAACTGGTGTTGGTTGACATCCATTGGCGTTCATGGGTACAACATACCCACCCATCAGCAGTGAGGAATAAAAACAGGACAGCGCCCACGCGAGAGCAGAGGGGACGCTGTCCCTAAATCTTGTGGGTCTCTCACCGCTGTTGATGCTGCCCTCTGTGTAGAAAGCGTTCACAGTCCTGAGACCTCAACATTAAGATCCAGTGTGCTCTATGTTCTTGTCCGGGCTGGGTCTCACATTAATACATTTCTTAATTTCCCCTCCATTTGCTCACTTCTTGGATATGACTTCACAGTGCTTTCTTCTCTGCAGTGCATTCTTCTCTGATTCTGAACAAGGAAGACCCTTTTAGAAAGACATAAAATAAAATCACAGTTGACAGTCATGTTGACCCGCTCTGGCTGCCGTAACGAACTCCCGCAAAATGAGTGACTTCCTCAATGGAAGGAAGGCTGTTTCCTCAGAGCTGGATGTCAGATGTTGGAGGCCAAGGTGCTGGCAGGGTTGAATACCTCTGAGGCATGAGGGAGACCGTGTCCCTGCCTCTCCCAGCCTCTGGTGTTTGATGGCGTCTCTAGCGCTCCTTGGCTGGTAGACTCATGGCTCCCACCTTTGTGCTCATCTTCACGTGGCCTCCCTGTGTGGGCATCTGTGTCCACGTGGCCTCCCTGTGCAGGCATCTGTGTCCAAATTCCCCTTTTCAAAAGGATACTCACTATACTGGATTACTCCGCTAGGATCTCAACCGAACTCATTATATCTGCAAATGACCCTCTTTCCAAGTAAGTTCCTATGGTGAGGTCCTGGGGGTTGGAACTTCGACATAAGTATTCTGGGAGGACCCCATTCAACCCCTAACGACCATATAGGTTAAAGTTTTAAAACTCTTCTGTTTCTGTGTTTCTAGGAGAAGCATCATTAAATATTTTGGAAGTTATTTTATTTAAATAAGATGAATACTTTTTCCTTCTAATGAAACCAAGTCAGCTTTCTTCCAGTTAAAATAAATTCCCTTATTTCTCCAGAGCGACTTCCTGTAGATGATCAAGAACTCTTTTCTCCCCGATTTCTATTTAGAGATTTTTTTAATGTATTTCCCAAAGATTTGAACAATGCAATGTTTGCTTTTTACAGCAAGATGGAAAATACACCTCTGACAGTTTGTGGCAGGTTTCACCTTGAGGCCATGCAGGCTTTAACGACTTCACAAGTCAGCCATCGCTTCTGCACTGCTGCGAGGGAGTCTTGGGAGACAAATCCCGTGTAACGGAAGCACATCAGAAGCACAGATTTGGCTCATTCAACCATTTCATTATCACGGATGATTGTGAATAACTTACACATATATTCACCTTACAGAGTCTTTCAGAAACCAAGGGCACTAAATGTGCATATTTCTGGCTGTTGAAGTGCAAAAACAGAAGGGATACCCTCTAGTACCTCCGAAGTCAAAGGCCAGCACTTGGAAATGAAACTGTGTGACCACTTTTTACACCTGTTAGGAAAGGAAGCAACTTTAATCCTCACCGTCCCCGTGAGAGCCGGACCTCCCCAAGTAAGAAGGTTTGGGGACACCACCTTTCACATATTGTGCTCAATAAGTAGTTCTCTCTGCATTCAACCGGTTCCATCTTTGTGGAAGTTCTCTATATAGAGAACTCTTCTTGTTTTAGATCTCTGACCAAATCTTATTTAAAATTATATTCATGAAGAGATTTTAATAATATGGACAAATACTTACATAATACTAAAAGAGAAAGGAAACATTTCATTGTATTAAAGATATAACCACTTCAGGAAACTGAATTTGGCTTTACAAACACTCAATGTCCGTCAAATTATTCACAGGGATCTGCTCTAGATAGAAATCATTCTCATGGTTCTTTGCATTTTTATTGCTTTGTCGATGTTCTTATAAAACAATTCCATTGTTTTATAAGCCGTTGAAAAAGATAAAACAGAAACAAGTCAGAAAGGGAAGAAAAGACAGGCTAGGCAATTCTGCAAACACCTTCTTAGTTGATGTTAAAGAAATCGCCTTGGATGGGGCCATACAAAAAGTATGTAAGAGGGGACACTGCCCAGGACTCTGGTCGTAAGAGGCAGAGAAACAAAGTGGCAGATTAGGGTTTACACAGATGCTTTTAGTGTCTTCCAACTCTCAAGGTCCTCTGCAATGTGAGCTTGACACTCTTCCAACCAAGACATAGGTCTCTGGCATTGGAGCTGGGATGGAGGGCTAGCGAGTCCCTTGAAAAGAATGTTAGGAGCTGCTGTATGACTCCTGTACCCATCACAGAGAAGGTGATGCACTTGGTCTCTGGAACCCTAGCACTTGCCCTAATAGCACTTGCCCTAAAAGAATAAAGATGTCCAACTGTCCTGAGTCCACCCCCATGTGAGGAAACAAAGCCATCTATAAAGGCACACAGGCCATCCTTGGGTCCCTCCAGCCCATGTGCGGAACCCATGGAGAGTTCAGCCCCAAGCTTTTGAATCTTCTTTGGGTCCAAGACCCTAGATATTGGAGTGTTGAAGAAATACCCCTTGCTGGAGCCTCCTGTATTCCTGACATGAGACCCACAAGAATAACCAGTGGTTGGTTATCCTGACGTGGGGGTTGTGAGTTACACAGAAATATTATCCAAGCATGTAGTTCAAGTTGGATTAAGAAGAAAGGAAATTGTTAATTGATTTCAATCATTTATCCTGAAGATTCCTTCCAGTGTTCCCTTTCTGCTACCAGATGTCTGATCTTCCCTCCAACTCAGGCCTCCTTGAGGGCTTTCTATCTCATTGAGTCACTTCCATGCGTCCGATGTGAATAATTCTCCGTCATGCCCACCACAGTATCTGCTGCGGTACGGATGACTTTCAGCTTTATGTTCTCACATTCCAGCGGGTTCCGTTCTCTCCATTTCTACCAACTGGTCAACAAACTGCTGACAGCATTTGTCTCTGCCCGTCTCTTCTCTACAACCCCTAGTTCGGCTTCCTAGTCCATTGTCCACATCCCCGTGAAGATCTTACCATTTTGCATTTCCATGTACCCTTCAGCCACCCCACCTGATCACCAGATCAGGCCCGAAGTCCTTAGCGTGACCCGCTAAGATAGACGCAAACCCTCTGTCCCACCTCATCTCAGTCTACTGCACTTCCTGGCTTTGCTCTCATGGTCCAGTCACATGGTCCTACTGTCTGTCTCTCCGATGAGCTACGCTGTCTCCTGTCAGAGTCTGTGTAGCTGCTGCTTGCTCTGGAAAGCTCTCTTGCCCCTTCCCCGTAATGTACTCTTTGACCTAGTTAGGTGTAACTTCATGTTCTTTCCTTTGCTTTGAGAAGACTTCTTGAAACCACCTCACTGAGTTTAAATGAGAACAAAGTAATATTTAATTCATAGAAGAAAAAGTTTACTGAAACATGATAAATATATCTTCTTTTACAAAAGAAGACTTTTCTTAGGAAAAAGCAAAAGTGCCCTGACGTATACATTAAACCCACAATGGAATGAGGTCATTTTGAAGTCAATAAGAAAAAAAGCAGCATTGATTTTGATTGGCTTGCAAGAGAAGGAATGTCTTTCATCAATACTTAATACCTCACGTGGAACAGACCCCTTTTCTTTGAATCCTATAAATGCTGCTGATAGAAGTCATTTGGATGAGACTTCTAAAGCGGAAATAAGAACATATGCAAATTTCCTACATGCCCTCAATGACAATGCCTGACTGTCCTGCTTCCCCAATGAGCGTTCCTGCTGCCGTCTTGCTCTTCTTCGCAAAGAGCCAAAGTATGCAGCGTTTGTAACAGTCTGCTGAAGCTAATTGCCGTCAGACTGAGCAGAAAGACTCCGTGCCATAGGCTTACAACTTCAGTACTAGTGTCCCTGACATTTAACCTAGATTCTGAGCATTCGTGTGCAAAATGACCTTTTTTGTGCCCAATCCTACGTTGGCATTTTTGTGCCCAATCCTACGTTGGCATTTTTATGTACGTTCTATCATTTAATTATCACAAACATCTGGGAGAAAGGTGGCACGGACCTTACGTGTGAGACCACGGAGATCCATCCCGTTATTCAGCAAATGTTCAGCAGCCCCCTCTTGGGTACCACGTAGAGCGCAAGAGACACAATGGCACATGTGATTCCTTCACTGAATTTACAAGGATACAACAAGAACGATTAAGCATATCCGTTAAACTAAGCATGCCAGTTGCTTAAACAGAGGGATCTGGGGTCTAAATTGTTAAATGCCATTTAAAATGTTTCTAGTATCAAGTTATATGTCAAAGAACATAAGGAAGTACTACAAGTTTTAAATAATAATATAGTTTTAATTAGCAGATTAATTAATTGGTAAAGATAGATTATTCCCTCTGGTCCCGGGTTCCTGTTCTTACCTCATGCATGTCTCATTCTGTCCAGGTCTGCGCCGGGGCGGACCTGCCTTGATTTGGGACACTGGTGGCTATAAGCAGAGTAATTCCTGTTATCAGTCATGAATGGCAAGTTTGGTTTTTACTGTATTATTAATTGTTTTGTTTTCTCGAATTAACAAAAGTATCTTGACTGCCTGTCTTATTTATCACCCAAAGAAAGAAAAACGGATGTCACATCTTTGTTTTGCTTTTCACATTCGCTTAAGGCCTGGGTGTCTTTTTTCAACGATGTGATGTTTTCCTTTCGACTGAAGTAAGACAAGGGACAAGGGAGCATTGCACAGCACGTCAACTGCACACACAGCGTGTCTGATTCTGTAACCCTGCCCACGTGGGGTCACCGCCCCCGGCAGTAGCAGGAGCGCCGCTGTGTGACGAGAATCCAGTGAGAGGACCGGCCGTGTGCAGGGACTTCCTTCTGTGATGCTGTGTAATTCCCCTGAAGAGGGTCTTCAGATGTCCACAGGGTGCCGCCCGCAGCATGGCGCGCCTCTTCTTAATTCCAGCGTCCCTCCTACTTAGGACATTTTATTGATTCCCTTTTTGGTGTCCTACAGAAACACAGGAAGGCAGCCTTGATCTTCTGAGAACTCTGTGCACTCTCTTCACACTGAGGCAGGACACAGACCTTCCTAGTGCGCGGAGCCTTCTCCTTGTGTGTACTCCTCCTAGGATGCCTGAGACAGCCTGGGCGCTCTGTAAGGAGTCATTCCTCTGGGTCAGGCAGCAATGATGGAAACCATGTTTGCATATTGACTATTTCGTTTCATTCAACAACTTAATTTACTAAACATTTGTCTGCTTTGTGTGTGTGAAAGGTGTTTTGCTGAATGCCATGGTGGGTCAGAGGGCGATGGACAACCTCTCAGCCCTCCCCTTGCCGACACTGTTCTGATTATTTCAACATCCTGTTTGCAATATGTATGTCTCCCTTTTCACAAGGGAGTTTAAAAAGTGGACGAAAGTTTGGTTTCTCCTTTAAAGAGCTTGATGGTGTTTTGCAAATGGGCTAGAGAGGTGAAAGCCACACAGCTTGGGGTGGCACAGGGTGGTGCCGGAGGACATCACTCAGGAGACACAATCCTAGCGAGCTCTGGGCCAGACAGACAGACAACAGGCTCTGCCATCCAGCAGGGCCCCAAACCAGTCAGTTATCCTCTCTGCTTCTCCAAGTGTAGAGACAAACCCTTGAACACGACAGTTCCCACAGGTACTGGGCAAATGAGGAAGAATCCCAAGAGTGCTACGTGCTCTTGCTGTGAGCTGGAAGGGACCGTAGGGAAGGAGGCTGAGAGCTCCCCGCGAGGATATGATGCGCATCCCTGGGGAGCCGCCATCGGTGAGGGGAGCCCGGGAGCCACCTGCTGGGGACCAAGATCACACGTGCATCACAGGCTCGGTTTCTTTCTCAATTTTTAAGTGAATTAATACAATAAAGTGTTTTCCATTTCTTCCTTTATCAGGGCTCAGATTGTCCAGCAACATGAAAAGCACGTTCACAGTGGCCGGAGGGTGGAGGCAACCCAGCATCCACCCATAGGTGGACGGATGGACCAGATGTGCTCTGTCTGCACCACACAGCAGCAAAGGAAGTTCTGATCTTCAGAAATGGTTACAAATGGCAAATTTTATGTTGTATATATTTTACCAAATTTTAAAAATCCCCCCAAACAATGTGACCGATGTAGGCAAGACAACTGTTCTTCACCTAGCCTCACGAAAGGAGTTGGTCGGTCCACGCCAAGAAGGAGCTTAGGGACCCCCCAAGTCTGTTTCTCTCTTATTCTATAAAGGATATAAAAAAGAGGAGAGAAAAGATCCACTGAGGGTCCCCCCCAAACTGTCTTGACTCTCTCACCATTTGAGAATTTACTTTCCTTTGCACGTAGATGTGTGGTAGACCGTTCTGAAGCTATGAGTTTGCTGATATGATAAAGAGGCTCTTCTGAGGCAAGGAACCAACCTTAGCATTTCTCTTGAGGTTGCTACGACTCTTTATAATAAGAGAAGTAAGTGTTTGCCAAAGTCACATATTTCTAGTGAATTTAAGTAAAGATACAAATATGAAAGCTTTGGATGTGGACCCAATTTGACCAATGGGTCTGAGAAAGACCTCCCAACCACCCCCCTTTGCCTTCATCATCAGACCCAGGGGGGAGAAAAAAAGTGCTTCTTTATTCACTGGAACACTGAGTAACTCTTACTGCTGAAAATGACTTTGCATGTAAGAGTAAGATACCCTGTTACAATGTTACATGAGTTTAAGTCATTCTCAAACTAATTTAAGAGAGAGTTGTTAACACCAAGGAGGATGTGTTTCTTGTTGTAAACACTAACACTTGCCATTGGAGGAAGGAAGGGCATGTGCAACAATTAGAGAACCAAGACTCAGCCTTTCCTCAGATGTTAGGTCTGCCTTCCTATAACATGTCTAGTATTAGCTCCAAGTCAGCTAGAAGCCATAAGGACATTCTGCTGCAGGAGGAGTTGAGTAAATTTGTGACGAATGCTTCATACACATTATCCTTTATAACCCTCACGGTCGTTTTCCAAAGCAGGTCGTCAAGTTGCCTTATAGGAAGAAAAGCCAAGCTCACGTCACGTGTGTACAAAAATGCGAAACACCTGTTTGAACCTCAGTTTGACTGAGTTCCGAGGAAGGTCCATTTCCAGCGTCTTCCCGGGAGATCGGTATCAGGATGCATTGTCTGCCCACTTCTCTGAAGCTGGACCACAGTGCGGGGATCGTACAGCTAGCACTCCTAGTCTTCTAAAATCTCATTCTTCAGGATTGGTGTGTGCGTTAGCGACCCTGGGGGCCAGAGACTGGATTAGAGAGATGACCTCTTATTGCCTTAGCCGGTGCGGACATTAGATTAGTGAACAATATAAAGATGATAATATTTTATCCCTAAATAAAACCTTAAGATTCATATTTGTAATATTTGTTATTTTGCCCTGTTATCATTTGAATTCCAGGGTGAAACTCTGGACTAGTTCAAGCTGACGTTTTTACCACCACCACCCCATGTGTGAGTAACTAGGGCTCGGGGCAGCGTTGAGTTCCTCCAGGATGTCCACTGTGTAAGGTAGAAAGGTTTTAAGAAGTTAGGTATTTGGAAACAAGCACATCCTATCCTGAGCACACATAGGATTCCTATGGGTGAGCTAGACTTGGAGGCACACCTCTCCGCGTTTGTGCAAACCTCACGAGGGAAGCAATGAGCTCTCTTGAGAAGAAGCTTATGTGCCCCCAGACATCAATAGGTCAATAGAACACTCTTTAGGGCATGAATTTAAATGGGGGCTTTACTTTTAGAAATAGCAGCTCTCTCCTTTCTGAAGACTTTCTGGACTAGGCCTCTTTGTAATCCTGTTTATTGCTAGACTATCCATCAGTAGCTCATGTGGGAGTTGGTTTCCTCTTGAACTTCAGTCTTCGTGGGAACAGATGTACCAAATGAGAAAATGCCCACAGCAAAAGGCAAGACTTTCCATCGGCCCACACTGTCCATCAGCCACAGGAAATGCAAGCCCTCCTCAAGGGCTACGAATCCTCCTAGGGAGGGATTCATGATCCGGCTACGATCTCACAGTCATGGAAAATGCGTAGGGAGGTGTGAGAATTACCAGAAGTCTGCTTGTTTTTCTGTTTTGCTTGATTTTGTTTTGTTTTGCTATTCTCTGAAACTCCCCACTGGAACAATTCTAACATTTTATCCAATGCACTATAACTTAATCTAACATTTTAACATTCTTATATTCTCGAACATTCTAACACGATAGGGAAAGATCTTTGAAAACACGAGTTTTCAGATGCTAAATGCATCAGATCGCCGAGACCCAAAGAGGAATGCATGTTTACAGTTTGCAGTTTTGATGGGAAGTGGTGTTTTCTCATTTGGTTCTCATCATATCACTGCACTGCAAATGACATAATGATACTGAATCATATCATTGGCACTGTAATGATAGGATGCGAGAAAATAATAGGAAGACAGTCCCCTGTTGCAACTAAGTGTCACAGCTTGCTACAACTGGAGATGGCAATTTGCAATCTGCAACCTTTTTGCTGGCTGAAGATGCTCAAAGATGTTCAACAAACAAGACTGGGGATCCGTGATAGAGGTGAGCTCCCAGATTCAGAAAATACTTTGCCTCCCATTCCTTATAGAGGGCTGGAATTGCAAGAAAAGTAAACTTAAGCAGAGAGAAAATAAATCAGAAGCTAAAAGACACCCTGAAATGGATGCTGAGTCTGTATGAGCACAGGTACCAGCATTGCTAAATTATGCATATGAAAAGGGAAATGTACTGTAATTATCACAACCACACAGGCTTCTCAAAGTGATGGACTGGGCTCCTGGGGAATTCATTCTGCAAATGAATGAAGCCCATGTTGGGGGCAGGAGCCGTGCCTGCCACTGGGAAAATGAGAATGTAGGGACAAGGTATATTTCCTGAAGGAATCCGCTAGGAGGATAGCTAGAGGGTAGAGCGTCCTATTAGCTCAATGAGATGAGTGTACGGATAGAGGTGAGCTGAGAGCCGGCTGACTGCATAAGCACCTGCTGGCCGAGAAGATTCCTCGAGGAGAGCCCAGGTCTCAGTGGTTAGGGTTAGTGTAAATGACATTAAAAAGGAGCACAAAGAGTGTGGTACAGAGGAATCAATTGCAAAAGCAACATCAGGAGGGTTGAGGGTTTCAGGACACATCTTGTGGGTGGTATGGAGGCATTGGGGAAGTTGGAGCTCAGCTTGTATAGACCTATGGAGGGCCAACTCCCTTACTAAGCGGGAACTTGAACCTACGTCTGATCACTCTGAGGAGCAAGAAGTGAAACTGCCACTTTTATGAAGATCAGAATCATTATCACGAGGAGGCATTCTTGGCAATAGATTTCAAGACAGTCTTCATTAAAAAAGTATATCTTAAGGAAATCCCAACAAAAACAGGACAGTGGATAATCTGCCCAGTAAAAATCAGTATGATGTAGGTCAGGTCTAAAAAACCTAAATTATTGGTTGGGAACAATTTTGGGCAATGTGGCAAGGGGACAGAAGAGAGACATATACAAGTGAGGGAAACTATGTTCCAGCAGACCAGGGAGAGGGTTGGGGGGGAAGTTCCCAACATGAAGCTCATCTAAACCACCAGGACTTTCATAGATAAATTTTATGATGTTCAGGAATGTTCCTTCTATCCCTATGCTTTGAAGCGTTTTAATCAGGAACGGATGCTGGATTTTGTCAAATGCTTTTTCTGCATCCATTGAGAGGACCATGTGGTTCTTCTCTCTTCTGTTATTGATTTGTTCTATCACATTGATTGATTTGTGAACGTCGAACCATCTTTGTAGCCCAGGGATGAATCCCACCTGGTCATGGTGGATAATCTTTTTAATGTGCTGTAGGATCCTATGTGCTAAGATCTTGGCATCCATATTCATCAGTGATATTAGTCTGAAATTCTCCTTTTTGGCAGGGTCTTTGCCTGGTTTGGGGATCAAGGTAATGCTGGCTTCATAGAACGAGTCTGGAAGTTTTCCTTCTGCTTCAGTTTTTGGAAAGAGCTTCAGGAGAGTAGGTTAACACCTACTTTCTTCTTTGAAAGTTTGGTAGAATTCCCCAGGGAATCCATCAGGTCTTGGGCTCTTGTTTTTTGGGAGGTTTTTGATCACTGTTTCAATCTTGTTACTAGATATCAGTCTATTCAGGTAGTCAATTTCTTTCTGGTTCAATTTTGGGAGTTTATAGTTTTCCAGGAATGCATCCATTTCATCTAGGTTGCTAAACATATTGGCGTATAACTGTTGATAATAACTTCTGATAATTGTTTCTACTTCCTTGGTGTTAGTTGTGATCTCTCCCTTTTCATTCATAATTTTATGAATTTGGGCTTTCTCTCTTTTCTTTTGGATTAGTGTCGCCAATGGTTTATTGATCTTATTGATTCTTTCAAAAAACCAGCTTCTAGTTTCATTGACGTGTTCTACTGTATCTCTGGTTTCTACCTCATTGATCTCTGCTCTAATCTTGACTATTTCCCTTCTTATGTGTGGAGTTGGTTTGATTTGTTGTTGGTTCTTCAGCTCTTTAAGGTGTAGAGACAGCTGGTGTATTCTGGATTTTTCTTTTTCTTTTTTTTTTTTTTTTTTGAGGGAGGCTTGGATGGCTATGTATTTCCCCCTTAGGACTGGCTTTGCTGTATCCCATAGGTTTTAGCCAGAAGTGTCTTCATTCTCAATGTTTTCCATGAATTGTTTCAGTTCTTCTTTGATCTCCTGGTTGATCCCAGCATTCTTAAGCAAGGTGGTCTTTAGCTTCCGAATGGATAAGGAAGATGTGGTCCATACACACTATGGAGTATTATGCCTCCATCAGAAAGGATGAATACCCAACTTTTGTAGCAACATGGACGGGACTGGAGGAGATTATCCTGAGTGAAATAAGTCAAGCAGAGAGAGTCAATGGTTTCACTTACTTGTGGAGCATAACAAATAGCATGGAGGACATGGGGAGTTAGAGAGGAGAAGGGAGTTGGGGGAAATTGGAAGGGGAGGTGAACCATGAGAGACTATGGACTCTGAAAAACAACCTGAGGGTCTTGAAGGGACCCGACGGGGGGGCGTGGGAGGTTGGGGAACAGGTGATGGGTATTAGAGAGGGCACGGATTGCATGGAGCACTGGGTGTGGTGCAAAAATGATGATACTGTTACACTGAAAAGAATTTTTAAAAATGTTGAACTACACAAAATTTCGCAATTTAAAACTTTCCCAATTTTGTTTTGTTCAGGGATGTATGGGAAAAAAAAATTCTCATTTTGTTTATTCTTTTTTTTTTCCTGAAATAGCAACACTTTTTCCATATTTTTGGAATCTTCTTTATTTCTTCATAGCCCAGTGAACTTGGAAATGCATATTTTTATGAAACTTTCTCTACTCTGTGCAGAAAAAAATAAAAATAAAATAAAATAAAATAAACCGCCGGGACTGTGGCTCAAAGGAAAAGTCGTATATGGGTCATTTTCTCAAGATTTTGTTTCAGCCCATTTCTTTTTAAGAGACGTCACATCTTTATTTACAGGCGTCAGATCTTTGTTTACACTGTTTTAAAAACATCATGTAGTGACATAATATCATATGAACTGACTGTTGTCAGGATACATCTACACGCCATCATGAGAACAGAACTTTAAGACAAAACATTCCACTGTTAGATGAAGGCTGTAAACATGTTTGCAGTAAGTTTTGTTTGATGAGCTTTGTACAAAGGACACGGCTGTCTGTGTGGGCACCTGACTCTTTCCTGATAGGTTTGGCCTCTTTAGAACCGAGTTGCTTTTTCTCTCTTTTCTAAACAAGTGTTAACTGTGCAGAAACCCCTGAACCATTGCCACAGGGTTGTTTCCCCTCACCGCGTATTGACATGCAGGTTCTCTACGACACGTCTGTGTCTGCGACACCATCACTGCTCCTCCTGCTAACGCTACGCCTTTGTAGACTGCGCTGGACGGGAGCAGGGGGGCTGGCGAGGGACGAAACTCATAATGAACCAGACGCTTACACCCTGACCACGATCTCCCCATCTCTCCCACCCCGCAGCCTCCCTCAACCACCATTCTACTCTGTTCCCGCGAGTTCCGATGTTTCCAGATGCCACATACAAATGAGGACATATGGTATTTGTCTTTCTCTGTCTGAGGTACCTCACTTAGCACAATGACCTCAGGTCCATCCACGGAGTGTCAAATGGTAGGATTCCCCTCTTTTTATGGTTGAGTAACATTGCACTGTGTATATAGACATAGATTATATTTTTTTAATCTGTTCATCTGTCAGTGGACATGTGGGATGCTTCCAAGTCATAACTGCTGTGAACCATGCTGCCCTGAACGTGGGGGTGCCGATGTCTCTTGGAGGGACATCTCTGGGAGCTGGGAACACCCCAGCTCTGTGGGGACCCAGAAACTCCTGCACTCTGGACCCTTCCCGAACTCATTCAACATACACTGTACAGAAATATTTACTCTGTGAGTGAAGGAGACACAGGGAGTGTTTTCCAGACAATGATATTATTAGAAAATATCAAAAAGAAGCAACCATCCATTTAGAAACAGGACGCTTCAAAAACCAAATGCTGCATCACATGAAGGCTGAGAGACAAGAAAAGACAACATAAATCTAAGTTTCGAATGAAGAGTGAACGCTTTGATTGTGATACATAAAAACAATAGAAAGGCTGAAGACTCCTTTGTCGGGGCTCCGTATCTAAAACAGATGTAGAGCTACAAAACGTGCCCACATGCACAGAACCTAGTTCACAGAAGAAACGCTCCTGCCTAACCAGAAGCGCACGGCTCATGCAAGCCAGAGGCTGGGTGGTGTTCTTCCCTCTGCTGACAAAGCAGGAGGAGTTCTATTATATCTGGAACCATCACTGGCCGTCATAAATTGGAAATTAATCTACAACATGACTCTGCTTAAATTTACAATGGCCACAAGAAGTTCATCTATCTGGGACACAGCCACATAGATCTCCAGACACCTAGTGATTTAATCTTGTCCCACATCGAGCCTCAATGACATAATTTAGAAAGTTGCTGAAGAAGAAATGATTAACTAAGTTTTACATTCTATCTTCAATTATGCAAAAAAAAAAATGAAGCACAGTCCTTTGAGATCTTCTTGAATGGTTAATGAAAAGTAGGTTTGTTTTCATAAGACAGAAAACATTTCGCTCTCAAAATGAAAATTCATGATTTACACAGATTGAAGTGAGGAAACCATGTCATGAATATTCATTGGAGCATTAATGTTTGCAAAAACTACTCATAAATTGAAAAGTGGTCATACTTCAAAATTCAAGTGATGGGTGATAGTGTAAGATATACAGTGAAACATACAACCTTAAATTCACAGAATTTATCTGAGTCACAGAAGCTGAATGTTTGTGTGTGATTGAATTGAGACCTTGAAGCCTTGTATGATGCGGCCCTTCTCCTCACCCAAACTATCCCTTCTTCTAACCAAACCTCAAGCTGAATTCATCGTATCATTTACTAATCAGGGATCTTTTAAAAGTATAGTATATTCCTAGTGTTTCTAAATTTGTTCCAAAATATGTTTTGCAAATCAATCAATGATTCAATAACCACCACCAACAAAAAACATTTCGTTTTTTTGAAAACGTATTTTACGTTCCATCCCTCTGCGGCGGCTTGCCTCACCTGGAGGAGAGACTTGAACGGGACCTGAGGGAGAAAGTGTGGATGGCCCAGATTCTGTCTGCAGGAGGAGAGGTTTGATGCTGAGGAGAAACCTGACGGTTCCGCACCTGCAGGGAGCTTCGCCTGCCTGGATGAGAGGCCGCCCTGAGATAAACGGGGGAGCAAACCTGTTCTGTACATGGTTGTGGTCGGATTTCCTTCAGTGTAGGTTGCAGTCATCCGGTCAATCT
The DNA here is from genome assembly GCF_009829155.1 of Mustela erminea. NCBI lineage: Eukaryota > Metazoa > Chordata > Mammalia > Carnivora > Mustelidae > Mustela > Mustela erminea. The sequence goes on along the minus strand of NC_045634.1, from coordinate 37,932,785 downwards.
TTTCTCAGATGAGCAGGAGGAGAAGGCCGGTAAACTTGATGAGCTGGAAGGGTTTGGTACGGAGTTTCAGCGCCAAAGCAGTGATGCCTCAGAGGAAATAAAGACGGAACCCTGGGCTAGGATGGACCCTAAAGTCAGCTGAGTTAGAGAAAGTGGAACACACACACACAGGTGCATGTGCATGTGCACACACACACTCACACATACTCACACATGCACACACACTAACACATGCACACACACGCACACATGCACACCAAATCTCTGTGTGTGTGTGTGTGTGGTCCCATAAAAAGCAGATTATTAGGTTAAGGCGTTTGTTGGCGTGACTCGTTCTCTAGTAAACCTCAGTGAAGTAGGACACATCTACGGGAAACACACAACCCATATGTGTTGGGATGGGTCACGAGAAATTGCAAACACCTACGCCAACACAAGGAACAAAACATTTTTCATCAAGCCCTACATTTTGGTCACACTCGACACAGAGCTCACCCACTTTCTCAGGATAATCGGTGTCCTGACATGTGCTATGCCATGATTTTGTCTCTCATTGAATTTCACGTAATGTTGTTGCGTGGCACACAGTGTTTTCTCTCTAGCTTCTTTCAGTCGACGTTGGCTTGGGAGACAGGTCCACGTCTGACATGGACCTCCCCCTGTAGATCCCTGGGGGGCACTCGCCTGTCGGGAAGGAGTCATCATCTACACGTTCGTCCCACCACACATGAAGAGTTTGGGTGTTTCCAGGCTCTGCTTCTCACGGGTAATGCTGCTATGAACACTGCATGGAATGCCTTTTTGTGGGCGTTGATGCATGCCTGTGTTATATGTGCCCTTCTGAGCAGAAGTGTTGAGGAATGAGTGACAGGGGGCTCTGGTAAGGGGTCCCCAGGACTGTCCATCTTCCCTCCCCCAGGGACAGCACAGGACAGGTGAGTTGCCACATACTCTCAGCAACACTGGAAATGGCCAGTCCTTCGAGTTGTAGCTACTCCTTGCGTGGCCGTGACTCTGTGTGTGTGTGGTGTGTGTGTCCACACGTGTGCACCTGTGTGGCGGGATACCGTACCGGCTTTCAATGCTCATGTCTGGTAACTAACTGGGTTGAACGTCTTTTCATACGTTGGTCACTTATATTTGTTCCTCATCGTCATTGATCCAAGAGAACGAAGGGCTCATGGTCTAATCCGTACACACGCGTATAAAATCCAGCCTCACTCGGGGTCTGGCCTTTGGTGTGTCACTGTCCTCAGCATGTGTCTTGATCAATGAAGTCAACAAAACCAAATTTACCGATACTTTCTTTTGAAATATCTCTGTATCTCAGGTAATGAGGATCTTTTACTATGAATAAATCTAGACCTGGGGTGCCTGTGTGGCTCAGTCTGTTGAACGTCTGCTTTCAGGTCAGGTCATGACCCCAGGGTCCTGGGATCAAATCCCACATCAGGCTCCTTGTCCAGTGGGGAACCTGCCTCTCCCCCTGCTCAGGCTCTTTCTCTCTCACTTGGACTCTCTCTCTGATAAATAAATAAAATCCTAAAAAAACATCTAGATCTAGACCTTTCTTGTTTTGTCTTCACATTTAGGTCTAGAAACTAGTTGGATGTAATTTCTATGTGGTGCGAGATAGGTCATTTTGTTGTTGTTTTAGAGTTTGCGAAGACACCAGCAGTGCTTACGGATACACCGTCTTCCCCCACTGTTTTGATGGACCGCCGTGTGATAAACCAGTGTCCATACATGTGCATGCTCCGTCACTGGGTTTCCATTGTTCTATGTCAGGGAGTTTCAAACTTCAGAAACTCTTTGAGGGCTTGTTACAACCACTTCCAACCCAGGGGTGTGGAGGAGCAAGGTGGGGTGCTACCTCCCTCCATGGGCTCACCCTGGGAACCCCGGGTCTACCTGCCTGTCCTTTACCAAGTCACCCCTTAATGTCTTCAGGTTATGAATCTGGCTATCCAGTGCTATCAATCCAACATGTTTTTCTTATAGATCACTTGGGCTATTCTTACCCCTAATAATTTTCATATGAATTTTAAAATCATGTTGTCAATCCCCGGAAAAAACATCCTGCTGTGATCATTAATGTACCACAGTGAATCAGTGAATACATTGGAGATTAGATCAGATCTAATCTTTCGGTCCATTAATACGACACTCTCTCTCACTTTGTTCAATTAAGTCTTACAGTTTTTCTTACCATGATTTATAGCTTTCCATGTAGGGAACACTTACATATTTTGTTAGATTTATTCCATTTTCATTTAAAATTTTTTAGCTTTCACTTAAAATGTTAAAAAATAACTTTATTTTTATTTTTAATATTTATTTATTTAATTAAAATATGACAGAATTTCGTTCCTCATTGATGTACCGAGGAGTACGTGCCTGGCACAGTATCTCCCAAAGCATGTTCTGAAGAATACAGTTAATGGCGTTCTTGTAAGTGGTTGAAGAAAATGGATCCTCTGGTCCATTCGTTTGAAAAATGCTGATTTAAACAGGGTAGTCTGCTGTATTTAGTGATGGACTTCCTGAAGTCTTAAATACGATACATTGTGTACCACCAAGAAAAGTCTGCCTTTCCTCAAATCATTGATCGTGCAACCTCCTTTGTGTAAGGAAACAATGTGTAAGACTAGCATCCAGCAGAACAAGGGAACTGTTGTCTGACACCGCTCAAGTATGAGTCTGGCTGTTAGTTTAAGACAATTTCTATTCCACTCATTGTGGAGCTTTTCATTCCTGCTTTGTCTAGGGGTGTGTTTCTTTGTCCGTCATAATGAACTGGCATTAAGCTTAGTCACAAAAAGGCATAAAAATCTATTGAGTTGGGGAGCCTGGGTGGCTCAGTGGGTTAAGCCTCTGCTTTTGGCTGGGGTCATGGTCTCAGGGTCCTGGAATGGAGCCCCGCATCGGGCTCCCTGCTCAGCAGAGAGCCTGCTTCCCCCCACCCCCAACCTCGCCGCCTGCCTCTCTGCCTATTTGTGATCTCTCTCTCTCTCTTTCAAATAAATAAATAAAATCTTTAAAAAAAAAAATCTAGGCATTGATCCTTCTCTAACCTCCCTATGACAATATGTGATACTAGTAATTTTCACAATATCATACCATCGTTAAGTCCTGTAATAAATTATACTTTATTAAAATGAATAGGTCTTTCTAAGAAATATTTTTAAAAATATAAGTATATTTTCATTCTCATGGTTTCTGTTACTGTTATGTTGAAAAGGCTGTTGTGCATCAATCTTTTGTCTAGTCAATTTTTGAAGTGATGCATTAATAAGCAGCAGTTTCATTGTAGACTCTTCAGAACTTCTACACACAAATTCACGTATTTGCAAATGGAAGCATCTTTTTTTTTTTTCCTTTCTGTCTTAGAATTTTATGTCTCCATTTTGCTTCTTTTAACAGCTTAGACCTTCCAACGTAATGGTCAGTAGAAGTGGTGATAACAAATATCCATCTCACAGTCCTGATCCCAGGGGACGGCGTCATTGATACACCATTACGTATGGGGTAACTTGTAGTGCTTTTCACGTTAAGGCTATTCCCTTCCATGCCTGGTTTGCTGTTTCTTTTTTCACCACATTGAATACTACCAAATGCCTTTCTACATCCATCTAGAGAATCATGTGATTTTTCACCTTCTGCTATCTTAATGTACAATATTACATCGACTGTTTTTTTTAAGGGTTTCAAGTTTTCTAGAGCAGATTGAGATTTACAGCGACCGAGCTGAAAGTACAGTACATACCCCCCCTCCTGCCCCACGAACACAGCCCCCCCCCCCGGATGACACCTGGTGAACATGACAACCCCCCACTGAGACACCATCCAGGACGCAGCGTCTGAGGTTTACCTTAGGGCTCAGTCTTGGTGTTGTCATCTCTGGGCGTCTAGACGAGTGTAGAAGGACATGAGTCCACCACTACAGGGTCCCGCAGAGCCCTCTCATTGCCCTAAACGTCCCCCGTGCTCCACGGACTCATCTCCCAGCCCCCGACCGCTGCCAACCACTTCTCACTGTCTCCGTAGACCTGGCCCCTTCCAGGATGCCATAGACTTGGAATCACGGTGTGTGGCTTTTCCAGACTGGCCTCTCTCACTGAACGCTGTACATTGAAGTTTCCTCCTCGTCCTTTTAAAGTGTCTGTGAACATCTGTGCAGCACAGTCTTCAGCTCCTTTGGGGAAAAAGCAAGGAACTGGTGCTGTGTCATATGGTCAGAGAATATACAGCTCTGAAAGAAACTACCAGACTGTTTTCCAAACTGGCTGCACCCTTTTACATGGATTGATTTTCGAATGGAAAGGTGACCTTGCATTCTTGGAATAAAATCAGCTTGTCATCATGTATGACTATTTTCCTGTATTGATTGAGTGGGTTTGTTGATGTTTTCTTTGGGATCATCAAATCTGTGTTTATCGGGGGATTAGTTTGCAATTTTCTCCCCTTATAATGGTTTTGTCAGATCTGGATTTCAAAATTATTCTGATTACATATGATGAGTCAGAAAAATTTTCTCCCTTTGTATTTCCTGGAAAATTTGTTTAAGATTGTTAATGTTTCTTTCTTAAAGTGTCTTGAAAATTTACTGGTGACGCCTTCTGGAACTAAAAATGTTTTGTAGTTATGACCTTAATTATACATGCAAGTGTTTTTTAGCAGATACACAGCCACCTAGTTTGGGTAGGAAGCTCTCAGAGATTGGGAGGGTGGGAAATATGTTAAATATTGAGGCTATGCAATGCGGAGCAGGAATATGAGGGCCCGAGAGAAGAGCCACCTGACTGCTAGGGAGGCCCAGCACCCAGGGGTGACTTCAAGCAGGTGTCTGGAGCTGGGAGCCTACCTGGGGATATTATCTGGTCATGAGGGATGTATGAGGTCATGATCTCAGAGTCCTGGGATGGAGCCCCACATGGCTCTCTGCTCAGCAGGGAGCCTGCTTCCTCCTCTCTCTCTGCCTGCCTCTCTGCCTACTTGTGATCTCTGTCTGTCAAATACATACATAAAATCTTTTTAAAAATGAATAAAGGAATGGCATATTATGAGTAGTTTAAAAACAAAAATTTATTAACACTAGGTTCAATTCTGTTCACTTTTTTGAGATTTACAACTGAATGTGAAATCAATGGACTAAATGAGCTGTTACACTGGACATGATCTGAGCTCGGAGCCCTTTTATCAACTTTCTCTATAACATGGACTTTGCAAATGTTTAAGCAAAAATGCTAAAAATTTTAAATTCACAGACATAAAAAAATCAGATTACGCTTCAGTGGATTCCATTTTAAGTCGAGAACAGGCTTATTGTGATGTGTATCTATAGCACATGATGTAATGTTACCGGGTAGGGCAGCCCCGATCTCCATGTGGGCAGTAACTCATACACCACCGTCTTCTACAAACGGTGACATAGCTACAAATAAAACCTGATCGTCTTGATAGTAATAAAATCATATCAACAGTCCGTGTTTTAACTGACCTCTGATTTCAAATGGTTTAAATCTAGGAAGCATGGCGGCGTTCGAGGCCAGCCGGTGAGGTCATCACAGCTGATACATGTAATTCTCAAACTGACGGAACTCTGGAAAACCCATTCTGCCCTGACTCGTCTAAAGGAACCCAGAGCTTGAGTAGCTGTGTTCTTTATACGCCGCAGTGGATTTTAGAAGGGGACAGAAGTGAATACCTCCTCTGTCTGGTTAGTGGGGTCGCAGGAGGGGACAGAAGGACAGCAGGCAAGCTTGCTGAGCCCGGAAGGACGCTGAGACCTCACAGCTGCCGGCTTTCGCTTTCCTCCTCGCCTCCCTGGTCTGCCCTACCAAGAGCAACAAAAGCGCAATGCGTCGCTCTTCGCAGCGTAAACCTATACGCGCCCCACCCCACGTTACCTGCAATCTACCATTTTACTTTACATCTCAGGAGCACAAGCCTACAGATGCTGCACTGAATGAAAAATCACAATGGAAACTGGCACAAAGTTGGCTCACCAATTATTTTAACAATATTCAAGTAAAATTTCTTATTTTTATTCTATTTCTGGTCTCAGTCTATGGTCACAACATTACCCGACCTAAGAACCTGGTCATGCAGAAGTACTGATAAACCGTTGAGCACTGACAATGACTCAAAAAGAAAACATGTCACTTTGGATGTCTGCTTTGATTGGTCTGCAGTTTTGGGCAGACTCAGAGGCAAATGTTGCCTTACCTTTCCACACAGCAAGACTACTTGTTAAAAAATTATCTTTATTTTATGCTAATAAGACTGACAAACAATGGTTTATACAGGTACAGTGCAAAGAAAAGCAATGATTTGAAAAGATTATTTTTCATGCTTAGTGAAAGCATCGTACTTGTTTAATTTCAAGCAATACTGGGATGCCATTGAAGAAAAGAAAAAAAATAGGAGTGCCTGGGTGGCTCAGTCAGTTAAGCCTCTGCCTTCAGCTCAGGTCACGGTCCCGGGGTCCTGGGATCGAGTCCCGCGTCGGTCTCTCTGCTCAGCGGGGATTCTGTTCTCCCTCTTCCTCTGTGATCTCTCTCTCTTTCACTCTTCCTTAAATAAATAAATAATTTTTTTTTAAGAAAGAAAAAACATTACAACCATCCGTAATGAGATGCAGGTCCTCCGCCATCCTGCCTGCAGAGCCTGCAGCGGCCCCCAGCCCTGCGCTGGCACAGCAGTGAAGGCAGCGGCCATCGTAACAGATGCTGAGAAACCCACGCTCGGTGTCTCTGATGCGCTGCCCATGAGGTCAGCACCTCACCTGTGTGCGGTCATTGTGTCCTGATGGCCTTGCTTTGAGACCAGTGTTACTTGTGTCCCCATATTACATGAGAAGAAACTAATTGCTAATGACGAGTAATTTGCACTAAGTCATAGAGACCCGAGGTGGCTGAGATGTACGAGAAACCCAGGGTGTCTGACACAGAGCCTATGCTCTCTTACTCAAGAACACGGCTGTCTGCAGATTTGCACAAGATTTGCGCTGGTCATACGACCTAATGTCCAAAACAGAAGGCAGCTGAGACAGGCAGTCAGCTGGGTGGGACACCAGATCGAAAGGCAAAAAGTCGGGTTAATTCCTGGAAAAGAGTATATATTGTCTCTTCTGGGCACACTTGCCAAGTTCATAGAGGGGATAGAATTTGGAAGGGGTGTCTGCCTTTGAGAATTTCCCCCTATCAAATACCAGAAAACCATATCATGGTTCCCCAAGAGCCTAAAAAAAGAGAAGACTCTACAAAGGTCAGAAACAAAACCAAACATATTCTGACCGTACCATCCAACAGTCATGCTCCTTAGTATTTCCCCAAATGAATTAAGAACTTATGTTCACAAGGAGTTTTATAGCAGCTTTAGTCACAATCGCCAAAACCTGTCAATAGCTGAGATGCTCTTCAGTAGATGAAGGGATGAGTCAGCCGTGGTCCATCCAGAGAACGGGGTATTACCCGTCACTAAAAGAAATGAGCTCTCAAGCCATGAGAAGACATGGGGGAGGTTTGAATGAATATTGGCAAGGGAAAGAAGCCAATCTGCAAAGTCTGTGCACATTATGATTCCAGCACCATGGCATTCTGGAAAAGGCAAAACTATGGGGAAAGGACAAAGATCTGTGGCTGTGGGGGGTTGGAGGAAAGGGAAAGATGATCAGGTGAGGAGAGAGGTTGTATATCAAGTCACTGCACTATGTACCTTAAATGTACACAATGTCTAGGTCCATAGTATCCCAATAAACCTGAGGGAGGGGGAAGACTCAAAGATCCACTGATTAATGTAAAAATACTAAACCTTGATCCTTAAAAGATTCTTACCTAAAAGAATATGCTAGAGAGGAAGACTTCCTTTGCAACTAACTGGGGCAAAGGGACCACAGTAAACAACTAGAAAAGTGAGTGATGCTTGGGACACATCACCTTTATAACAACGGCAGCAGACACCTCAGCTCTGTGGCCCCTGTAAGAGGAGACACAAAAGATAAAAGCCCTGGGTCACTCTGCTGGTGGCACGTTCTGACTGCAAGGGAGAGGCCGGTGCAAACAGAACAAAGCCAAGCTTACTAAAGTTAGGGTCCAGTGTAGGGTTCTGGAGTGAGGGGGTGCATGGAGCTCTGCAGAATGAAAGAGGTCCAGAAATCCGCATCTGGGGTCCACAGAGTGCCTGCTGAGTGTGAAGATGGCTCCTCACAGACTGGCACTCCATGGGAGCAAAGCCCAGCTGGGAGCTGTGCATCAGATGGTTCTAGAAAGTCACATAGGCCTGGCATCACCTGCATTTCCACGGGTGAGAATGCAGTATTGCATGTGAACGTCCCAGGAGTTGAGGGTCCTGCACCTTCCGTCCCATAAAAGCAGATCCTGGGCTTTCCAGTCTCTTCAGAATTCAGGGCGACACTGTCCTTTGTCACCTCAGTTCTCTGATGGGTCGGAAGAGATACTGAGTCTTAGTTTGACCAGCTTTTTCTTGTTGCAGGAACATGAGGGACAACCTCCAAGCTCCTACACACATGAGCTGGATCAGGAGATCTTCCATTGCTTTTGATAAAACAACACTTGCTGCAAAATACTACTCCCTGAACATTTGTCCTGACTCTGTCCAGTGCCCGAAGTCAGTGGTACAGAGATCCTTAAAAAAGTTCTCTTGAATTGCTTTTCTCTGATTGTTTCTAGGACATTCTTGTCCTTGTTTTGCAGTGTAATACGATGGATCATCTGAGTGTGAATGTCCAGACTGACAAAATAATGTTAAGAATTAGCAAAGTAATGGTGATTGCTTTTTGTTTTGTTTTTGATGGGGACTCTGATACTTTCCACGCTTTAGAGAAAGACCGTGCCAGTCGTTAGGAATAATGATATTTTAATGGTTGTCATTTCATTTTATTTGCTGGCATATACAGTTCTCATTCTTTTTATTATAGTGATTTAGTTTGCCTTTAGGGAAACATCCCTACTCGGTGCCACACGACCCTGCTAGAGTAGCCACTGCCAAGATCTCTCCTCTACCTGGAAAGGGGCTGGCCCCAGCTCAGACGATCAGCCCTTCTCCCCCGACGTTGAATTCCAGAATGAAGAGCCATTATCGACTAAAACAGTGTGTCACCAATTGACCCTACTGCTCTGCCTGATGGGGACATTGATTATGTGCTCCTCCCTGGATTCCCAGAGCTGTTTTGTTTTCTGGCTTGTCCACGGCTTATAGGCTCAGCACTTTTGTGGTGGTTGCTGCTACTTTGAGCTAGCTTTCCAGTAAACTCCTTTATGCTCTTGTTAGGTCATAACCTATTCTGGTGATCAGGGAACCAGAAAAATATCTGCTGTTGAAAGCCTGCTCCCTGATGTTTAATAGCCATGGGTGTCCTCCATGACTAGTACGTGACATGGGTCTCAGCGTCCTCATGAGGGCCTTCACGGTCTTCAGCCCGTCAGTGATGATCTGTCACACATATTCTCTTGTCATATCTCTTGTCAGATAAAAAAATACCCTGCCCAATCGTTGAGTTCGTCTTCTTGTGGGTTTCAAGAACACATATATGGTTTGCTCCCCAAATTCTCCAAGTAAAACTGAAAAACTGCTGACTACACACTGAACCCAGTCCTCCGTGGCTTCTGCTGAACCTTTGTCATGCCATGTTTTAGATACGCCACTGGATTCTCTTCGTGTCCGTTTCTGACCATGTTCTGTCCATTTCATTCCCAGTCCACCGTGTATGTTGGTCCCTAGCACAAGATCACGCCACACGAACAAACACAGCATTAAAGGCTGAGAAGAGTCCATCCACAAGCTCCATCTGCTACTGACTCTGGCTCACGAAATTCCTCCAGACCTGTTCTTGCCACCATTTTGAATTTTACAAGTTTATAAAGTCATTCATCAGTTTAGTCTGACGGCTAGCACCGCTGGCTTCACATCTTGGCTCACCCTCCTGTTTTATAACTTGGATGAGGAAAGACAGAGTCACTCTGGGACTGATGTAGGACACTGAGTTTGGTAACTGGCCACAAGTGCTCCCTGGTCATCAGCACAGGCTAGTTTCCCATGCCTGTATGCAACCTGGGCCATCAGAAGCCCAAATACATGCTGCACACCCTCCTTTACCTGGATTACAGTTAGAGTTACCTCACTGTGAAAATATAAATCACTGTGTCTGACTTTTTTGACCTCAGGAAGAACAACAGTAGTCATCCTAACATTAAACCATTTCGAGGGCACCTGGTGGCTCAGTGGATTAGGCTTTTGCCTTCGGCTCAGGTCATGATCTCAGGGTCCTGGGATCCAGCCCCGCATCGGGCTCTCTGCTCAGTGGGGAGCCTGCTTCCCTCTCTCTCTGTGCCTGCCTCTCTGCCTACTTGTGATCTCTGTCTGTCAAATAAGTAAATAAAATCTTAAAAAAAAACACTTTGATAAATAAGGTCAGATGGTACTTGAAGATTGAATTTTCATGCCACTAATGAAAAAGAATAAAAATTAAAAAATAACAAGGCACTCTCTAGGAAGTGTGAGTCAAGGACTTAGTCCGGAGATAACTGAGCTGCTGGTAAAATCAGCCATGGTGACAGGCTCAGGGCATAAAGAAAAAAGGAAATAAACATTTGCCCTTAAGATACTCATAGTATCTGGAGTTCTTCAAAAACAGAAAACTCACATGGTCAATGATACTCGAACTTAAAAAGAAAAAACACAATGAAAATCAATATCATCGGCTTCAAAAATGCCAATAAAAAGTGAACTATGAACACAAAGGCATTTACAGAAACAGAAATTATTCCTTAAAACAGTCTGTTGACGTTAGGAGACTAGATACTTACTATAATGTAGCACTGAAAGAAAACATCGTCTATTGGTACATTTACACACACACACACACACACACACACCCCTCATCATGTAATTATCTTACTTGATACTTAATTGCATTAGGTCATTCCAATGTACCCTATCATACAAATATTTAATAAGTGAAGTAGAATTGGTTTTTTTTTTCCTTCAAATTTAACTGGATTTCTTTTGTGTTTGTAAGTTCCTAAGAATCTAAGTTGCTGTAGGTACTGAAGTTGGGACACCATGCTTTCAATAAATCATAATAGTTAAAAAAAAAAAAGTGCTAGAGATTGATTTTGTGGGCACCTACCATTTTTCTCTCAGACATGTTATTTTGAGTGCCAATACATTTCACCGTACACATATATATGGTAGTTTTAAACTCTATGAGTACAACATGGATTTTTATCAAGCTTTTCAATACCATTTCTGTCACAAATAAATTTTTTGAACAATGACCAAGTAGAAAATCCTCTGAATAGATGTGGTTAACGTAAAAACAAAACAAACAAACTTGCCTTAATTGCAAGAATATAAAAGTCTACCATATTTATTTTAACCAATGACTGTAGATAGTGAATTATTTTCTTGCTTTTATAAATTGATTAAATTTAGGAAAATTAATTTTCTGGAAATGTGTAAGTTGAAAATACACTTTGAGAAAGCTCTAAATCAAATGATTTATTTATCTTGCATATTACTTTTAAAATAGTTTTTCTTTATATTTTTTGAGGTTCAATTTCTGCAAAAAAGAAACAACAACATTCCATTGATGTCTATCCCTAGTTTCTTATTTCATTATTATTCTAAATTAACAGAATTCTACAAATACACTATATATGTGACAATAGTTACTATATGTTATATTGTAGAACATTAACTTCAGGAAGAAGTAGCATATTGAAAGGATAATATCCTACAAAATTTAGAGACAACAGAAAGTAATATTTAGGATCAGAGACACCAGATCCACTGCGGATTCAAAATCCATCTATGTAATGATGGGCCCAGTGGGTAATCTGTGCCTCACGCCTTCCTTTGTGAAGTGGGCAGGCGGATCGTAAACTGTTAATACAGTTTTGAAGGTCAAAGGAGCTAATAAAAGTTACAAATGGAAAAGTAGCTGCCCCTTAGGACTCAATCATTATTAGTGATTTTGACTCAAGATGGTCTTCACACTACCTCATTTTGTTGGAAGTAGCTTTCACTGGTCAACAGTGAGTGACTTTGTGATCATAACAACATGTCCTTCTTTTTTTTTTTTTTTCTTTAAATTTTTTTATTTTTTATAAACATATATTTTTATCCCCGGGGGTACAGGTCTGTGAATCGCCAGGTTTACACACTTCACAGCACTCACCAAAGCACATACCCTCCCCAATGTCCATAACCCCACCCCCTTCTCCCAACCCCCCTCCCCCAGCAACCCTCAGTTTGTTTTGTGAGATTAAGAGTCACTTATGGTTTGTCTCCCTCCCAATCCCATCTTGTTTCATTTATTCTTCTCCTACCCACTTAAGCCCCCATGTTGCATCACCACTTCCTCATATCAGGGAGATCATATGATAGTTGTCTTTCTCTGCTTGACTTATTTCGCTAAGCATGATACGCTCTAGTTCCAACATGTCCTTCTTGAAAAATGATAGAAAATTCTGTTTAGGAATTGAATAAGGATCATTTAGAATATTGAAAATTAAGTGAGAATTTATGTATAATGCAGTCTTTCCTATATGACGTTGGTTCACTTCCACAGAACCATGAACTCTACTTGCTAAGCCACCATCTCTAGAGACATCTTCTGTCCACAGGCCACAGAATTCTCTGAGTCTGCCCAAAACGCTTTAAATGTATGACATCTTTCATGCCAATGAATACTCAGTCCCTGTGAAAAACACCAGGAGAAGGGCTTGCTAACAGTATCATGAGATCAGAATTCACGAACAGTGCAAGGGACCCTTCAAGGTTCATCCATGATGAAGTTAAAGTTGGCAAACCATTTGGCGAAATGTTTTTATGAACAACAAAAATAAAGATTGTCGATCATGATCAAATCACTAGTTTCTCTAGTCCTCAGTCTCTGAGAGGGTCACAGAGGAAGGCATGGCGTGCTTGTGGTCTGCGTTCCTCATTGGAAACTGCCTAAATTTAAACAAATGTATATTATATATATACAATTATATATTATAAATAAAATATAAAATAAATAATATCATATAATATAAATATAAAAACCATATTAAATATATTACTTGATATAATTATACTAATGAATTAACATAATTCATAACATAATTCATAATTCATAACAATATTTATATTATACGAATTAACATGATTCATTTGAATTAACATAATTCATTACTATAATTATATTGAATATGAACATGTATAAATTTATATTATATAATATGATATAGATATATAAAACAAATTATATGAAACAAATTATTTCTATAACATAAAAATAAGGAACTGCGTATATAATATATATACACAATAATACATATTATATAATATATAGTTTTGTAGTATAACATATACACACACACACATATATAAAATACACATATGCAGCTCATTTTTCTTTCATTGTTTTGTAGGACAACCCGAATTTTATTTTTTTTTTTTAGCATGATTCTGTCTTCAGGGAGCAGTCTGTCGGTTGGCTAACCCCTCCCCCCGACCCAGGGTCAAGAACAAGAAGGGAAACAAAACACTGTGCAGAGGTTTTGAGGCAGCGCCCCTCCCCATTCGAAGGTCTTCCCAGGGTCTTGCCCTCCAGGTTGGACGGTAAAAGTATGTGCTTTTATGACCTCTGTCATCCCCACTGAATTGAATAGGGCGATCACGTACTATTTTACGACCCCCATGAAGAGGGTGTCCTTCAGGCCCGCGGCTGCACTTTGCACGGCTGCCCTGACTTACTTCCACCTGACCACCGCGCTCTCGGCGCCCCAAGCAGCCTCTTCCATCTTCGGTCGCGGGATCCGTCTTGGCCCCTTTTCGTTACCCTTCCTCAGAGGGTGAGAGCCCCCAGGTCAGGTTTCTTAATTTGGATCTGTTTCTCTTGCCCCTCCCCCTAATCCTTTTTCTTTCTCTTTTACCTTTCTTGACTATATCTTGCTTATTTTGTTTGTCCACTGATACGGCCCATGTGTCATTCCCAGACTCTTACTGTAGGTAACTGGCAGCTGGGCACAGCGGCTCAACTTTCTCAGGCTATCATGAGTCAAGAACCAAGAACTTGAATGAACAAAAGAGATAAAACGAGTTTCTTATAAGGCAGCCGGGACCCTTGATCAATAACACGCTATAGTGTTACACTTAAGTAATAATTTCTGTGATTGTTACGTCCTTTTTCTTTTCCTGTCCCCTTTCTTCATTAACACAGATTTTGAGGCTAAGGCATTTCTGGAGCATGTGCCTTCCGAGCCGAGTGCAGAAAACAGAGGCAAGTTTGGGACGGTGAGCTGCATCCCAGGCTCCGGGTTACGGACACAGCTCAGGTTGGGACCGTGAGCTGCATCCCAGGCTCCGGGTTACGGACACAGCTCAGGTTGGGACCGTGAGCTGCATCCCAGGCTCCGGGTTACGGACACAGCTCAGGTTGGGACCGTGAGCTGCATCCCAGGCTCCGGGTTACGGACACAGCTCAGGTTGGGACCGTGAGCTGCATCCCAGGCTCCGGGTTACGGACACAGCTCAGGTTGGGACCGTGAGCTGCATCCCAGGCTCCGGGTTACGGACACAGCTCAGGTTGGGACCGTGAGCTGCATCCCAGGCTCTGGGTTACGGACACAGCTCAGAGCCGATCCATGTTTTCTCAGGTTCCCCAGCTCAGGCTCTGCCGAGCGCTTGACGGTGATCAGAAAACTACCCGTTCCTGCAGGGACACTGCGCAGGGCAGGAGGGAGAGCAGGGGTCACAGGAGGGCTCCACGAAGGTGGGGTCAAATGCTGGGAAGACCTGTAGGTTGGTTTCTGCTGGAACCGGGCAGCACGACATGGGGGTGAGAGAAAGACATTTTCCTGGGGAAGACCAGTGTGCTCAGGAGACGGTGTGGGAGCTCCTGAACGTGTGTGTTTTCATCAAAAGGCAAGAGACACTCTGTGCATTTGCAAGGAAGTCCCCCGAGTCGCTGTGGCCCGAGGGGGCTGGGTGTTCGGGCTGAGTAGGAAGGTTGAAGGGCTCATGTTCTGAGGACCAGACACAGAAGGTCACTCGACCTCCTCTCCAGACAGCAGGGGCATGGATGCCAAAGACCTACGCAGATCAGGGAAGGCTCCTTTACTGCGCGGCCGTGGAAGGGAGGGATCCCACACACATTCCCAATATCCGCGCCCTGACGGTATTTTCCTGTAGCCAGAAAACTGTGTGTCCCTGGGGAGGGCGAGGCGAGCACGAACTCCGGAGGACAGGTTGTAAACCGAGACGGAGGAAACACTGCGGTCCCTGGGTTAGTGGGAAGTGGCGGCACAAAACAGTCCCTAAGCAGAGCACACAGGACCCAGAATAAAAACTCACTCACAGAGAACGTTAAATTCCCGTTCCAGCTGACTCATTATACGCACACTCAAGGTCAACCCACGGCCCCCTTTGGAAGACGGTCACTAACGTTTACCACGTTGTGTCTCCTTGAACCACAGGGCTGCTACTGTAAGAGATGGCTTTTGTTTCCTGGGGCTGGAAGAGCCGAAGCTGGGAAGGCTGAAAACACAGCGAGCGGCCCAGTTTCCCGGCATCCTTGCACTCAGTGCCTCCTCAGCCCGGTGGCAGGGTGGCCCCCATATTCCTGTTTCAAAGCGCACCGTCACGCCCTTCCATCCGGACGATGCTGGACACTCGTTACCGCCTTCGGGGCCTTCCTGATGGACACGATGTTCCTCAGTGTCAGAAGCTCGTCTACACCACCTTGAAAGATTTTGAATATTATCCCTGTCTTTCAGCCCAAGTATGTCAGAAGAAGCAGCATTCTCCTAACATTACATTAATTCTTGAATTAGACCTCTACTTGGGGATTACGTTGCCCCTAGTCAGGCATAGAAAAGATTTATAGACTAATAATACAAAATTGGGTAAGAGCTCTACAGTTTTGCTGCTGTGGGTGTTAAACACTCTTAAATATTTTCCATCCAGCTGTGCAGAAAAAAAAAATAGTTATTTTTCCCTGCAATGTGTTCGTCTAAACCATGTAGAAAACATAATATTAAAATACAACAAATTTGAACCTAAATATAACATCAGCTAACTTTAACTGGCAGTTGCCAGATGGCACTTTACCTTCTATACAGTAAAATGCTGATTTTAGTGCCTTTGGAAGCCACAGAAAGTTTTGGCTTGTTTAAAAACCAGAGGAATTCCATTAAAAAAAAAAAAAAAGCGTTAGAACTAAGGTGCAAATTCAGCAAGGTTGCAGTACAAAATCAATGCCCAGAAATCACTTGTGTTTCCAAAAGGAAAATTCAGAAAACAATCTCACTTACAATAGCATCAAAAAGAATAAAAATTTAAGAATAAATTTAACCAAGGTGGTGAAGTTTTTGTACAATGAAAGCTACAACAATATTGCTAAAATAAATTAAAAAAAAAAAAACACAAAAAGGTGGGGAAAAAATCACCTCTTCCTGGATTGGAAGACTTAATGCTGCTAAAATGTCAATTCTACCCAAAGCAGTATATAGGTTCAGTGCAATCTCTAGCAAATCTCAATGATTCTTTTTCTCCCAGAATAGAACACTCCATCCTAAAGCTCATGTGACACCTCAAAGGACCCTGAATAGCCCAAATGATCTTGAGAAAGGAAAAGTTAGAGGCCTTCCAGTTCCTGATTTCAAGACATATTACAAACTATGGTAATTAAGACTGTGTGATAGTGGCCTAGAAACAGTCCTAGAGACCAATGGAATGCTGAGCCCAGAAATAACTCTCGTAGATGGCCACATGATTTCTGACAAGTGCTTGGACCACACCATGGAGGCAAGAATTGTCTTTTCGAAAACCAGATTTGAGAAAACCAGATTTCCGTAGTGACGTTGGACCTTTATCTTTTATCATGTAGCAAAGACCTGAATGCAAGAACTGACACTCTAAGAAGAAAATTGGGATGAGAAGCTTTAAGACATAGAATTTGACAATGATTTCTTGGCTATGACCAAGGGAATGTGTAATTTGATGTTTATCAGAACTAAAATCTTATGTGTATCAAAGGAGGGCGGAGTCAACAGAGTGAGCCACAGCCTGTGGAATTGGGAGAAATAATTTTCAAATTATATATCTGGTACGGGGTTTTATCTAAAAATGATTAAATAACTCCTAAATTGAACAACGGCACCATTTAAAAGTGGTCAAAGGAACTGAATGGACATTTTTCCAAACAAGATACACCAATGGCCAAATAATCCTTGAAAAGATGCTCAATAGAACTCTCCCTTAGGAAATTCATATCAAACCACGGTGAGATGCCACTCCGTACCCACTAGGATGTCTAGTATGGAAAGGGACAACAGAACGAGTCTTGGTAAGGATGTGCAAACGTTGGACCCTGTCTGCATGCTGGTGGGAAGTAAAGTGAATGGTGTCGCGGCTATGGAAAGTGGGGTGGACGTTCCTCAGAAACGTAAGCCTAGAATTATCCCTGGAACTAGCTGTTCCCCTTCTGGGTAAGAAGTACTTAGAGAAGTAAAGAGAACAGCTCAGAGAGATCCTTATTTTCCCACATTCATAGGGTCATTACTCACAGCGCCCACTGACAGAAGAATAAATGAACAAAACGTGGTGTATACTTAACACAGAATAACATTCAGCCTCATGAAAGGGTATTATTCATGTCTAAAAAGAATGACACAGGGGTGCCTGTGTGGTTCAGTCAGTTAAGCATCTGCCTGTGGCTCAGGTCAAGCTCCCAGGGTCCCAGGGTCAGGCCCCATGTTGGGCTCCTTGCTCAGGGAGGACCCTGCTTCCCCCTCTGTCTATGCCCCTGCCTCTGCTTTCTCTCTCTCTCTCTCTCTCTCTCTCTCAAATAAATAAAAAACAAATGAATAAAATCTTTAAAATAATTAAAAAATAAAAAACATGACTCATGCTACAAGATGGGTGAACCTTGAGGACGTGATGCTAAGGGAATAAGCCAGTCATCAAAGGGCTGTGATTCCACTTCTACGTGGTTCCTGGAATATCCAATCACAGAGACAGGAGGAGCAGAGTGGGTGCCGGGGCTGCGGTGTGCGGGGTGGGGAGTCCCTGTTTACTAGGCTCAGAGTTTTGGTTAGGGAAGAGGAGAAGGTTCTACGGATGGATGGTGGTAATGGTTGAATAACAATGTGCATGTAATTAATTACAAAGAATTATATATTTAAAATGGCTAAGATGGTTTTATGGCATGCGTATTTTATCACGCAGTATACGACAACAAAAACCTGAGATGTTTATTTGAAACCCCTAACAACAGACGAGTGAATAAAATGGGAACAGTTTAGAATTTTAAGGTCCGGCATAAAAAGAAACTGCTATCTTTTCTCTGTTAACCACCAAAGGCTGTTTGGGAACATACCTTGAGCTTCTTGTCATCTTTATCACAAACTTAACTCCAGATTTACCTTCCTAGAATTAAATTTGGATGCCATTGTTTAGAAACTATATTGTACTTGGTCATTTTAAAATTTATTTTTATAAATAAAACACCCAGTTATCTGTTAATGATACAAAGTATTTCTGTCTTTCTAATACAAAATACATGGGTTCAAAGCACCCGTGTTTTTGAGCTATCATGCGTAGGTTTTCACTTGCTTCTCAGAATTTTATTTAATGGGCATTTTTGTCTATCTAATGCAACTGGTGACACTTAGTGTTAATGAATAGATTCAAAATACAGAAAAGAATGTCCATGTACTAATAATATCAATTAACTCATTCATTTCTCAGGTAATATATATTGAATTTTATAAATTTAATTCCAGTAAAGGCCTCCGAATCATTTTAGTTTTGACGTTTATGAAATTCTGAAACTACTCTTAGCAGAACATGAAAGGATTTTTCAAATATAAAATTAAGTAATATTTTGATCAACTTTAAAAAGGTAAGACAGTGGAGAAGAGGAAAAGATAATTTGGAAAGTAAACAACTGAATGAGAGCAAAGCTTAAAGATCGTGCTATGAACATGAAATAAAACAGAATTTTAAGTGGTTAGTCAACATAAGTCATAAAATTGGTAAAAAAAAAAAAAACGGTAAAAAATAAGGAAAAAGAAAACTATAAGAGAACTGAAAGAGAAATAAAGGCTGTGTATCAGAAGTCACTGTGTTTACAGTTCACCGAATAGTAAGAAGAAAAGGAAAACACTTTGACCCCAGAAAATCTTAACTGGAAACAATTCTGTAAGATGGAAATAAATACTTTGGGGACATTAATAAGGGGTGGGAGAGAAGATAAAATTAAACAAGTATTTAAAAAGAAAAATATGAATTCAGAGAGTTCTTTGCAGTTATGCAAACATTTTAATATTTACTTGCAGCAGACAAGTCCTAATGACAAATAAATCGTGTGTAGCGCAGGAGCATGGGGACACGGCGTGACTCGAGGCTGGTAATGGGCAGGGGGCTCTCGGGGAACACGGTAGCATGCCTTACCAGTGGCCACGTCTGGAAGCCAACCCTTGTTGCGGAGACGATTACAGGACAGAGCGGGGCAGTGCCCACCTTCTGGGGTGGGGGGTCTGTGACAGGTCGGCACAGCGTAAAGATGAGACGTGCTGATGAAAGCTGGGCCAGGTGAGGATGCGGCTTCCGTGGGAGCTGAGTGGGCAGCGCACCGATTCCCAGGCAGGGAGGTGGAAGCAGCCGGACAAGCAATCCGCAGACTGTAAGAGGGAGCCCGGCACACGAGGCAATCACAAGGCAATCAGTGGCAGCCACCCCGGGAATGAACTGGCAATCAGCCGGCCAAGGAGGGAACCGTCGAGCATCCGATGCAGAGCATGTTCAAGGCTGCGGGACCATGAAAGAGTAGGACAGACAGGCAGACGGGTGTTGGGTGGGTTTTTTGTTTTTGTTTTTGTTTTTTTAAGATTTTATTTATGTATTAGACAGACAGAGATCACAAGTAGGCAGAGAGGCAGACAGAGAGAGAGGAGGAAGCGGGCTCCCCGTTGAGCAGAGAGCCTACTCGGGGCTGGATCCCAGGACCCTGAGATCATGACCTGAGCCGACGGCAGAGGCTTAACCCACTGAGCCACCCAGGCGCCCCGGGTATTTGAAGGTTTACCTTGACACAGATCCCCTTGGTGTTAAGTGGGACAGAAGAAATGTTGGTATTTTTTTCAGATGACATGAAAGAAAAATCTTTCTTAACGTAGTAACACTTCTTTCAATTGATGCAGCAGATTTGGGTTGTTAATGTGTTGATCAAAACAACAAATCTTTTTTGGGGTCTTGGCAAGCGTGAAGTATGATCCTAAGTATTTTGGAAAGCTTTTCTCATTTATTCCTCCCACAAACTTAGGGAACAGGTACTGTTCTTATTTTCAGTTTTTGTTTGTAGACATTAAGACAGAGAGTTTAAATAAGATCCTTTTTAAAAACCATACAGTATGCCGGTAGAGGTCTATGTTCGTTTTCCTAATGACAGACATTTTTTTCAAAGGAGACCATGATGCTTCGACCATAATATCTAATTCTTTAAAATGTTTCCAGATTGAGATCATTAATGTTTCTAATGGCATTATTTCCCAAACATGACGTAGAGCCAGAGACTCTACGTTTCTATGTATC
This sequence comes from Mustela erminea, assembly GCF_009829155.1. Lineage (NCBI taxonomy): Eukaryota > Metazoa > Chordata > Mammalia > Carnivora > Mustelidae > Mustela > Mustela erminea. Next base: position 37,912,178 of record NC_045634.1, on the reverse strand, counting down.
TACGTATCTACGTATCTAAGTATCTATTTATTAAATATAATTTTGAGCAAAAAGTTTTGATTTAAAAATCAAATCTTACCATAAGAAATGTTTTATAGATCTATTACATAAAATAAGAATTGGATGCATCAGTATGTTATATATTTGGAATTTTGAGAATGCCTGGGTGGCTCAGCAGGTTGAGTATCTGCCTTTAGCTCGGGTCATGATCCCAGGGTCCTGGGATCGAGTCCAGCACTGGGCTCTGTTGTCAGGGGGAAATCTGCTTCTCCCTCCCCCTGTGCGCCTCCCCTTACTTGTGCATGTGCACACGCTTTCTCGCTCTCTCTAAGTAAATAAAATAAAAATATCTTTTTTTTTTTTTTTTTTTTTTTTTTTAAATAATGGGTAACAGCAAGACCAAACCAATGAAGGAGAAATGTAAACATGTCATAGTTGAGTTGGGTGGTTGGCAGAAAATGGGACGTGATCAGCAATACCCACTCTTATGACAGTTAAATGAACACACTCATCGTCTTCTTAGTGGGGAGTTTAAATTTCTACTGGGGAATGACTTACAGTACTTCTAAAAAAATTAAGGTTTCTATTTTAAGATAATTACAGAATCACACACAGTCGTAAGAAACACTACATGAAGACTGTGTTCCCGACCCATTTTCCCATTTGATAACATCTTGCCAATCTGTAATGATACCATAACAAGGCTCTTAATACTGACACAGCCAAGAAACAGAATTTCATCATCACTGACTTCTCTTCCTGCCCTACCTGACCCTTGGCCCCCAGTGGCCACTGAATTCTGTGTCCTTTCCCCAGTCTTGTCACTCAGGGACCTTAATGGGCTCAAAGACCTGTGACATTCTGGGATTGGCTCTTGTCCCGTTTCTTTGCTTCTCTCCCTCTTTCCCTCCCCCCCCCCCCAGGACGGTTCTCTGGAGATCTGTCCCTGCTGCGGCATCACTAAAGGCTCCCTCCTGTATATTGCTGACTAATGCTCCTTGGAGCTGATGTACAAAACCCCGAGGAGCCACTTGTCACTGAAAGACGACTGCGGTGTTTCCAGTTCTTGGCTAAACAACAAAGTTGCCGTAAATATGTGTGGAGAGTTGGTGTGAGTCTCACTCTGCATTTCTTTGAGGGGAAAAAAAACCTTGGACACCTCTACTGGGTCGTATGGTAATGACGTGATTTTTTTTTTTTTAATTGCCCAATGATTTTGCAGAATGGCCGTGTCACTTTTGAAAAGCACCCATTTCTGGGATCCAGCCTCTCTGCAGAAGCACCAGCATTTGAAGGTATTGCCACTATTTTTTGCCTTACCCATTCTCCTCAGTGTGCCGTGATCATTCATGAGGGTCTTTGTTTGCATCCCCTAATGGATGATGGGGTGGAACATATTTTCTTGTACTACTTTGTCTTCTGTGCATCCTTTTGGTGAAAGACTATGTTTTCAGGGATCATTTCTCTAGTTTCTATACACTTGCGGTGGAATGGCTCTCCATGTCTGTTACCCATTTTCTACTTGGAACTTGTTTTACTGTTGAGTTCTGAGGTTCTCGCTGTGCTGCAGATACTGATGCTTTGCCTGGTATGTGGTTCACGAGCATTTTCTCTGCTCTGTAGCTTGTCTTTCTATCCCACTAACAGCCGTTTGAAGAATACAAATGTTTAGTTTAGTTTTGACAAAGTATAATCAATTAACGTTGTCTCTTTTGATCAAGACCTGAGACCGAGGGCCGGCTGCCTAAGCTACCCGGTGCCCCATCATGCAGCAGATTTTTGAGTTTACCTTGATTTGGCCCATGGACTTCTCAGATTCTGACTAGAACGCTGTTGCCAATTGAATTGATGCCCACCTATAGGAGAGACACGACTTTTCTGTGATTGTTTTCAAGATTTCAAATTTTTCTGTAGTTTTCAGAAATTTAAGCATGGTATTTTGGCATGGATTTATCCTGTTTGGGCTGTGCACAGGTCTTGGGTCTGTAGGTTTATATACCTTGTCAAAACTGGGGAGTTTTTAGCCATTAGCTGTTTCAAAGTCCATCCCCTAATTCCTCTCCTTCTGGGACTACAGTGACACAAATATTAGGTCTTTTTTATAGTCCCACACATTCCTGAGGCTCTGTTCTATTGGGCTTTTTGTGTTCTATTTTCTTTCTGTTGTTCAAATTAGGCGGCTTCTATTGTTCTATGTTCCAGTTCACTGGGTCTTTCCTCGGTCCCTTCAATTCTGAAGCTGGGCTCCCCCACCAAGTTTGTGATTTTGACTGCTCTATTTTCCACTCCTCAATTTTCCATTAGATTCATTTTCATGTTTCTTTGCTGAGATTTTTTGTTTCTTTGCTGATGTTTTCTATTTTTCATTTGCCTCAAGTGTTTTCATAATAGGCAATTGAAGCCCTGTCTCATGATGGCTTTAACATCTTTGCTAGATAGTTCTAACATCTCTTCATGGTGGTTCATCTATTAATTACATTTTTTGAAATTACTGAGTTTGATATCTTCCTGGTCCTTAGTATAAAGATTTTTAGTTGCATCATGGACATTGAAAAGTTCTGCTGGGAGGCTCTGGACCTTATTCAGTTTTCTGTTTCAGCAGGCGTCCTCTGCCAGGGTCCTGTGGGGGAGTTAAGGACCACCTCACTGGTGGCCAGTGGGGGTGGAAGAGAAGATGTTCCAGTAGCTTCCAGTGACACCCAGAATGTGTGTGCCTCATGACTGCTGGGAGGACTTGGGAGTTACAACCGCCCATGTGGTCTCCACGGACAGGGACACTGCAGTGGGTTGTTACTGCTGGCTGCGGATGAAAATTGTGAGTCTCCACTGAGCCATTTCAGTGGGAAGGGGGAGTAGCTTCTTACTACTGCCGGTTGGGCTGGAAGTCCCTCTGCTCTCTGCTGATGCCTCGGGAGTGGACTTTCCTTCCTGCTGACTGGGATGAAACTCCCACCTCCCATGACACCCCATGACTCTAGTCTAGAGGGAGTGTGGGGCGTCCTCACTGCAGCTTTGACCACATGAAGGTGTTCTGCGTGGTCTTTGCCGACATGGGTGGAGTAGGGCACACATTTTTCTGTAGTGTTTGGCTGGCGTAGGGTCATGGTTGTACAGTTGTTTTCTATTTTTCTAAGATGCCCGTTTTATTTTCTGTTGGCTAGAGAGGCCGGGATTTAGCTGGGGCATTTTTAACTGTTCTCACCAGCATGTCTGTGTTGTCAGCCTCTTGAACCCCATGTCTTGGATGTAAGAGACAAAAGGAAAGCCTACAAAGCTCCCTGTCATGCTGTTCCTTGATTCCTGAGATTCTTGCCTGGCCTGATGTCTCTCCACCTTTCATAGTGCTGTTATCCGTGTTTTGTAGATGACGGATGGGAGTTTCAGTAGTAGTTTGCAGGAGGAAATAAGAAAAGTGCATCTACTCTATGGTTCTGGAGGTGGAAGCAGAGGGGACTCATTCACAAGCTAAAGTATCCAAAGATGATTAACACAACAACTCCATTTTCTGAAATCTAGTATGAGAAAAAAATATGCACAAAATGCTCACAGACATTTTATTATTTTAATAATGGGAAAAGTTAAACATAAAGAAGTACCTATAGTAAGAAATTGATTCTGCACGAATTGCAGAATACGATGTAACCGTGTAAAAGAATACTGTAACTCCTCTCTGTATATCATATGGAAATAGACTCAGGATACATTTCTGAGTGACTACAAAGCAGATTGCAAACACAAGGCATAGAATGGACTCCTTCATAGAAAATACTGTGACCTGTGTGTATATAAACATGCACATAATTTGGCATTTATTCCGGTTCCCTATCCTGCGGCTACATCTGAGCAGAAGCTAAATTTGCTGCAGAAGAAGGAAGGCCTACGTGTGTTTCTGAACATGTAGATGACGATACATGCTGAGCACAGACGGGAGAAAGACCCCACCCTCATCCGGCTCCCAGCTCTGCCTGGCAATCTCCTACTTCGGCCCATCCATCTGCGCCGGCCTCATATTAACTCTTCACCCATTGCTCATAATGAACACAGTTCAGTCTGGGTCCCCCTCTTCCCCTCAGAAGTTCACTTTGCTTCTCAATTTATAGAAAAGGACATTTTCTTAAGTTCTTCTCTAAATGAAATCTCCCAGTCGGCCCCCAGGGTCTCCCCCTCACCATCCCTAACTGTTGGCATTTCCCTCCGGTTAGGCCCTCCCCGCCCCCACCCAGGATCCAGGGTTCTTTCACCTCTTCCAGATTGTGCTAGATTGTTCCAGAAATTGCTCATGGTCCTCATCTTTAGTTTCCCTCCCTGTTGGAGAGGTCTGACTGGTCTGTCACCAAGCATCTACATTCTGTAGAAATCCTCGAAAATCACCTCAGAGCCTAAGTCTGCCCTTTCCATTTGTCTTGGTGCTTCTCCAACCCCACTTCCATCCCCAGCACATGGACAGTCACACCAGTGACGTGACCCTCTCTAGGCTTTATGTCATCCAGCCACAAAGGTCGGCTGTTCTTTCTCCTACTGACCTTGCATGGACATTACATCTGCTGGGACCACCTCTGGAGATCCCCTTCTTCATACACTTTCTAAACTTAGCTTTCCAGAAAATACGCCTCGACCTGGTTTTCTTCTTCCTGCCCAGGTGGTTCCCCTTCAGTGGGTTTTCAGGGACCCAGATCATGTTCTCGGTTTGGAGATGGTGACAAACTCCATCCATCACTCCTCAGGACTCTTCCGTCTCCACTCAGTTTCTGGAAAAACTTCTCTGGACCTGGAGTCCTTCTGCATCGAAGATCCTAGACTACTAGTGCACAGAATTATCCAGGTGTGTAGGGTTTATCCCACTGGCGTACAAGTGAAGCTTAGAGGTATATTGGTGTGACCTCTTGACCATTGGTTTGAGACATCAGTGTCAAGGGAGGCATGCAGGTGAAATACATTTCTTCTCCCCTCACTAATGTTTGTGATGCTCCTCCATTCATGTCTGTGGGGCTACAGACTGTTACAAAAAAATGTGTGTGTCAGATCCCCAAACAAACCTAAAAAAAAACCAAAAACTCTATTTGCAATCACAAGTTAGAAGTTTCCCATAAACTCCTGAACTACGAATCCCACACATGGTGCACAGTTTTATTTCAGACAATAACATTTGCTGCAATAAAAATCTACTTATCAGTAAATAGAACGTCTCTCTTTTCCATTTCAATTCTTTAATCATTGTGAGTCAAACTGAATTATTCATAATTCTTAAAACAACATAATGTTTGGACATGTTTGCTATAATTTAAAGTAGCAATTTGGATGGAAAGAAAACACTTCTCTTTATTCTTCATTTTAGCATATAAGTAAGCAATTAATCTCGGTTTGAGTTTATATGACTGTTCAGTAGTAATGCTTTCCCATCCATTTGCACATTTAACTCAACATGCATTCTGTAATTTTTATTTCCTGTTTTTGTTGTTGTTGGAAATTTAGCCCTTGGGCAAAATAAAGGAAGTAATTACTTTTTGTCAAAATGTTGCAAGACTGTAGCTCAAGAGTTATAAAGTAGACTTCATCGAGCCTGTATGTCTTCTATTCCTACCATTATTTTACTTATCCTGAGAGCCCTTAGGAGACAAAGCTCATCATTAATGGATTCACTATTATATTTCTAATTTTAACAGAAGGTTTGGGGTATGTGGTGTTGTAAATGAGATATATTATTTGAAAAAAGGAAACACATAAGCGAAAAGCTTTATAAATGTTCTCCTTTGATATATTTCCATTTAAATGGCCAATTTTATTAAAGTGCAAAGGGACTCTGGCCACACACATCTTATCATTAGTAACCGTGCCTCTTAACTCAATACAAAAGAAATCCTAGATGTAATGAGAAAACAGCCTTCTTAAGACAACTCTTCAGAAAGGGGCTCAAAGTCTACTCATACTTCAGATTTATTTGTGGTCAAAGGATGCCTATTATAGAACTTCTGGCTTTCACTTTTTCATGAATTATCATAGTTGAAAACTGCTGAATTCGTTACTACTTGGACAAGTAATTTTATGATGACTTTTTCATAGAGTGACTTAGCACCCACTTACGTGGGAGTGAAAATTGTCTGGTGTCTATACAAATGATCCAGAACTCAAATGAGTGAACTCTGATGCCTTTTTATTAAGAAGGATATAACAACAATGCAGAAGAATGTAGTATCACTTTTAATATTGATAAACTCAGAATCCACATTGGTGAAAATCTTGCACGGCCCTACTTGAAGCAAGATTAAATTGAAGTAGGCTTAAGTGTGGAACTAAGAAAAAGTATTAAATTATTTTCTTTTCTTTTTCTACTAGGATCTCCCTACCTTATTTTGGTACTTTTTACACTGTTGGTGGGAACGCAAGCTGGAGCAAACACTTTGGAAAACAACATGGAGGTTGCTCAAGAAGTTAAAAACAGAGGCACACTACAATACAGCAATTGCACTACTGGGTATTTACCCCACAGACACAGATGGAGTGAAAAGAAGGGCCATATGCACCCCAAGGTTCATAGCAGCAATGGCCACAATAGCCAGACTGTGGAAGGAGCTGAGATGCCCTTCAACAGACAAACGGGCAAAGGGGATGTCGACATACTCAGTGAAATATTATGCAGCCGTCAGAAAGGAAGGATACCCACCATTTGCATCAACACGGATGGGGATTTTGGTAAGTGAAATATGTCAAACAGAGAAAAACAATTATCACGTGGTTTCACTCATATGTGGAATATAAGGGCTAGCATGGAGGACATTAGGGGGAGGAAGGGGAAGCAGAAGGGGATAAATCGGAGGGAGAGGCTATGGACTTGGGAAACACACTGACAGTATAGAGGGGAGAGGATGAGATGGGTTGGCCCAGTGATGGGCATTAAGGAGGGCACGGATTGCAGGGAGCACTGGGTGTTATACACAAACAATGAATCTTGGAACACTGCATCAGAAACTAATGGGGTACTGTGTGGTGACTAATATGACGTATTATAAAAACAAAACAGAACAAACAAACAAACAAAAAACAAGGGCAAACTGGGTGGCTCAGTTGGTTAAGCTTCTGCCTTCGGCTCAGGTCATGATCCCAGGGTCCTGGGGTAGAGCCCTGTGTCAGGCTCCCTGCTCAGTGGGGAGACTGTTTCTCCCTCAGATGCTCCCCCTGCTTGGTTTGCTCTCTCGCTGTCTCTCTCTCTGTCAAATAAATAAATTCTTAAAACGAAACAAAAGCGAAAGCAGAACACAAACCAGCAGCACACACTTGGAAATGTTAAATCAGAGCCTGAAGCCCGGCCTCCTCCAACCCAGAGGCTGTTGTGCAAGTGCTCAGTGCCATGTGTTTGGCTCCGTGCAGGTGGAGGCAGAGATGGTGCAGCCGCTGGGTGCAGGGAGGTCGGGGTGATGGTGGTGGTGGGCACCTTGCCGATGTCCGAGGGACCTGGGCAGCGCCCCATCAGCCATGGCCCAGGCTGGATCAGCTCAGCCATTTTCTTCAGACCCTCGCTGGCCATGCTGGGACACAGTGGCTTCAGGCTGGGTGCAGGGTCTGGGGACAGGTGTCTGTTTTGGGGGCGGGGGTGATAGCTGACGGGGCCCTGTGCTCGATAGCATTGCCAGTAATGGGAGGATACATCTTTCATTCAGGCATACACGTGGTCCAGAGAGCAGCCTTTTTCCCCTTGAAGGACGTCATTCTTGTCCTGAGAGAAGCCCTTCCGAGACTCCAGTGGAAGTCTCTTCTTGGGAGGGACACAGACGGGCTGCTCGTGGGTACAAAGAGCACCCCGCCTGCAGTGAGGCTGATTTGGGGGCTGCCACAGAGAGTCTTCTTCTTCTCCCATCCCCCACCATGCAGGGTCCTCACCTTCTGTCAGCGCTGGCTGTTGGCTTCTTAGCATGACCCAGACTCTCCTCCACGAGGGCTGAGGCCAAGGCTGCTGCACGTGCTCCTTCGCTGCCATTGGCAATGAAGAACTGAGTGTGTGGCCAGCATGCAGTCTGTGGCATCCCTCTCACTTCCCCTCGGTCTTCCAGGGGCAGGAGGTAAGGCTCCCCAAGTGGGTCACTGGGGGATGATGGCGAGAGGCCCCTCCTGCCCGCACCGTGGCCCAGACTCATCATCTTCCAAAATGTGTACTTCATGCCGGAGGAGGCTGTTCCACCCTTGTGAGGTGTGGTCCCCTGGTGGGCAGCAGCATCTGGGACTTGACGGGGTCATCCCAGTGCTTCTGGGGCAGCTGTTTCGGGGTTGGTTTGGTTGTGATCAGAAGAGCGGTTGTGTCAGCCTGGACCCAGCCCCCTCTCTTGCTGTAAATTGAGTCCTCATTGAGTCACTCTTACAGGAAGCTCTGAATGAAGGAACAAATATTCCAAAACCCCTCCCAGAATGGAAAAGACTAAGCCCTTGAAGGTAAGAAAGGTCAATTCACATTGAGAATATGCATTATTTCTAAGCAGGATGGACCTCCGTCCCCTTTTAATATAAAAGGGGGATGATTTAATGTGCTTACCCTCAGTGGTTAGGTGGCCTCCTAAAGAAGTGCTCCCTACGATTGTCACTGTCACAGGCCAGCAGGGCGCTCCACTGACTTACGCTAGGTGAAGCCACACGTAGTCTCCACTCTTGCCAGCGGGCTCAGCTCACGCACCCCTCATGCTAGCATTCACGTGGCCCGTGAGGAAGGCTAGATGTTGTCACAAGTAATTTTGTCAGTCTTGATGTGTGATGCTTCTTCTGGGGTGGCTGCCTTCTGTGGGGGAGTCCATGCAATGCAAAGATCTCTGCGCTCCAGGGTCATCCCCCGTATGTCCACCGTCATTCCTGCACCAGGACGTCCTGACATTCCCCTCCTAGTCCCTGATGCACCAGCCAACCCGTGCAACACGAATCACACTTCTCTGCAGTCCAACCTCAGGCGACTTCTGTTTCATGTGCGTGGCTGCCCCGGGGCATTACTTCAAGCAGTGAAGCCCTGTCACTCTCTTCTTATTCCTCCTCTGTGACAGGCTGTCATTCATCTCGGAACTGACATCCACACACTGAGCTGGCCCATCGCCAGTGGAGCTCGAGCTTTTCCTTCTGTGTCAACTTGTCATAGAGGATCACCCATACAGACGTGTGCTGACAGCAGGTTGTGTTCTGTGAGGGGTGGATGGTGTGGGGGCCTTGTTACCTGTGTGTAAGTCTTGCCCTGTGATTTTGCTTAATTCTGGGTGTAGCACTTCTTTCTTGCAGTAGAATGTTTCTGGGCCACCCAAACTGGTGACTCAGTGGGTACCTGATAGCCTCCTTCGTCGAGGGTGATGGGACCAAATGGTTACTTGCTGCCCTGAGGATAGGACCCAGAAGCACAGACGACTGGGGATTGTTTTAGAAAAGATATACAGTTCTTCACAAAAGAGAGCCTGACCTTGATCCAGAAGCTGAAGTGTCCACACTGTGGCTCCTCCATGGGACTTGTATCTGTTCTCCTCACTGACATCCCTGGAAGGAAACTGTGCCAGGTCTGTGGTCCACACGGCATTGGAGCTCAAACCATCGCTGGGACCATAGCGGCATCCGTTCTGCTCAGAACCCTCCAGAGGGCCTGCCTTTGGGCTCAAGTGTGATCTGAGCTGTAGCAATATTATCTGCCGCCGCCCAGCCTGACAGGCGCTGTAGGAGTCCGGATTCCTCAAAGGGATGGCAAAGGGGGCAGAGTTTCTGTTTCTGTCTTGTGGCAGAATTCCCTCTTCTTTAAAGATCTTACCCTTAAGATGTCCAACTAATTGGATGAGGCCCACGCCTATTATGGGGATGTACTCAAATTTACGGATTCTATGTACTAATCACATCTGAAATATACCCTCCCGGGAGCATCCAGACAGCGGGTCACTCTAGCTGACCCAAGCTGGCGCATAGAATTACCCATCACAGGCATTGCTGTGCCATCTTCGGGATGAGTGGTGTGTAGTTTCAGTAATTTCTCCCTTAATCTTAATAGTGTTCTTGCATCCCCCTGACCACATCTAAACATTTTACTGATGTGGCAGGACTCTGAGTGTGCATAGAGTCTGTCTCCATCCTATGGAACACATCTGTCTCCGGAATGGCTCATGATCTATTAGATGATGCCAAGGATTCAGTGGGTTGAAGTGGTATCAACAGGCTGTTTGGGAAATTCAGGCCTCTCGAGAGGACGTTATGGCAGAGGTTTGGATATTTAAGCTACCCTTAGGGCAAAACTAAATCACACTGTTGTTTTATCCATGTGGGTATGAACTTGTTCTGATGCCTTTTCTGACTGTACCCAGATAATGTTTACTCAGTCTAGTAAGCACCAGGCACGGATGCTAATGCCTGGCGAAATGTTTAGAAGCATATTTTCATCCTCCAAGACCCACATGTGCTTTGCAGGATGCTGACTGGTCATTGAAATGGTGATATGATGAGGACCACCTCCAGAGCCTTTCTGTTGGTAAAGGTAGCTTCCAGTCCCCGAGGGCTGGACTATTGCTGCTGATGTTAAGTCTTGGCCACATGGGGAGAGGGACAGTTGTAGGGGTGTCCCTTTGATCATTTGTATACAACAGTTTCTGAGCCACTAGGTAAGGCTCCAGGATGGGAGGTGACAAATTTAGACATGCCCAGTCTATTTATTCATTTAAGAACTGGAGACAGAGCCATTGGGTAGATCTATGGACTTAGTGGGCTGGTTATAGACAAACTTTACTCAGGAATTGATTCATTACCTGGTCTTCATGTGCTCTCGCTTTAATAAGGAAGCATGAAGATATTTCAAGTCTCTGAACTTTATCACTGACACAGACCCGTGTACTGAACTTACCTGGTATGAATTACTGGACATCCCCACACCTTAGTGCCAGTGACTTTGTCTATACAAATTCTAGACTGTGTTTGTACTGTGGGGGAATTACCAAGATTTTGCAAAATATCTAAGCCTTGGTTTCTTCATCAAGTAAACGGAAATATCAAAGCAAGAAAATGGGGACATTTCTTCAGTGTCTAACTCTGAGTAATCTGATTATGATTGCCCCCTTACCTATAGCTAGATTAATATAAATCACATAGAATTCATGTGATGAAAATGTGATATCCCAAGAATTAAATTGTTAGGAGATGCATTTAGGTGGGTGGTTGACTCGAAAGACAATATTCCTGAAAACAATAAAATGGATGCTTTAAATGACCGTGGAATGTTGAGACATTTACGGTCGTAGCATTCACGTAAGACAAAAATCTGTTCTTGGTAGAAAAAAATGTGAAATTTCTCAGTGATAAATTTGTTCCAGGGACAAATGCTAGCTCGGATATGCAGTTTATCTGCATGAAGTTCTCCAGGAAATTTGTCTGTGACAAAGAGCTTGCAGTGTGGTGGAGGACATGTGAGCCTGTCTACTGATGTGAACACTTGCGTATCACTTGTTTCCCAGGAACTAACAGATATGTCCCCTAACAAATGCAGAGCAAACATGTAGAAGATATTCCTATGGGATAAACAGCGTGTGTGTGTGTGTGTGGGGGGGGGTGGGAATGTGAAATACCACGTTCCAAAAATGATGCCTTCAAACTACATTTCAAAAATCACATTTAGTTTGTAAAGTCTGGGAAGCCTTTACTGGCTAATTTTGGGAGGTAGAGATTTCGTAAATTTTAACACAAAACCTCACAAACTGTCTTAATTCTGCTGTCACTCCCAAGGACCATATTTAATATCGCATTCCACAGTAGGGTCACCCTTTACTCTAAGACAAGACTTTCTATTCTTTTCTTTTTTCCCCTGATATATCCAGAAACAAAACCACTTTAAGAAATAAAGTTACATGTCAGCAATATTTAAGGAAAATAGTTTACATAAGAACATTCAAAATAATATTTGAATCAAATATTTGAATCAAAAATTTTTGTTCAAAATTTAGGAAGTGAATGATCAGGAATTCCTGCAGTATTAAAATATTGTTACATCTACTGTGAACTGTAAGGTTTTCTAGAAGCAACACCTGCGATTTTGTGGGGCACCCCAGTACTTCTCTAGACACAATGAGGAACGGCTGGAGTCTCCAGCTGCTGGTTATGGTCCACAACTCATGAACGGAAAGCCACAGTGCATGGATGTCAGATGCGTGCCTCAGTGCTTTCTTTCAAGAATACCAGAGCCCAATGACAACCATTAACAACGTTATAAATTTATCTTTGGATATAGAGTGAGAAGCAGGCAGCATTGTACAAGGGACTTGAGGCAGTATTTTTAAACCTCGGCTCTTCTAGTTTTTCTTGAATACGGCTCCCGAAGGGAAATATACATGTCAGAACAAAGCAGGCGGGAGGAAAATCACACATGCACGGACACACGGACACATGGACACACGAGCACACGGACACACGAGCACACAGACACACGAGCACACGCACACACGGACACACGAGCACACATGCACGGACACACGGATACACGAGCACACGCACACACACACGGATAGATTTAAAGCAAGGGGATTCAGCATTGCCTCCGGGCATGTTCGCAACAAGAGTATTAATGGCTGAGTACGAAACATGGTGAGAGATATTTGAGGTCGCTCTAGGAATAAAAGACCTGAAAACGTGCCTTAATTCAGTGAAGGGGAGTAAAGAACGGGCACATTTTTATTTCCATGTATAAATCTTCATATGCTGCTGTATAAAGATTACGTGACCCCAGAAAGAATGCAGCACCGGAGGGGTGGGAATATGAAACCAGGAAAACGGGCACGTGGTTGCCACAGTCTGGAAATGGGCAGAGGTCCGACTGCCTACTGGTCTTAGCATTCGTGCAGTGGCAGTGTGCAGTGCTGAGTCTGTGCTTTAGGACTGACACACACACCTTTGCTGTAGAATGGTATTTTCCAGATCTAAAACTGGAGAAGTGAATTCATAGAGAAAAGCGATCCTTCTGCTATATGACCGATTTTCACATTTTTGAGAATGACTCCGCTGTTCCTTGCTTCTTCCTGACCTTCCCTAAGCCTGTCTCCCTTTCTTAAACCTTTCTTGAAAGGACACAACCTGGTACAATCTGTGACCTTCCCCCTGGACTTCTCATCCTGAAGGACTTGAAGCCTGGTGCTGGTGTTACTAGCAGCAGACAACCTCTGGCTTTGGGCCCTCTGGGCATTGCCCCCAGCATCAGATCCCAAGCTCACCACCTTTCCAAGAGCACTTCAAACCTGTTACCCATCAATACACAAATAGACAGACTTGAATATCCTGCAACTCTAGGAAAATTCCGAAAGGTCATTATAACTCCGGAATTTCCCACGGTTTTGTTTAAGGTTCTTCCTGGAGCTCCATCACAGCTTGGCCTCTGCTGATCCTGCCAGGGAAGCTGAGCTACCAGGAGCTGTGGGGCAGGTTTGTAAGACGGGGCAGCCCTCCTTACAGAAGGGAGAGGGGCCAGCAACAGGGGTAACATTCAGTGCTTCAGCGGACATGACACGCCGCGGTTAACTAACGTCTGTCACTTACATTAGGGCCCTCTCGCGGCTGTGGGTTCTGTGGGTTTGGACAATTGTGTAACAACATGTATCCATCATCATGGTATCTCAGTGAGTAGTTTCAACGCCCAGAAAATCCTTCCTGCTGCACCTGCTCACCCTCCCCGCCCCCAACCCCTGGCAGCCACTGACGCTTCACTGTTCCCACAAATGTACCACATTTCCAGAGTGTCATGTAGTAGCAACCATACAGCAAGCAGCCTTTTCAGATTGACTGTGTTCCCTCAGTCATGTTCCTCCATGTCTTCTCATGGCTTGGTAGCTCCTTTCTTTTTAGAACTGGATAATGTTCCGTACTACAGATGCTTGTTTTTTTAATGGTATAGAACATACGAAAAATGATGTAATTAAAAGGTAATGAAGGATAGCAGCAAAAACCAGAAAATCCAGTCTAGCCAAAAACAGAACTCATGAGAAAAAAATAAATAACTAAATCTCTCTGATTTATTTTAGTGAATAAGAATTCCATTTATTAGAACAGAAATTACAAAAATGAGAAAATTAAACTAGGAAATGAGAGAAGACAACGTTTAGGAAATAAGACCAAACAGCATTATTACAGAACTCATAAGTAAAGTAGGAGAAAGGGTAAAGCATGATAAATACAGCTGATGTCTAAATTATTAATAAATCATGAAACTTTGGGGCAAGTACAGTGAATTCAAAAGAAAAGCCAGATAAATTATGGCATTAAAAAGGCCAAAATTTGCTTCATAGAAGAGAGTAAAATTATTTCTAATTAAAAAAAAAAACTGTTTAGTTCCATTATGCAGAGATTAAACTTAAAGGAAAACGATCTTTATGAAGATCCCATACAGAAATAGTAACTGAAAACCATCTTAGTATTTCCAGCGTAAAGAAATACTCAGCATGCAAAGCCTGGTGGGGGAGGAGGAGGCGTCGTCATGTTTGGGGGAGGAGGAGTCGGGCCTGCAGAGGCTGCTTTCCAGGTGGTCGCAGGCTGAGCTGGCACATTCCTGGACCTGCGTAGGAGGGACAGGGTTTGCCTGTGGCGTTCCCCATCCCCCACCCGGGTCTCCACCACCTGCTGCTGCCTGGGAGCCCCATAGTGAGGCTGGGCCTCCAACCCAGGGCCACAGAGCACCTCCTCCAGACGGCACATGTTCTGGTGTTTATGCGGAAAGAGAGATGCTCAGTTGTTTAATCTTGGTATTTGGGGTCCCAGTTTATGTTCATCTAAACCGACAATCAGTGGTCAATGATCAGTAATCAGGCCGGTTTCGGGGAAGAGGTGGATCCCAGAGGGAGCCCAGGGAAAGCGAGGAGGCCCAGAGACAAAGGCTGAGGTTCCCTGTTCCCACTTAGTTTCCTCCAGGGGTCTGTGTAGACATGACCCTGTGCCACCGTGTTCCCCGCATGGCTGCGCAGCCCCTCGGGGAGGGCAGGAAGGTCAGGACCCCAGGGCCCCAAGTCACACACGGGCTGCGTCTCCAGGAAAGGGAGACAGGTCAGGGTCCTAGGGGATCCTGGCGGGGATGTATGTGTGTTTTAGCAAAGTCACGTTGAATTATTGAGTGGAGCAACTCACTAGTCAAGCTCACCAGCAAAGAGGCCATGGCAGTGATGCAGGAGGGCTACAGGGAGAGCACTGGGGTACTCGTTTGTGAACATACTGGGATTAAGGACCTGTGAGTCACCCTGATGGACAAACCCACGTATCAGCCTGTCAGCCTAGACGTCAGAACACAGGTGAGCGGGGGGTGATGAGTGTAGCGGTCACCGCTGAAAACTGCAAGTATCAATGAAATGTTCGAGCGTGTGGATTTTACATAATGAGCAAAAACAAAACCCAGCAATTTGAAAAAAAAAAAAAAAAAAACCAGGAAAAGCTGTGTGCCTGAGTCAAGATAAAACCAGGTAAAGGTAGAAAAAGAAGGACTGTATCTCAATAGATAACATCAGTTTTTCAAAGAAAAACTTAATGAGAGAAAACAAAGAAAAAGTAACATTAACATATAGAAAACTTTTGGTCATTATTTTGGCAGCCTGGAGACCACGAGGACACTCCAGAAGAATGCAAGGTAGTAGGTAGGTGGCATACACGCCAGAAATTCATAACTTCTTAGACATTTTAGTATAACGTAGTGATCTGTGCAAGGTAAGATTCTGTTATCCACTAAAATAGGAAAGACACTTTGAAGATGAGCTTTAATTTTTCAGTCTTGGTGAAAGGTAGATAGATCTATCCACATTCCTTGATGATAGAGTTCATAAAACCACACATGTGAAACTATAGGTAATCCTGCTGACAATCTATAATTTGAAATGATGCCCAAGTACGTGGCAAAGATGAGCATCTCATTAACACTGCCCGAGACTGACAAGTGTTAGGGGTGTGCCATGATGGGATAGAGGGAAGATCCATTTCTCTGGCATCCTATTTCCATGAGGACAGTTTTCCACAAGACTGGCACAGCTGGGCTTTCTCTGTGCACTTAACCAGAGAGAACTACAGGGCATTTTAAGAGGGGATGCTGGTTGGGGTCATTATTGGGCCATTTTTCTGTGGTATCATAATCCAGTCTAATAAAAAACCATCAGCACTGAGATTTATTGCCTTTCCTCTCTGTTTGTCCCAGTGCACTGTGCACGGTGAGGAAACAGCCCCAGGAAGTGTATCTGTCCTGGAGAGTCCCACTTTCTTTCTCTGCGTGATTCTTCTGTGGCATATTGGAGGCGTGAAGGGAGGAGAGGGAGAATGTAGGTGGACCAGTGAGTACGGAGGTCCCATCCTTGACCTCACTGGGTTTGCCAAGCAACGTGAAGAACAGATAAGAAGCACAACACATTATGAATAGTCTTTTGAGAGGGAAAGTAGCAATTATAGTTAATATCAAACACATTTTCTAGTTGACCAGGTTTCTTGTGCATTCTTAATATTTTGAAAGAACTTACAGCTTTATGAGTCCCAAATGCCCCCAGAGAATTAGGTTCTCCAGCTTTCTTAAGAAGGAGGACTCAAGCTTTCACTCCAGGTTCTGCTAATCAGGACATTTATTATAAGGAGCACGTTGGAAGTGTGCAGCCTGAGAAGGACACTCTCTATGGAATTCATGGTGCCAACATGGAGAGCAGCAGTGGCCTCCCACATTCAGATGTGGTAGCAGTTGTGGAGGAAATTCATGACGTAGATGTGAGGTTCAAGTGAGCAGAGATGATGGTACCAATAAGGTTGAATCCAGAAAACCCCCACGAATTAGAACATCTGGTTTCCCGGGCATTAACAACAGTGGGAGCATTCTCTTTATCAGTGCCTTTCCATGACATACTTTGAGACATTTTTAGTGGAGCATAACCTTGGACTAATTTCTCAACTTGGTAAATGATTCCATGAGCATCCATTGCTTATAGCAAAATATACCTCCTAAACAGAGATATCAAACCCAGATGTTAGGGTTCAAGGGATCTTCCTGGGAGAAGTAACATCTATACTAAAAGCTAAGTGGAAACTTAATCAAACAAATGAGAGTAAGAAAGCAATGCATCTGCAGGCATAGAAAACAGGTTAAGAGGACCAAGACACTGTACAAAGATATGCTGGCCTCCCAGAAATGAAATAATTTCAAAACCACTGGGAAATAAAGAAAAAGGAATTAAGGCTAGAGAGTAAAAATGGACTTAAATCTTGTAAGCCACAATAAAGATCTTGCTACATAGAAGATAAATGTAAACTCTCTAACGGGTATTAACAAAGAGAATGATATGCCCAGATGTTTAAGAGAGAGAGAGAGAGATTGGAAGATGAAGTGCTGAAGAATGGAGAGCAGGTAAGAGACTAAGGTTGTGATATAATCAAGAAAAGAAGGGGGCATGGACTAGGAAATGGAAGTGGGTATGAGAAGTTGATTAATTCAGGAGCTATTTGGAACTAATAGAAAACAAGTCTTGGTGCTTCGTTAGGCATGTTAAAACAGAGAGAGGAAATAAAATAGTTACCCAGCATAGATTATTGGGTAGCAAGGTGTAGTTATTGAAATTGTTAGCATGGTAGGAGAATAAGAATCAGATTTGGAAAAGAAATGACACCTAATTTTTGCAATTTAAGCATGAGGCATGCCAGCTTATGGGCTATTCAAGAGAAGATGTACAAGTTGGCACAGGAGAGAGATCTGGGCTTCCATCATTGTCATTGTTTCCATCTTCATATAAATTCAACAGAAGGCATCAAATTAACTGGAATTTTCCATGGAAAGTGGGGACAGTATAAGGAGAAACTGGACACAACTATGGTGATAGAAATCCTTAATATGTAGTCAATAGAAGGGAATTTCACAAGGTAGGTGAAGTAGAGGCGACTGGAAAAACTGGAAGCCGCCAGGAAGGATGTTGTCCCAGATGCCCAGGGAGGAAATTGCTTTAAGAAAGTTGGAACAAATAAGGGAGCTAAACAGTGCTCTTAGTGAAAATGACTTCTGTGACATGGCAGAGACAGGGCCAGACTGCAGCTGGTTCCTAACTGTGGGCAACGAACACATGAAGACACTGGATGCCGACAGTTTTTAGGAAATCTAGCTACAGAGATGAAAGTGAAGACATAGCTTTTGGAGCAGAATTGTGGAACTGAAAGTAGTACAGAAAAGCATTCTGTTGATTATTTACCTATTATTTTCTTTCAAGGAAGGAATAGAATTGAGTCTGATTAAGACCAGATTTAAATGATCCATATGAAGGGAGCTAGGAAAAGTGGAAATTATAGAAGACAATATGGTGCACTAAATTGTCTATATTAAAACTCTGTAACCTACTTTCAATGAGTATGATCGGCACTCCCTTTCACATAGTCTGCAAACGTGGAGATTCCTATAAGAAAAGCTGAACAATTCAATGTATTTGTCTTTCTTAAAATTCCATAGAAATATTTTAAAACATAAAAGAGTCAAATTATGTTATATCTGTTGTATTGTGATATAGAAATACAAAATAAATTGCAAAAAAAGACAATAGTGAAGAATTATGTTAAATGGTCATCCTTCAGCAGAGTAACAGAAAGAAAAAATATATATAGTTCTAGGCTATAATTGAAATTTCATGATATCCAGTGGGGACTGAAACAACTAAGATATTGTAGAGTTAAAAAAAAAAAAGCCCAAAACCTCACAGGTATGCTCTAAATTTCTAAAGGAGATAGAATGTTTCTCAACCAGAGAATATAATTTTCAACAGGAACATTGGGACCAAGTCTGCAGCCTGCTGATAAGAAGGACAATGAGTGCCATACAGCTAAAAGTGGTTCCAGGGAATATGAACTATTTAAATTGAACACAATATAAAATCTCAAACTATGTCAGCACATCTTAAGAAAATTATTTTATACTGTATATGCAGAGGAATTTAGAAAATAAGGTTGATGTAATAAAGGAACTAACAAAATTCAGGAGTGTAGGATAAGGTTCAAGTATCTTAAAGTGATGCCTCTATTGTCCAAATATTACCATTGTTGTGAAATAACTTGAAGCAGTAATGTGACTGTGAAATTGGAAGTGAAATCAAGTCTTCCGTTTTTAGAAACTACTTTCAGAAAGGTCTATCGAACAACTCAAGCAGTGAGTTCTTGAGAAAAGTAAGATATTCAGGTTAAACAGAAGATAGTGTCATTGAAATCATTCTAGTTTTAGAATGCAGTTACTCAACTAACATATGTTATCTTCGCGGAGTTCCTTGGTGGAAGCTTAAACACTGGGGTAGGATGCAATCTTGAAGTACTTCAATGTGGAACATGACTAGTAGTTGACACATGCTTCTGAGAAACTTAACCTGTGCTGCTGAAGCATGGAGAGTCCCACAAATAACAGATTCATGAAGAAAGTGGCTCATTGTTATTTCTTACGAGGAGAAAATCTGTCTTTTATTTCCACATTCCTCATCTTTGTGTTCAGATTTATGTATGTATGTCAAATGATATTTTATTTTGATGTCTGAAACTACTGGTTTTAAGAGCTAATTTGGGAACACAGTTACACAAAGCTTACTTGTTAAATGGTGTCATTGCGAATGGCTAAGGACCTATGAGCATTTTCTCTTCCATAGAAGACTTGAGAATCCCGGCAAAGCCTGACAAAAGCAAAGGCTTGCATTAATTCAAGAATAGCTGAATCTCTCTAAAGACTGATTTTTCCAGCATGTTAATTTATTTTTCTCTCGTGCCAATCCAGCTCCATGGTATACTTGAGAATAAGCATTCTGCAGCCATGAGGAAAACCAGAAACCAGGCTACCTCTAGAGGAATACAATCAGAGCTGAGGCTCTCTTACAGTCCCATATTCAAAACACTGGTTATTATTCGACCTGTCCACTACTCCCTGAAAAATCCATGTTCCAGGCCTGCCAGTGACTTGACCTGACCTAGTGGATCACCCAGTGTGAACAGCATTTTCCTCGTGGGCATTGTTCAAAAACAATTAGTACCAATTGTTTAACATTGCAGCTGTCAGACTGAGGTAACAGTTGGGAGCAAAAACAAAACAAAACAAAAAACAAAAAAACAAAAAAATAAGCAAACCCTAAAATTTAAAAGGAAAAGCCAAGGAATGAGATATTCATAGGAACTTTGAAATATTCTGACAGAAACGCTGAATGTTAGGGGCCCCTGAGTGGCTCAGTTCGTTAAGCATCTGCTTTCTGCTCAGGTCATGATCCCAGAGTCCTGAGATTGAGCCCTGCTTTGGGCTACCTACTTCGCAGGGAGCATCCTTCTCCCTCTTCTCCCCACTCATGTCTCTGTCACTATCACTATCTGTCTCTCTCAAATAAATAAAATCTTTAAAAAATCCAAATAAATCCTGAGTGTTAAAGGCATACCCCAACATGCACACAGGCCTGTGTGGTACAGACTGGGAGTTTTTATGGTTCCACATGTGTGAGTTGAACTATCCAGTCATTAGCTAACCAAGAATAGTCCCCAGGGCTCAGATACAACAAAGAATACAGACTTTACAGAATTAGTTCAGAGACCTGTTAAACTAATTGCAAGACCAATAAACCCTAGGGAGGAAGGTGAATCTAATTTATTGGGTTGTTACATTATATTATTTAAAATGTCCAGTTCCAAACAAAAAATTATGAGACATGCAAAGAAAGTGAGGTGTTTACACAAAAATAAAAATAATCTGTAAAAATGTTATTCAAAGAAACCCAGACCTCAGATTTATAAAGCAAAATTTTAAATTAACTATTTGAAATATACTTTAAAAACTAAGAGAAAACATGTCTAAAGTATATTAATAAAATGATATAAATGCTATCAAAAAAGATACAAGTGAAAATTCCATCATTAAAAGTACAGTATCTGAAATGGTAAAAAACAAAACAAAACAAAACACCCACTATGAGAACATGATAGCAAATTTGAGGAGGTGGAAGAGAGAAAAATAATGAAGTTGAAGATAGGTCAGTCAAGATTCTCTAGTCTATAGAACAGGAGAAAAAAAAAGAATGAAACAAGAAATTAATAGATCCTCAGAGGCCTGTGTGACATCAGATGTACCAACATAAGCACAGTAGAAGTTCCAGAAAAAAGAGGAGAGAAAGAGAAGGAGGCTGAATACATATTTGAAGGAAAATCCAAAACCTTCCCAATTTTAATTAATAAACATTAAAAATATCAGTATTACATGTGAGAAGCCTAGTGGTCTCCAGGTAGATAAACTTAAAAAAGGTCCACATCTAGTCACATCATAATCAAATTGTCAAAACACAGAAAGAATATTAAAACCAACAAGTAGGAAGAAACTCATTTGCATAAGGAATAATCGAAAGATAAGCAGCTCATTTCTCACCAGAAACTGTGGAAGCAGAGGCAGTGGGTATTAAAGAACTCAAAGAAAAACACTAGTCAACCAAGAATTCTATATCCAGCAGAACAGTTCTTTAAGAATAAAGGAGATAAAAGGACATTCCCAGATACACAAAAACTGAGAGAATCTGTCACTAAAACAACTGCCCTCCAGGAAATACTAAAAACAGTACTTAAAAAAAACTAAAAGGACACTAGGTAACAACTCAAACCCACATGAACACATATAGAAGAGTAGTAAACTTCACTACATAAATAAACATAAAAGGCATTGCAAATGTATCTTTTTCTTTATTACACTTTTTCCTTCCTATCTGAATTGAAATACTGAACATACTGAATAAGGCGGTAATTAGAAGGCTGTAATCCTGCACATACAATGTGTATGGATGCATTTGTGTCACAATAACAGCACAGAGGAAGGTCAGAGAGTAGACAAAAATAGCAGCATAGTGTAGACTACTGAAATTTATATAGTATTATTTCAATCTGAATGACTATAAATTAAAATGTTAGGTATAAACCTAAAGTGACCAGTAAGAAAAATAATGCAAAAATACAAAAGAAGAAAAATAAGGATAGTAAATTGGTCTACTAAAATCTAATATGCTGAGCACACAAGAAGCAGAGAGCCAGCAATGATCAGAACATATAAAACACAAATAGCAAAAAGGCAAATGTAAAACCAGCTTATCAGTAATTACAACAAATGCAAATGGACTAAAGCCTACAGAAAAGGCAGAGACATCCAGATGGATAGAAACAAAGAAGCAAAACGAATGATGATTCATCTATAAGCTGTGGACAAGAGACAAATTTTAGTTTCAGACGACATAAATAGGTTGAAAGAGATGGAAAAAATACATGACAAATGGGAACTGACAGCGGGAGAGGCTGTGTTCATACCAGCCAGGTTAGCCTGGACTTGAAGACAAAACCCTAAACTCCAGACGAAGCTGGCAGTTGTATAATGGGAACATGGTAGATATCCTAATTGTAAGCTCAAACACAGGGCTGAAAGGGAAGTGTGTAGCTATAAATAATATTAAAAATCTCAAGTCAGTAACCTAACCTCCCATCTAGAAGGTGGCCAGAAACGAGAAAAAGAACAAACAAAACCTTAAAACTGAAAACAAATTAAACCTAAAACAGAATCAAGAAGGAAGACTTAGAAATGCAAATTCTCAGGTCTACCCCAGACCGACTGCGTCCAACAGTGTGGGCCCCACACGCCTTCCAGGTGGTTCTGTGGCTCTCACACCTGAGCAGCCCTGCTCAATCATGAAAATTTCCAAATCGCTTCACCAGATGTGAGCTCATGTTACCCTTACCACAGCCTTGAGAATTGGACAACGGGTGTTTTAGGGTTTCCAATTCATAAGTGACAACACTGGGACTCTGGTTTTGTGACATGCCCAGAAGGACGAGCTGGGATTCTGGCTGAGGCTGTCTCTGCTGGGCCATTGTTCTCAGTGTAATAAATCACAGGCTCATGGAAAGATGTAGTGCAATCCTCATGGAGTCTGGCGTATCCCCAGAATTCATCCAGAATCCGCACATTTTCTAGGGCATTCTGTTAATTCTCTATGCATTAACTTTACTCTAACAAGTTTCTTCCTCGCGAAAGGAAGAATTAGAGGATAGATCCATCGATAGACAACCACTGATACTAAATCGCTGCATTTGAATACTGAATTCTGATTGGAAACTATAAATATTTTTAAATAAAGTATTTTTATTTTTTTAAAGATTTTATTTATTTACTTGACAGATGGAGATCACAAGCAGGCAGAGAGGCAGAGAGAGAGAGAGGAGGAAGCAGGCTCCCCGCTGAGCAGAGAGCCCGATGCGGGACTCGATCCCAGGACCCTGAGCTCATGACCTGAGCCAGAGGCAGAGGCTTAACCTACTGAGCTGCCCAGGTTCCCCCTAAATAAAGTATTTTTAAATAAAATAAATCATGGTCTAGTATTACTTTTCCTTGTGAGGGCATGCAGTAGTATAGCTGCTTCACTGATGTAAAAAAAAAAAAAAAAAAGAAAAAAAAGAAAGAAAGAAAAGAAAAAAGTTCAGTACTCCGTTCCTTAAAAAACAGATTTTTTTTCCGCTCTAAATGCAAGGTCCAGATGAGGGGTATTCGGGCTACAAATTCCTCTCTCTGCCTTCGAGGCGGCCGCTCTAAAACTTCTCACCACTGACCAGTCGGCAGGAAGGAGGAACGTCTGCTACTAGTGACCTGACTCCGCGACGCTGGCCAGTCTCTCCTGTTCCAATTCCTCCAACAAGAGCTTTGTCACCGGGCCACATCCAGATGCCACAGAGACCACATGGGGTCTCCAGCTGCGGGTGCAGCCTGAGCTCACATGGGGAGGGGTGGATATTAGCAGAACAGTCGTAGTCCTTAAAAGCCTGCCTTTCCCAAATGAACCTTCTCAATGCAAGTCTGTATTTCACTCTTTTCCCATAATACCAGCGGCAGTCGGTACTACTTTTCATCCTCTTTCACTGTTCTGAGAGATCGGAAAAAAGGGGCCACAGAAATTGTTTCATCCACGTGCCTCACAAATGGGGGAGGACATGGACAAGGTTCACTCAGAGGGATGACGGCAGAGTGGAGGGCCACACTGCAGCCTCTCGTCCAGGACTCGCATGTGCTGGTCCTGCTGCCCATGGTGCCATTTCAGAAATAAGAATTTCAGAACGTGCAGACGTATTCTGTGGAATGCTTCCTTTGCAGGGACATAATAAGGGAGTGTTTTCTTCTGAGGGGATGTTTTGGGGAGAGTAGATAAGGGAAACAATTGAAAACTACCGTCTGTGAGAATAATAAAGGCTGCAGGTTTCAGAAAATAAAGCAGAATATGTGATTTAATATACTTTGAAGTTCAAGTATAAGCTTCTTTGAAGCAATTCTCTATCTTACATCTCAAGAAAAAGTTCAGAAGAGCTTTGTTGAAAAGGTCAGCTATATAATTTTTGCATCATTTTAGCTAAATTGAGAAGGGTGAATATTTTTAGCAATGGCCTTGAGCTTAATTCATGTACTCACAGTGAGGTACGACGTATGCTGGTTAATACAGATTATAATTGATATGTTGATTTTCCTTTTTTATTTGTGGTGTAAAGTGCTATTTTTTGTGACAAAATAGTGTTTCATCATTTCAACCAATGTTACATAACTTATGAATTTACATCTCTACCAAGTTCACATCTCTATGCACACCTCTATGTTAGTTACGAATTACCATGTCTGTTAAAGGAATGTCGTGATTTCAGACCTGCAGTGTTCAGAATTACCTAAAGCATTACCCCTTTATAGGTAAAAATATAGTTATAACTCTTTCCTACTCTTCTAGACTCAGCTTATTAATTTATATCATGCCAGCAGCTGTGTGCTTGGCTTTGGTTTTCTTGAAATCATTTAGCATGCTGTGATGCCTGGGTGGCTCAGTGGGTTAAAACCTCTGCCTTCAGCTCAGGTCATGATCCCAGGGTCCTGGGATCGAGCTCTGAGTCACGCTCTCTGCTCAACGGGGAACCTGCTTCCTCCTCTCTCTCTGCCTACTTGTGATCTCCATCTGTCAAGTAAATAAATAAAATCTCTTAAAAAAAACCCATTTAGCATGTAAATGGCAGAGTCCACTGATTTACCCCCCTTCCTGTTCAACCGACATTTTGATAAGTCATGACACAGTTCCTGCTCACTGAAGCAGGTGATGTAAACCCAGCATGGGCTGTGCCAGGTCGAGCTGGACAATCAGTGCACCAAAGGCAGGAACATAAGCCAACAGTTTAATTGTTAAACATTTCTGGAGCAGTTCAATTT
This sequence comes from Mustela erminea, assembly GCF_009829155.1. NCBI lineage: Eukaryota > Metazoa > Chordata > Mammalia > Carnivora > Mustelidae > Mustela > Mustela erminea. The sequence goes on along the minus strand of NC_045634.1, from coordinate 37,886,998 downwards.
AACTCATCTTCTTAGAGTGTATTTGTATGTGTGTGGGAGGCACTGCCCTCAGGGCAGGAGATGTGAGGCAGGATGAAAAACACTCCTCACTCACCTCCAAGACACTTTGACGGTTGTGTTCCTGTTCCTGTTCCCTAACCTAGGTCTAGCTTTACCTCTTAGAATTCTAAACCTGTTAAAGCACCGTTCACTCAATATGCATGCCTCTGCCGGAGTCTTAAATAATAGTAGTAGAAGTAGAGATGTGTCAATAGTGTGGAAATCATTATTTTCAGGTATTTCTTGACAGTATGGACTAAGTTCTTAAATAGCGTGTCTTTGGCAAGACTAATGCTAATTTAAAGAAGAGGAAGAAGAGAAATAGGAAAAGAAAGGAAAGTAAAAATCAGAAAACAGATAAAGGAAGGATGCCCGGCTGGCTCAGTAGGTTAAGTATCCTTGAGATCAAGTCCTGTGTTAGTATGTATGTGGGGGGAGGGTCTGCACTTAGTGGAGGGTCTGCTTGGGATTCTCTTTCCCTCTGCTCCTCCCCGCAAAATAAATAATTAAATCTTAAAAAAAGAGATAAGAGATTCTTAAATATAATTATGTATAAGTTTACAACACTTGACATTCACATCTACAGCACAATTTTTTTTTAATTACCGATTACAGTGAACAATGAAGCTAAATGAAGGGAACTACTAAACCAGTTGTAATTTGTATTTATCTAATTCATTGTAAATATATAACAATAACTATGAAAATAACATTAAATAGATAATCCAATCTAACTGAATAAATATTTTTAAACATTAGCCACACATAAGAAAGCTCAGCTCTCACAGTCAGACACATAGATATTTAAGATATCGTCTGTATGTAAAATCTCAATCTCTTTGTGGGAGTGAAGATTGCACAAAATGAAAACCATGAACCCAAATATAAGTAAAAAGTCCAGGAGGAAAATTTCAAAGCATGGGCATTATAAAAAGTGACAGACATGTTTGATAAAAAACTCAATAATCCAGTGTAAATAAAGCATGGGCCCCAGTAGGAAAACAGGGTAACATTATTCTGGAAATGCATGTTGTCTTGAGTTTTTGTTTGACGGGTACATGTGTTATTTATTAAACATTAAGGTCTATGGAAGTTTTCAAGCAGCAGAGCAACATGAATAAAGTTGTAGTTTATTTGCCATGGACAAATATTTATGGGAACTATGCATGGAAAAGCCATATGCAAAAGAGTTGCCACCATCCAAGGAAATATGAGACCGCTCCTGTGTTAGCCACAGGGCAGTGGGAAAGGAAAAGAGGGGTTAGAGCTTCATGTGAGTGATTCTGTACAGGTAGACCCAATATGTCATCTTTCTAGGGAAGACGAAGTGAAGATAAAAAAGGTGGATCCTGAGATTCAAGGCCAGGACCTTCCTGAAAAGGGCACTGGTAACCACTATATGGATGCCAAGGAAGTGGACATATTCGTGAGGGACAATCGTGTTCACACGTGTTTGCAGGGACACGTGTTTGCTTTGGGGTGTGGTGGAAATGGACACAGGAGGTTAGCAGCGAGGTCGATTCTGGAGATGGAAGGCAGGACAGCACTGCTGAGCCCAGGGGATAAGAAGAAGAAGAGCGAAGAAGGTGGGCAGGAGAGTAGGCTTCGAGTTTGGAGTCAGGCAGAGAAGGATGCAGGGTGTAAGGATGGATTACTGGAAGGGACCAGAAATGGCGACCTGGGATACAGAAGGTTCAGGAGGTCCACTACTGGAGAAGACCAGAAAGTACTCCGGGGAGGAGAAGTGATCCAAAGCGGATGTCTCCGGTTTCCAGGAGGGAGGGTAAGGAACAGGGCGAGGGTGTGTGATAAATATCACGGTGTTACTAGGTGTAGTCTTGGTGGGGATACGTGGATGCGACCTCTTGGTCTCAGGGTCCTGAGTGCTGGCGAGGGAGAGGAAGCCAATGTACACTGAGAGCTCACGGAGACTTTAACCTCAGAACTGAGAAAATACTGTATTGAACAAGAATCAGGAGTGATGAAGTATTCTTTTTTCTTCTTTGAAGTAGAGAATTTCAAATTTTAAAAATTTTAACAGGAAAAACCAAAATTCTCTTAAAATTGTTTGAAAACCATGCCGGAAAGGATCTTTGATATAAGACAGAGGAAAACATTAGACACGGAGAAATTGGGTCTGCAGATACCACTCAGCCAAAGAGATAACGAGGTTCCACTTCAACTAATAAAGGAGAACGAGGGGAGAGATGTGTAAAGACAGAAGAAATGTGACGGAGAAAAAGCGAAGTGAGGAAGGCAACCAGATAACTATTCTGCGAGACAATGTGCTCAGGGGGTGATCAGCGCCCGTCTGAGCTGCTCTGACACGCTTTCTCCCCGCCACACACACCCTGCAATGCAGGACATCACACACACCACTGCCCTCTGTGAATGCAGAGCCGTCCGGCCAAGCCAATGGTACTCCCAGGAGAGGGAGCTCCTGCAGGGGCTGCAGATCCTTGGACGCACCAGAGATCATAGGAATGTAAGTGTCAAATGAGACCCGGAGTCACCTGCTGGCAGGAAATGGGCTCAAACCAATCTCACGGGAAGGTTATGGGCTGTGTGTGCTGGGTGCTCCACCACGCAGGAGACACACTGAGTGTGAGGACACGTTGATGGAGAGCAGGAGGTATGAAGGCGGTGGGACCCCCTGCAGTGGCCCTTCTCTGTTGTTTCAAGGAAAGTGATTTTATTGGCTTGTTTGTTCATTCACGTAAAGCTATCAAATGAAGATGGACAAGGGAAATTCAAAAATTTTTTGACTGTTTATGTGGCATCAAGGTGTTCGGACAATGTGAATCTCAAAGAACAAGCTGTCTAGAGAGCCTCCTGTTCTCAGAGAACGACCCGAGAGACCAACGGCCTGGGTCCCAGAGGTTAAGCCCCTGTGCAATGTCCCGTCACCTTGTGAGTGATGAGGGCAAGACTCACACACGGAGCCCAAAGCTCTCATGCTGGTGTCCACGCTCTAGTCTGAACAGTGTGGTCAGCAACACAGGATTTCAGAACCTGCATTAAAAGTCCAGTCCTAATACTTGATATATATTCCTCTTTAATGTATGTTGAAATAATCATTAATATCTTCATAGGTGCCTGCATCATCAGGAATGGCTACTGTGTTCTTGATGCTGTTTAGTAAGATATGTTGGCAGGTTGCTCGAGAGGAGTGTGGGCAGGTCGTCCATGATGACTGGTCGTGGCTGGTCTTTCGAGTGTTACCTCTAACATTCCACGCACGATCTTAAGCTTTCCTTAGCTCTAGTTTGTCTCACACATCAACATAGAGTTTTGATAACAGAGCATTCTATACTAAGCAGTTTGTCCTCCGTTTTTCTGACTTTGGAGTATTTATATTCTTGATTTTTTTTAAATCACTAAAACAAAAGAATAAACCGTACTTTCTCCACCAAGCTTATAAAATCCCCTGAAAATTCACAGACTAGAGGTATTTGAATTCTGCTTATTATTCCTCATATTCATTTTTAAGAGGCCGTCTGGCGTGGATTAGGTTTCAGATCCCAGCCCTACATACTAGCGGTGTGATCTTGGGCAAGTTACTTAACTTCTCTACACGTCGCCTCCTCATCTGAAAGGGAGATGATGATTACACCTTTCTCTAAGGGATCTTATGAGGATCAAGTGAGCTAAAAAAAGCAAAACATTTGAATAGGATCTGATGAGGAGATAAATCAGTTGATGGAAACCTAACCAGAACTGGCACAGCTATCAGAATTAAGAGTTAGATACAGTAAATTAAAAGGACTGCATTCTGTATTTCAAAACGTAAGTGGAAACATGGAAATGTTTTTTGTTTTTGTTTTTGTTTTTTTTTTGGTCTTTAAATTCAAAATTAGACTGATGAAAACTACAATGTGTCAGATGGAAAATACACCGGATGAGATTAATGATGAATAAGACGTTTCAGAATGAAAGAGCAGCGGATTTGAAGACACACCACGCGAATTGTCTGAAACGAGGCAGAGGAAGCACCAGGCAGTCCACACGGAACGGAGCCCCGGAAAGACGTGGCCTGATTTGAGTTTCCTAAAAAACATGTCCCTGAGGCCTCCAAAGCAGACAGGTGGAGACAGGAAACGCATTTAAAAGTAATACAGTCGATTATCTTTCAAATTGCTTTGGTGCAAAAGAAACAGGAAGAAAATCTCTGAGCTGAATGACTTACAGAGAAAATCTTAACCAGAGCCAGAATGAAATCTCACTCTCTGTATAGAGAACACACGAGAGTGACAGCCGATTTCTCAGCCGCTCCAGGTTGCAAAAGTTGTTCTTTGACCAAAATAGAACTAAATCAGAGATCACTAACATGAATATCTCTCGAAAATTCCCAAGTATTTGGAAATGACACATTTATAAATAATCCATGGTTCAAAAAGGAACCACAGAGGAGATTAAAAGAACATTACAGTGTAAGAAAGCACAACATATTAGAATGTGTGAGGTAACACTAAAGCAGGTGAGTAAAAGTTACAATGTATCTGCTGACATTAGAAAGGAGCATATTCTCAATTTAACGACTCCATTATTTTCCCACTCGCAACACGAGGAGAACGAGATGAGCAAATCTAACCCAAACTTAGGAATGGGGAGGAAATAGCCATCACAGTGGCATCTGAAATAGGAAACAATAGAGAAAATCAATGAAACCAATGCTAATTGTTTGGGAAAGAAAAAAAGAGAGGCAGAGAAAACTCTGGCCACACTAATCAGGAAAGAGAGAGAGGGAGAGAGAGAGAGAGAACATTAGAAGATGACATCATTAAAGAACCTACCTACAGATATTAACAGAAACATAAGAAAATATGATAGGGCATTTATGGTAGTGGATTCAACAGCTTAGGGGTGCCTGGCTGGTTCAGTGAATAGAGCATGCAACTCTTCTCTCTCTTTTATTTTTTTAATTTAATTTTTTTTTAAGTGATCTCTACAGTCAACATGGGGCTTGAACTCACAACCCGAGATCAAGTGCACACTCTTCACCAGAGGGAGCCAGCTGAGTGCCCCGGAACACGTGACTCTCAATCTCGGGGTTGTGAGTTTGAGCCCCACATTGGGTGTAGGGAGTACTCAAAAAATAAATAAAAATTAAAACAAAAAATTCAATTCAACCACTTAGATGAATAGGTAGATATCACAAAAGATATACATTTTTGAAGTTAATTTAAAAAATAATAGAAACACCAAGTAGTCCTATAGCTAGTAATTGGATCTGTACTTAAAAACATTTCCTCAAAGGGGCACCTGGGTGGCTCAGTGGGTTAAAGCCTCTGCTTTTGGCTCAGGTCATGATCCCAGAGTCCTGGGATGGAGTCCCACATCGGGCTCTCTGCTCGGCAGGGAGCCTGTTTCCTCCTCTCTCTGCCTGCCTCTCTATCTACTTGTGGTCCCTGTCTGTCAAATAAATAAATAAAATCTTTAAAAAATTTTCCTCAAAAAAGACAAAGTTACCTTAAATTCCTAAGGCATCTTTCGTGGAATATTGCAAAAGTTTAAAGAAGAAATAATACCGATTCTACATAAATTCTAAAAAAGTGAAGAGGTGAGCATACTACCTGCTTGTTCTAGGTCAACATTAACCTGAAACCAAAGTTGTGTAAAGGTATTATAAGAAAAAAAAAACCACAAACAAGTATGTTTCATAAATACAGAAATGAATATTCTAAATTAAATTCTAGCAAATTAAATCCAACATTACAGACAACGATAACATTCATGACCAAGGAGCTCTTACCTCAAGAATTCAAGTTTAGTTGAACATTAGAAAGTCAATTGATGTAATTTATCCTATTAACAAACTCAGTAATAAAACATGCTATGTTATTCCCTAAATCAATGCTGATAAACATTTGCCAAAACCCACATGCGTCCCTGATCAAAAATGCTCTGTAAAGTAAGAATAAGTGATTCCTTTTTCCATCAACTTAAGTACATCTGTGACCCTGACATTCACATCCTGCTAACTATTGGAAGACTGGGCTCCTTGTGATCAGAAACATGAGAAACACACCCACTTCCACCACTTCTGTGAAGCACTGTGCTGTAGGTTCTATCCTGTGAAACAGTGTGAGAGTAGAAAATGAAAGGCACATGGATTGGGAAGAGAAGAGAAAAATGTATTTATTCACAGGTAATCACTTATGTAGAAATGACATAATCACCTCTGTACAAAATCGAGAGGAATCTATTTTAAAAGCCATTAGAACTAATAAGTGTCAGTGTTCAAAATCAATATAGAAAAATCAATTGTATTTTTATATGCTTACAACAGATATTTGGAAACTGACATTTTAAGTAATATGTATTAGCATCAGAAAATACTTACGATATATTTAGTAAAATACCTTTTAAGATTTGTATGGTGATAACTATAGAACACATAGCTAAAATAATATAGATAAAATGTAAACAAATGGAGAATATATCATGTCTATGGATGAGAAGATTAAATATTGCCACATATCAATTCTTCCCATAGTGACAATCGTGATCCAAACAAAATATTTGGTAGAAATTTCTACAGAAAAGGAAGTGAAAGAAATGTTATGGCATCCTGGGTAAGACAGAAGAACAGGGGCAGAAACCAGACCAGGGAAAGCCAGTGCCGGAGATAAAAGAAGAGGGTCCACTCTAGCCACAGCGGAAGCCTTGGGCAGCCGTGTGCTGTTGGTTACAGGACTGCTAGTGTTTGTCAGAACGCCTCAAGATTCAAAGCCATACAAAGGGAATTTTACACCATATAAAATCTACCGCAATGAACACTACCCATAAATGTAGCTTTTTAATCACCCTTAAAGTCTCTGAGTTTGAAATCCTTTCCATTTGACTGTATTCCAGAGATCCGTGGACACTGGTCACAGACATTCCAGGGGTGAGCGTTGTGGTGCTTTATCGTGAAGGAGGCACCCACAAGCGTGGTGGTGCCCAAGGAGGTGCCATATGCAAGTGAACTTCATCTTCCAAGTGCTGTGTTCGAAGTGGTTTTTTACACAGCCTGCATCAGAATGCATCAGGAGACTCAGATGCTCACTTAATGGGGGAGGGTATGTGCTCTGGTGAGTGCTATGAATTGTGTAAAACTGGTGATTCACCGACCTGTATCTCTGAAGCAAATAATACATTATACATTAATTTAAAAAAAAAATTAAAGTGGGAAAAAAAAAGATTTTCAGGCTCTTCCTCTCCATCTGAACCCTAACCCCAAGGGCTCTAGAAGTCTGCATTTTACTCCAGAATCCCGGGTTATCTGATGGTCATTAACATCTGAAAACCACTGAGCGAGGGGAAAGACGCGAAGTTCTTGTCTACTCGCGTGTTTTGGTGACAACGCGACTTGCTGGACTAATAAAGAGGGAAAGGAATGAACATGGATGAGTCAAGTGCCCCGAATTTCTGTTCAGACATGAAATCCCTGTGTGACCTGAGCTGGGTGACATCTTCTCCGCACGCTTCATTCCAGTGATGAGGGTCAATATGGAGAGTTCTTAACATCTCTAAAGCTCAAGTCCTGAAACTCGTATTGAGTCTCGCTCGAGGTGCAAAAAACCCCAAAACAAAACAAAGAACTACCAACTCTAAAAGCCAAGTCACTGCATATAATTTACTAGGGCTAGACTGAACCCCTGTCCTTACGTGGATACAGTGCGGCCATGCTGAAATCAAGAATAGCATTACCCCCGCCCTGCCCGTCCTCTTTAAACTCCCAAGTTCGTTTTGTTCTTTATGCTTCTGGTTTACATGATCTCAGTTGTTACTGCTATTCTCTAAAAGAATGTTTTTGGGGGTAGCCAAGTCATCCAAATTTGGATTGATGTCAACAGTTGCATTCTGGAAGGTGACATTTTAGAAGGTTGATCAATCTGAAAATCCAACATCCTCTGGGACTGAAGTGTAGCACGGGTTGGTGTGCAGTGGTGACACCCAGTGGCCAATTAGCTAAAATGCAGAGCGATTGCACGAAAAATGCACACAAGGGCTATGTTTTCCATGGCAGTGTAGTTCAGTTCAGGGATAAATCAAACTCTCTCCGTTGTTTCGGGGGTATAATATGTCCACCATGTTTTGTAATGAAATGAAAGCTGCATGCCACTTACTTTACATTTCGTATTGGATTTTTAGCACAGACTTCCTACAAAATCCAGCATACCCAGGTACTCGAAATTCTATTTTATTTGAGTCTGTCCTGGAAAAAAAAAAAAAAAATCCTTTCCATCCACTTCTCCCCCTACCCATTGATCAAAACAAACCTCACAAAATGCTTATTCTGTTGTCTATTTTACTTTTTACTCTGTTTATTCTACTTTTCACTCTGTTTATTCTGTTCTTTTTAAAAAAAATTCAATTAACCACTTATAGAGCAGGTGTTTCAGGCTGCCAGCCTGTGCTTATGAAAGCCCTGTGTTCCTTTATCTGACATAGTCCCCGATCTGCCCAGAATCCCATGTGCCTTTCCTGCCCTCAGCCGTCTACCTCCCCCTAGCACACACAAGTGGAAACTCCGAGCTGAATGCATCCCATCTGGACGCCTGTTTCCAGCTTTGGCTTCGAACAGGTGCAGTGGGTGCCCACACAAGCAGTACCAGAGACCTGTAGGGCACTATGGACCATTACTGGGTTTCTCTTGCAAAAGACAATATTTCACTTTTGCATCACAATATACTTTTGGGGACTGTTTTCCCCCAGGTAGATTATGGGTTGGGGAAAGAAAGAGTTATTGCTACAGAAGCCATCGACTCTTCTGCAAGAAAATGTCAGGGATTTACTACATAAAGCCACAGATCTCTTGCAAAAAATGCTAGATGCTCTATATCTAAAACCTTGGAAATATGAGGATGACCTTTTAAAAGAGATTAGACGTGAGCCATCATTAATTTGTAAACTGTTGGAGCCTTTATGTATACACTAGTTAAAATGCTGTCGGCATTTAATGCCCAGTAAATTGACACTCCTTTTTGAAATAATTGACTTAAGTTAGATGAGTTATTTTGAAGTTGGGTTTGGTTTTAACCGTGTAGCATGAACTATTTCTTTACAGGTAGCATATGAGTTGACAGGACAAGATTTTTCAATGATTTCTAGATATAAAATTGAAAGGGTAAGTCATGTAGTGAATGTCCTAAGGTGGTTTCAAGGGTTATTTTATGTTCCTATGTAATGCACCTTTTGCATATAAGGAATTAAATGATAGATGGAAGCAGAAGTTAACAATTCATGTTTTAATTTTAGATCATTAGAATTAAGTTATATGGGTATACTCCTCTCGGTTCCCTAGATCTGTGTAAACAGTGGCCAAGAGGCACAGCACACAGATCGCACTGACTCAGCGTATCAGCGACACGATCAGCAGCAGTGGTCGTCCTGGGAAGCCCATGGTGGAAAACGGAAACCAGCAGCCCTCCTGTCCAGAGTGGGACTTGTTGCAGTCTTTCTGGAGGATGCACTGTTACATGTCAGACACCTTACACAGGTGCATACCTTTTGATCGAGCAAATGCTCTTCTAAGACTTTATTACGGAGAGAAACACATCTAAGTGTATGCAGTCGGTGTCGTTTGATGGGGTGGCTCCGTTCTGTAGAGTTCCCACAAACACTGACTGGGTGAATATGGACTGACGCTCTTAGGAGAAATTTGAGGTCAGGTTCCTGCAAGCCTCTGGTCACAGCAGGGTCATGACATTCTGGCTCATAGACAACAGCACAGCAGCTCACGCCGGAAGAAAGCGTGTCTCACGTGCCTTTTCTCTGTGAGGCACGTCACAGCCTTCTTGTACTTGGGGGCACTGGATAGCATTTCTGGTCTGGGCATCGTTTGAAATAGCAAAATTGCCAAGATAAGACACACAGTTGAAAAAAAAAAAACCAAAACAAACAAACAAACAAACAAAACACATCTCAGTAAACATACCACAGTGAGGATACTTACTTACGGTGTGAGAGCTGAAACACAGGTAGAGCTTCACCGTTTTGGCCTCAGCTGGGAACATGTGCCCAGGGCAATGCAGTTTTCAAACTCTCACACACATGCACAAATGACCCCAGAAATACGCCAAGTATTGGTTTGGGGATTGCTGATGAATTTTGGGGAGTTGAAGACGGGCAATATGAAGTCCACAAGCAATAAAGGAGTAGAACACATACTCATCTCTACACACATGCAAAGGACGATGAAGACGTACGTCACAGTAGTCCCCCTAACGTTAACACACCGCAAGTAGCTGCGATCTGCAGGCTGAACGCTTGTTCTCTGAAAACGCTACCAAACAGATGTGGATACGCAGAGGGAAGTTACAGGAGGTCACTACTTCGAGACAGTCTTGGTATTTGCAAAGGGGAGGGCAAGGCATGGTCCTATGCCAGTGTGTGGAGTTGGGTTGGAAGGGGAAGGAGTAGGAGACAGGTGGAGAGGTCCGAGACGGAGCCGCTGGGGGTTAGCACACCCTCAGCCGGGGGCCGGCGTGGGGAATTTTGTACAGCAGCCGTGAGCAGTCATTTGGTACCTTGAGCAGTCATTTGGTATCTGCCAAGGCTTTAGTCTAGTGTCCCTTTATGAGGATTTTCAGAAAACCCCTGACACACACCAGTCATTGTATCAGCCTGAGTATTTCATAATGCACACATTACATATTCCAAAGTCATCATGCCTGCTTGGACCAGGTGTCCCGGGCCATCGGCACGTGTGTCTGCTCAGACAGGCTGACTTCTAATAGCTCCCAGGCCTGCGTTTGTAGCGACGCCAATTAAATTGCCTCGTATAAAATCGTGTTTCACATGCAGCAGAAAAAAAGTGTAGATATCTCTTATTTGCTTAACTTCCCCATTACTTTACGGAGAGACACTGTCTAAAGACCACGGATCCCTCTTCACATGTTTTGAGGTGATTCAAATGACTTGCATATTTGAACATGATAAAAAGGATATGGTCTTTATGAGAATTAAAAAAAAAAAATTACCAGGGCAAAACCCTGGGATCCTGTCGCCATTTCCCTGCAGAAATGCATTGGAATCCACAGACTGGCTTGGGTTGAACAGAGACACCAGTTTGCCGCTAGGCAGTAGGCACGGTCATGCCCACGGCTGCACTGTATTCAGGGTTTTCAAGACAAAAGAAACCACAACTTTCCTAGTCCTTCTGCAATCATTACACCATAGATTTCATTTTATAATCTTTAAGAAGGTTGCTAAGTTGTCTACCTTCTGGGCAATGTTCTTAAAGTCAGACACTTACTTTTCAGCCGTGCAAGTTGAGTAGAAATTTCAATTACTTATAGAAGCTTGCAAAGTCAAGGTTTATTGTTAAGATTAGTTTATAGTAACACTCGGCATGACCTAGGTGTGCTTCGTGCGTCATGCTGGTTTACTCTCCTCTTCCTCAACTCTCTCTGAGATTTATAACCCACTGGTTTTCCACTTACAATGTTAAAATTATTCCATTGAAAAATGAATTTTCTTATTTTATTTTAATGTAAGATATGTTCATTATAGTCTTCTTATGTTTAAAGAACAGGTTTGGATTTTAGATGACGTGACTCACTCCCCACGTCCTGAATTGTGGAGAGCAGACTAAGTACGCGGCCCTTCAGGAATGTGTTGACCCAACGCAACTGTAGGACTGGGTTCTTCTCCTGCGAGAGCTCCCTGTGTCTCGTAGGGTGTCTCCTTCAGCTTTCGCTGGGTAACTGACATGCACAAATGGCCAGATGGCCGAGGAAGGACCAAACCCGGATCGTGTGACTCTGGAGTCTGCGTCTTGAGATCCTGGGACGAGCAGAAAGAGCCCGTGTGATCGTCGTGCTGAGGGAAGCCCGAAGCAATTAGTCTCATTCACTAAGAGGAGATTATACAGAATGTTACGTTGGATGTCGAAGAAGTTTTTAGACTCTGGGAAAATTTATGTAAGAGATGGGTGTCATGGGAGGTTAGCCTGTACTCGGTTCTCTGGGATTTTATGACATCCTTAGGTCTGCATTTAGGTCTGTTGTCGGGGACAAAATGATGGGCATCGCCGTCCTTAGAAAACTACTGTGCCTGCATCTCCTCAGAAATGACAACCTCCTCCACTCTTTAAAGTCCCGGGACGCGTGGAGAATAACAGTATTTCTACCTCAGTGCCAACTGGCTAAGGAAAAGCGGAACCGTGTGATGCCCAGTGCCTCATCTGCTGGTGTAAGAGCGGGCACACGTGTTACAGGGCAGGACTGGAGGGGAGTTCCTCCCCTGTGAGGGGGTAAGGTGGCTCTCTGACCACCGCATGGGTCTCCTTATTGGAAGAGTCGTCAAATCGATGAATGTGTGTGTATCCCGTCTATTTTCCTACGCAGAAAACATGAACTTGTTCAAGCCCTGAGCTGTGGAGGTGGTTACACAGATCGAAACAAAGTAAGTTCGGTGCGTCGACGGGTAAGACAAAATCTGGGCCGGACAATGACAGGGCAGAGCAGGCTTCTGAAAGCCGGGAGTGGAGGAGCCCGGCGCTGTCCTGGATTCCTTAACAACAAAACACAGCACGACTGGATGCCTGTTGGGCACCTCTAGCCTTCCGGCTTGGGGGGCTGGGAGTCGCTGACAGCCCTTTCAAGCATCAGAAAAGTCACTCGCTGACCATGCACTATTTTCCCCACATCAATCGGCCGACTTCTTGTTTTCATGGAGTCCTTTTCTCTCTTCTCTGGCAGGAAGCCTAACCTGCGCTTGGAGAGAAACAGAGAAATGTTGTTCAGACCGTTCCAGGGTGCAGAAAACAGCGGCAGGTCTGGTCTTCAAGGGCCTGACTAACTACACAAGCCTGCCAAGGGCGCTGCTGACCTCTGCCTGGACGGAAGGACGCCCCGGCCAGCCTTCTGACCCAGGGCTGGAAATAGAGCTGGCCCTCTGCCGCTCTCTCGTGTAAATGCCATCAAATGGCAGAAGACATGAATTCGCCTGCCCAATTTGCCATTCTGCTGCAATTTCCCCAGGGTCTGCTCGGCCAGTTTTTTTCCAAGCTGTGATTTCAGAAAGGTGCCTGTGAGTTACTCTATGTCTGGAGGGGGGAAAAAATGAGAACACCTTTTTTTTTTAATTTTTTTTTTACTTTTTTGCCTCTTATTTGGTCAAAGTTGAGTTTCTTGGATGGACTTTTTCAAAGAGGCTGATGTAGGCATGTTTCTCAAATCATCAACACTGGGGCCACGCCGCTCAGCCGCGCAAACTGCAGGGCTATGTCGCACCTGCGTTTGCCAGCCCTCACTCAGTGTGTTCCCCAAGGCATGGCAGGAGTTTAATTTGTAGAGCTGGTATGCTTCCAGGTATGGGGAACTCTTCTGGTGCCATTTAAGAGATACCCACTTCATAAAAACCGGTGGCTCTCCAACGTCCTAGAGAAACTCTTTCCTACTCTACCTGATGGCCCATTCCCTTAGCTATAGACTTCCATTAATCTGCTTACTTACTTACTTATTTATTTTTGGCTTAGTCATTTTTGACCTTGCTCAAGGGTAAAGCCAGCCCTCCGAGGGGGCCGGGGAAATCAGTGCACCGACTGCATGTCCGTTCCTGCCTCCACTCTCTGTGGGAGCTCCACGGAATTCAAGAGGTCAGAGGTCAGCAGTCCTTTCTGCACATGGATGAGCCCCCAGGACAGGGTGCAGGGTGCGAGCTGGGGGGCACATCTGCAAGAGTGCGTGGCAGAAGACCAGAATCATTGCTGCCAAGGGGACCAGGAGAAGCCTCTTCCGTGTCAATGAAGGTCAGGTCCCTGGGATGGTGCTGACCAGGATTGTTATGGTTTATCTACCCGTCTACCTCGTCGTGCTAAAACCCCTTCTTTTCTTCCTCTTATGTGACTGTACTTTGTGGAAATGCCTGGGAGGTGGTGAGGACTTCAAAGGTTGGGAGAATGTGGGTTAGGACGTTAATTTTTCAAATTTTTCTTTCTCCAAACAGAACCGTATCTCATGATGAGGTAGAAGAAGGAGGATTCTCCTGGGAGCCAGGGTCCACCGAGCCGGTCGCGGAGCTTGTGTGACTCTCGGCGAAACAACGAACCTCGATATTCTCATCTGTAAACCAGCAGCCTAGAAAAAAAGGATTTCAAAGATCCGACCCATCCAAAGAGAATATGACAACTCATTGTTGCTAAATTACATCTTTACATAAATAATTCACTGCTCTGATGAGTGGCACCGCTTTTGCCAAACGTCTAAGGCTTTTAGAAACATGATCCTGTCCCTTCTTCTCCCAAGTCGGAAGCCTCTGGGAAACACTGCGCACTTTGATCCCAGCAGCTTATACTGGGCCAAGCACAGCAGCTTTGGAGAACACAGCATCAAACTGTTTTTGCTCTGAGAGCCTTAAAAGGCTTAAAGCACCTATCCACCTGGGGTGTCCGCTGCCCTGCTGGAAAGCCCCACATTCCTGGCTGCCCCTCCTGGGCATCAAGACCCTAATTAGGAGTTTAATGTACAATATAGCTAATAGCTTTATCTGTGACCGCCCTCCAGCCTTCCCAGCAAGCCCCACGGAAAGCTTCTTAATCCCTCCGTCTGCTCCTTCCTTTTCCCTGTTTCTTTCTTCCCATCCAAACAGTAGATAAAAATATAGCACCAAGGATTGACCAGGTACCATCTGCGTTCTGGCATTTTCATGTCCATCACTGACTGTGTGTCCTTGCTTGTAGGAACACGGACTCCCCTTATCTGATCCTGCTCTCCATTGTCCCCATCAAACTCATCAGGCCACACGTAGTTCATAATTTCTTGACCTTTGGCCAGCCAGCTGGGCAAAACTGGATGTTTCCTTCTCCTTTTTGTGGCACCAAGTTCATATCCCTTTGGAACCCCGTCGTTGTGCGTTGAGTTCATGCAAGTGTAAGTTTTCTAAGGACATATTCATTTGATTTCCCTTTGCTCATGGTATTTCGCTTCCCTATACTGTGAAGACTAACAAAAACAAAAGTTGGGTATAGGTCTGAATTTGTATGTGTCTGCATTTTTATTTTCTAACAAATAAGTTCCCAAACTGTGGATCCCCAGGAACATAGAAATAAGAATATGGTTCAGTATATGATGAATACAGCAACGTAGACTGAAGATGAAATTTCAAATAGGTAGGTCTGGAGAGTCTATTTGCATCTATAAATTAGGGCCTTAAACCTCAGAACAAAGACTGTTTTCAAGACAGTAGCCAGTGTACTAATCTCTAGAATTCAGTTAATAAATATTGCAGCCCAACATATTACAAGTAATTTCTTGAAGCAGTGAATTAAAAAATAAAAATGTAGCCCTCCAAAGAATTTAGTAATCAGATCACATTCATTTTTGGTAAAGATAAAGTAAATATGGAAGATTGGGAAGGCAAGGCATGATTTTAATATTTTATATCTCTTTCCTTGTGCTTTTATAAGTCAGATTCATATAGGTATCATTAGATACTTTTTTTGACAAGTAGGAAAGAAACTTTATACATGTTTGCATACCAGTCTCCATAGGAAAGATGTTTTTATTTCCTTTGGGTAAATAACCAGGAGTCAGATCGCTAATCTGATAAAACAAAACTGCCCAACTGCTTTCCTGCATGGTCAACCGTGTGTGCGGCACCAGGACAAATGTGGATGAAAGTCGCAGTTGCTCAAAACCTGCCCAAAAATTAGACGTGGTTCCTGTCCGTTTTGTTCTGTTTTTGATTGACGACCTTAGCCCTTCCAGGAGGCATTTTGGAGATTTTAATTTGAGTTTCCTTACTGGATAATGATGTTGAGTTTCTTTTCATATACCTCTTTTGCTATTTATTACTTTGCTTTGGCACAGTGTCTCAATTGTCTTAATTGGCCTTTTAGCTTTTAATCGTTCAATTACTGAATTCCTGAGTGAGTACTTTATCAGAGATGAGGTTTTAAAATAATTTCTCCAAGTATGCATTTGTCTTTTTGATTTCTTAATAGTGTCTTTCAAAGGGCAGAAATTTGTAATTTTAAGTCCCATTTAAATTTTTTATGGTTTTTTTATGATATACTTTTTATATCCTCTCTAAGAAATATGTCCTTGACTCAAGAGTACAGAGACTTTCTTGTCTTTTTGTGGAGAATTTTCAATTTGGGGGTTCTCATAATCCATGAGATGACCTAGTTCAAGTTAATTTTATGTAAGTTTTGAGAGAATGGTAGAGTTTTCACTTTTGATTATTATTTTTTCTTTGTACTAGTGTCATTTATTACAAAGATTATCCTTTCTATACTGAGTTACCTGGCAACATTGACAAAAATGAACTCAATTAGATTTTATGTATATTGTGGTGAATTTGATTTTATTACATTTGTATTTCTAACACTGATTTCATACTGTTTTCTCCATAAGTGTTGTGTTCCTGCTATATTACATCTAAAAAACATCTAAAAATCAGGCTATTTTGGTTATTTTAGGGTGCTGACTTTTCCATATAAATGTTATAGTTTACTTGTCATTTGCTCAAATTGCCTGCTGAAATTTTTATTTGAATATGAGGAAGTATAGATCAGCTTGAGGATAACTGACATATTAGAAGCATGGAGTCTTCAGATCCATAAACAAAATTTCTCTCTCAAATTTTCTGTTGTATTTAATGTCTCTCATCAATATTTTGTAATTTTCAGCATATGAATCTCATATATAGTTATCGAGATTTATTCTTATGCATATCACAGTTTTTATTATATAGTGTCATTCCTTTTTAGATTCAATATAAAAATGTTTATTATTAGTATACACAGCATTTTTTAAAGTTCTGAAATCTTGCTGTCTCATTCATTAATTCTAACAAACATTTTGTAAATTCCTTTTGGTGTTCTATATTAAGAAAAATAAGTCATTTCTTAATAAAGTCTATTATTTATTCCTCTATAATTGAAACAATTTTAGTCTATTTATTCACATGGAAGGGGACATCCAAACACGCTTCCAGACACCCGATGCCCATGAACTCTGTCCGTGAGCTGGTCTGTCGATATTTGGAGGTTTGTCTCCCATCCCTATAAATAAAAGGCTTCCTCAGTTCTCTGAAAATGTGCCAATTACTGTTTTACAGGTCCAGTTAATCTGAGATCTTCAGTGTGTAGTGTCAGAGGGGTGTCCTGTAGGATGTGCGATGAGCGATTTCTATGGCCTAGGTCAGGAGCCTGCTGGTTATTGGGCATTCTGGGTGCTTGCTTTTTGTTAATGAAGTTTGATTAGAACACATCCGAGACCATTCATTGCTTATGGCTGCTTTTGAGCTACGGTGTCAGAACTGACTATTTGGAACAGAGATTGCAAGAACTGCAAACCTAAAATACTTATAATCTGGTCCTTTAAGAAATGATTTGTTGACCCTAGTCTAGAGTGTGACCTGGAGCGGAAGAGTTTGTGCCGTCTTGGACAAAATGTAAAGGAACACCGTTTTCTTCACTAAGTGGAAGCAAACTTCATCTGCTGGCTCTTGCAGAGTTGTAGAGAAATAAATAAATAAAATAAAATACATACATTTACCAAATCAGCAACTCCATACCGGGTGCCAGGAACTGATTTGCCTCAGTGACGTTACTGTCTATGGAATAACATGTGTTGTTGAAAAATCACCGTACTGAAGCTTCTGGCTGTTCACAGTTACTCTCCAGCTCTGGAGGACCTTCTGCACGGGCCCACCAAGCAAGCTGCCTGGAGAGGTTCCATCCCTGCACTTTGAGATCTTAGAAGGTGGTACTGAGCTCTGCAGGCTTCATAGCTGACCGACACTGAGGATGTCGTTCCTTCACAGCTTGGTATTCTGGTGGAGAAGTTCAATCATCTTCCACTTAGTTTTCCTACCTAAGAGTTACCATTCCATGGTCTGGGGAGCTAAGGCAGGGACTCTAGCTGTAGCCAAGTATGCCTGTTGCAATTAGAATCTACAGGAATTACACACAGATGGTCTCCACAGCTGCTGGGAGCCATGTGACATGAACTTGGGCCAAATTCCCATTTGTGGTGGAATCACTTTAGTCCTCACTTGACCTTGGATCCTAGGATGAGATTATGAATAGAGGCTCTAAGTCTTTAAGCTTTCCTCCAAATAAGCCTACATTTGGTTATTAGGGTGACTGTAACTGAGTTTGTCAGGGTTATTAAGTATTTGAAACAAGTTGATGTTGTTAATTCCTGGTGACCCAAGCTCAAATTATAGGAGTAGAGTGGTCAGGGATAAATAAGATTTGACCTAAGTCTGTAGATCTCAGTGGTCCCCTCAGGTACAAAGAGGCATTTCATCCCAAGCAGACACAGTGTGCGTTAACTGTGATGCCCCTACCCGCTGTGGATTACCTGTATTCAGTTTTCAAGTTTCCCATCTTAAAGATTGGGAATGTCACCAGGACAATTTCAGAATTCCATCTTTTGATCTTTGTTCTCTTTCCTAGGATAGTTCCTGATACCCATGCTGTATTAGTCCGTGTTCAGTACGAAAATGGAAAATGTGTTACACACTTAGAATTAAAACAAGGCATTGTTATTTGGAAGTATTATTACAAAAGTTAAAAGACCTAGAAAAAGATATCGCTATGATAACCAAAATAATACATGCAGGAAGTAGCTGTAGTCTAAGGTTTGGGAAATATAGGTATTAATAGTTAATCTCAAATGATAGGCTCCACAGATGTGGTGCCCACCCTCCCTTGGGGGGCATGTGACCAAGCTCTTCCTGTGACACCAGGAACATGGAGGAAGACTCCATGATGTTGACGCTCAGACGGCTGGGTTGAGGCACAGCCTAGGGCTTCTCAGAGCTCTATGGAGGTCTTGGGCCTTCATGCGGAGTCTGATTCCAGGAGTTTCAAAAGAAGCTGGATTCTGAAAACAGTTGTAGCTGTTGGAGCCAACCACCTCTCCGAGGACCATGCCCGAGGAAAAGAAAAATAGGAAGGAACAGCCTCTTCCTTCCCCGTCCCGGCCACTCTCTCTCCTGTTGTTGGAACGTGATCAGAACCCCCCTGACAAAGTCAAAGGGGAAACGTGCCGAGCAGAACTCACACATCAGGAGACATAGACAGTAGCTTTCCAGCTCGAGGAAACAGGGTATATCCATTAGCATGCAATCTAAGTCGTGTTTTCGGAGATTGTACCGCCAAGGGCAAAAATGGAAGAAAGAAAACCATTCCTCAAGTCGTTGCAGGGCCGACTCAGACTGTGCAGTGGTGGGAATTTACTTGGGAATGCTGAAATGTGGAAGTAAGTTTTAGAAAATCATGTGAGAAGTAATATTTTCTCCAGCCAAGTTCTCAGATAAAGGTTAAGTTCATGATAACAGATTGCACACATATCGCCTCTTGTAGCATAGCAATGCTTCATTTTTACAATGAAGGAAACCTGTATAATCTCCCCATGGTCAAGGTAGCACATCAGTGTTTGCTAACTAGGTTAGATGATTATTATTTCTTCATGGAGCCAGTGGAGAGGGGGAGACACTACTTTCGGAGGGTAAGTAATCTGACCCTGAACTCAAATAGCAGTGAACCCATTTTGAGTCTAAGCTGTGCTCCCCCTTGAACTCAGGCATGTCTACATATGCCATCCTCCAGTAGGTGGGTACACTAGGGACAGGACTCCATAAGGAGTGGAAATAACTTATCAAAAAGAAGAAACATTATAGCCCAATCATTAGAATCAATAATGGTGGCCAAAGTATTTTTAGCCCTTATTATGTAGTGTGTTTTGTGTTAGGCACCTTATATGCATCATTTTATTTAGTTCTTTTTGTTACATGGTTGCTGCTTTGATTAGGCATATCCTAAATTTGAATAATAAATAAAATAGATAAAAATCAATAAAAAGGAAAATAGATAAAATAGATAAAAAGAAAAATAGACAAAAAGAATCAGGCTCAGAGAGATTATCTTGTCCATAATCACACATATTCTAAGATTCTGAGCCAGAATTTCAACTTAGATTTACCCCAGCATCTTAGACTTAATCACTGTAGTAAGGCCTATGGCGGATTA
Organism: Mustela erminea; assembly: GCF_009829155.1. Classification (NCBI taxonomy): domain Eukaryota; kingdom Metazoa; phylum Chordata; class Mammalia; order Carnivora; family Mustelidae; genus Mustela; species Mustela erminea. The sequence goes on along the minus strand of NC_045634.1, from coordinate 37,866,984 downwards.
TTACACAAATTGTTTACAACTTCCTATATTCACATCCTGGGTAGCCCCTTACACACCCCAACCTTATGACTTGAGGTAGTCAGTGGGACAATAGCAAGTGTGACAGAAGTCAGGACTGAACACCTACACATGGGGACATCCACTTAACTTCACTGTCTTGTGAAGAACCCCAGGCTAGCTCCTGGGCTATGAGAAATCTGTGGCCCAATGACCTCTCCAGTCTGTCCAAGAGACTGACAACCCCCACCCTACGTCTTGTGTGAACAAGATCATCTTATTTCAAACTTCTATCAGACAATGCACCACAAACCCATGAGCAATCCCATAGACTGGCCCAGCCACTGAAGAACAGAGGCATCGGGTCAACCCGCAGGACACACTGATACATGATATCAAGACAGTGATCCAGGATCAAGGGGTGTGTGTGTCTGTGTGTATGTATGTGTAGAGGTGGGTTCTGTTGAAATGCCAGTAGATTTACCCAAATTAACAAATGGCATAAGGAGGCTGAAACAAAAGACGGAACAAAAATTAAACGACCAGCACGTTTTAGGGAAAAAAGTCAACATTGCCATGTACTGACTAATTGGGAATTAACAATACGATGAAATTCTCTTTATAACCTGAATGTTTGGAAATAGCAAAAATAATTATTCCCAGGTTGTATGGGGCTCTAGGACATGAGGTTTTTACACACTGCTGAAAGGAATACAAATTCATACATCCTGGTATGCGTTTGATACGATGTATCAAACGTATCACATATAAAGGAAATTATGCTAAGGAAAGAAACGATGGAGTTTCCAAGGCATGATTACAAAGCATTCATCCCTGTGCTTCCCATAAGGAAATATCAAAAACGAAACAAAATCCAAACAAGAAGGCACTGGTTAAATAAAACAAATCAACTAACAGAATACTATTTACTCATTAATTTTTTGAAATTTTTTAATTTATTTTCAGCATAATAGTATTCATTGTTTTTGCACCACACCCAGTGCTCCATGCAATCTGTGCTCATTAATTTTTTGATTATAGTATCAAACAATATGAAGGTGCTTGAGATACATTGAATAAAACATAGGTTTAAAAGTTAAACACTGCTTGTGCCAAAATATCAGATGTGTATTATTTTTAAAAAGATGTATATTATTGCCTCAAATTACCTTTCAGAGAGCCGTCTACCAATTCAATTTAAAACATTCTCAATGATGTTGCTATGCCAATTATGTCAATATTTCGAAGTACCATTTGGGAAAGAAACATTATCCTTATGAGCAATGCAAATTTAGATGCTCCTAGAGATTAGGTCCAGAAACACAAAAAATGGAAAAATATATATATATCTCATAGATTTTGTAAATATTCCTAGTTGAATGACCTCACATTAAAAAGCATTTAGAACCATTGTACACAAGCCCTTTAAAGACCTTCTCAACAGGCAAAATGGTAATTGAGGGCGTTGTAGGAGTCGGACCAGAGCAGACGACTACAGGGAGCAGGAGTAAACAGGTGCTGCTGTTATGTTAGTGAGTCCCTCTGACTTGAGATAAAGGATTCTGGCACAGCATCTTATCCATTCAAGAAGGGTTTGAGAGGGTTGTGAAGATGCCAAATTCTGGAAGCCTATGTCAGTTGACTCAAAACTAGCCCTCGAAGTGACAAATGCACAAATGTCAAAAATATGTGGGGAGATTTTGAGTGAAATTGTTTCATAAAACCTGAGGGAGAAAAAATGTAATATTACAAATTGTTTACTTTGTATAATGAGACCTAAATAATGTATGGTAACTAAATTAAATGTAAAAGACTGAGTAGACGCAACGACTTCTTCATTGTAGAGTTGCAAGTCCAAAGCCTGCAGGACGCTGGCAGTCTGAAGGCATATGGAAGAGGTAAAAGAGATCTACTGGAAGAATTTCCTGCTTGAGGAAATAGTTCTTTTATGGTCTAGTATGTTCTAGTACATTTAGTATTGTCTGCAATAGGTTAGATGAGCCCACCCACAATATAAAGGGCAATACACTTTACTCAGAATCCACCAATTTCAATACTAATATCATTTAAACACACACACCTCACAGCAACATCCAGAACCCTTTGCCAAATACCCAGGCACCATGGCCTAGCCATGCTGACACAGAATTCACCACCACATTATCCGTAGTAGGACCTACCATAACTCTCAACACTCAACAAGAAAAAACAAAAGATCCAGTTAAAAAATGAGAAAAACAGGGACATCTGGGTGGCTCAGTTGTTAAGCGTCTGCCTTCAGCTCAGGTCGTGATACCAGGGTCCTGGCATCAAGTCCTGCATTGGGGTCCCTGCTCCCTGGGGACCCTGCTTCTCCCTTTCCCGCTCCCTCTGCTGTGTTCCCTCTCTTGCCGTGTCTCTCTCTACCAAAATAAGAAATAAAATCTTAAAAAATTAGCAAAACAGAGGAGCAAAAATTTCACTGGAGAATATGTACAGATGGTAAATATATGTGTCATCATTAGCTGTTAAGAAAATGTAAATTAGAAGCACAAGGAGACATCACTGCTAGTGCATTGGAATGGCTGAAAGGGAAGAGATGCTGTCCAGGAAGCCATGAAACTGGAGAACGGATCACTATTATATTGCTGGTATAAAAAACAGATCTTCTGGAAACAATTTGGCAACTAAACGTATAATATCATATGACCCAACTGTTGTATTCCTAGGCATTCATCCCACGTAAATAAAACCTTAAGTTCATTATAACTCAATAGGAAAAAAAAGAAAAAAGAGAAGCAAATCAAAACAAAACAAAAATCCAATTTAAAAATGGTAAGACGGTCTGAATAGAAAATTTTCCAAGGAAGATATGCAGATGGCCAACAGACATATGAAAAGATGCTCAACACTGCTAATCATCAGGGAAATGCAAAACAAAACCACCATGAGATATCACCTCACACCTGTCGCAATGACTTACAAAAAAGTCAAGAAACAAAAGGTGCTAATGAGGATGTGGAGAAAAGGGGACCTTCTGCACTGTTGGTAAAAATGTAAACTGGCACAGTAGCTGGAAAATAGCATGGGTTTCCTCAAATAAATTAAACTAGAACTACCATATGATCCAACAATCCTACTTCTAGATATTTATCCAGAGGATAAAAAAACAAATGCTAACTTTAAAAGATATCTTTACCCCCATGTTCACAGATACTTTATTTATAATAGCTAGGATATGAAAACAACCTGTGTCCATGGATAGATGGAAAAAGTGAGATATATAGATCCATATGTATGTATATGTATACATATATGTAGAAAGAGAATTTTTGTTTTGTTTAATATATTTCATAATGCATTATATATAGTGTTGTATATATAATGTGCATATGTGTGAATAATGAAATATGATTCAACTATAAAAAAGAATGAAATCTTGTCATTTGCAACAGGAATGGCCTTTGAGGGCATTATGCTAACTGAAATAAATGAGAATAAGAAATGGAAATGTAATGTATAGCATGGAGACTCTAATAATACTATAATTCATATCTGAAGGTTGATAATAGAGTGTATCTTAAAAGTTTTCATCACAAGAAAAACGTTTATAACTGTGTAAGGTGATACATTATAACTAGACTTACTGTGCTGATTATTTCACAATGTATACAAATACTGAATCATTATGTTGTACTCTTGAAACTAGTAAGTTTTCTCTTTCTGAAACCAGTAATATTTTTCAGTCGCTACTTCTGAATTACACAAACAAAAGAAAACAAAAAACTCAACAACTTATATTCAAACCAAAACCTGTGCAGAACGTTCACACGATGTTAAGAGTCCCAAATGGGAAACAACTCAGACGTCCCTCACCAGGTGGGTGGTTAACAGAACATGCCGCCCGCATACCAGGGAGCTCTACTCAGCAATACAAAGGAGCAACCCAGACACGTAGCAGTTTGGATGAGTCTCCACTGAATTATGCTAAGTGAGAAAAGCCAATCTCAAAAGATTACTATATGCTTCCGTTTACATAACATTCTTTTTAATTTATTTTTTATTTGTTCAAAGATTTTATTTACTTGTTTGTTTATTTGAATGAGAGAGAGAGAGAGAGAGAGAGTGAGAAGGGAACACAAGCAGACTCCCCACTGAGCAGGAAGCCCATTGCAGGGCTCAATTCTGGGACCCCAGGATCATGACCTGAGCTAAAGACAGACACTTAACCAACTGAACCACTCAAGTACCCCTAACATTCTTTAAAAAGGTGGGGGGGATCTTATTTATTTATTTGAAAGAGAGAGCAGGCATTCAGGAACAGAGGAGGGGCAGAAGGAGAGGGAGAAGCAGACTTCCTGCTAAGCACAGTGCCTGATGCTGGGCTCGATCCGAGGACCCCAAGATCATGGCATGAATCAGACGCTTAGCTGACTGATCATCCAGGCACCCTTATGTGACATTCTTGAAAGGAAAAGGGGAACATACTAGTGCTTGCTAAGGGTTGCTAGGGAAGAAGGGGGAGCAAATGAAACTTAGCACTTGTGAGCTACAACCAATATATTGCTATAGGACAAGCTTCATTTTCTTTGCTCCAAAGATTAATTTGGACACCCAAGTAAAAGGACTTACACTGAGCCCTGAATACCTATGATCATAAATCTAAGAATACATAAAGGTAGATGAGTTAATGTAGAAATAATGTGTAAATGTAGCATGCTCCAACAAGGTAGAAATAGCAAAGCTAAAAAAAAATTCGTAATGAGAAGGGAAAAAAAATGAGTTTGCATTCTGATTTTTGTACATGTACTAGTAGAGATCAAAACATAAAATGCAAAGCTAATAAACTGAAGATTAGAAGCTTAAGATAGAAAAAGAGGGCTCATTAATAAAGCAGTAGTACAAAATAACCATTGGGAAAAAAAACCCCAAAACCTCCCTAAATCCCAAGAAAAAATTTGCAACCAAAAAGAAAACAGGAAAATAAAGGGCACTTGTTTGAAATGTAAGAAATGGCAAAGTGAAATTAATTTGAAGCAGATTTGGGGAAAATATTTTTTATTACATAATTATATGTAATTTAAACATGTTTGGAATCTTGAGATCATATTGATCACTTTGCTCGTGTTTCCAGCAGAGTCCATGGAAGACAAGAGTTAAAGCATCCTAGGCAGCCCAAGAGAGTCCTCTGTTACAGGCTTCAGAAGTGAGCTTTTGGAAGACCCACAGTCAGAATCTGGAGAAAGGCAAACTGAATTTTTAAAGAGGAATTGGGTGGAGCACCTACTGCACCTGCTCCCAGTGTAGACTCCCGTGGCACAAGCCACCCACTGCCATGGTTAGGAAGTGACACATCCTGTCAGTGTAGAGGTGGAGCTTTCTCTTGGAATACCAGGATACTTCAAATTTGTTAAAAATGCAGTAAGATAATTCAATATATCTATAGCTCTCTCTCTCTCTCTCTCTCTCTCTCTATATATATATATATATATAGTATATAGATATAGATATATAATCTATATATAATCTATATCTATAATCTATATATATATAGAGAGAGAAACATTTGCTTATTTCCAAGATTATGAAATAAATTTCGTCAAAGTCCAACAGCTATATTTTTTAAAACGTTCAATGAAATAATAATCAAAGACTATTTTCTTAGTATCTAAAAGACCTTGATCTCAGTCTTAAAGCATGAGTCTTAGTTAATGGGGGAAAACTGGAGGAAATCCTGAACCTAAAACAATGCAAAGATGTCTACCCCAACTACTGTCTAACACACTGGGACTATGAAAACAGAGTGATGCTATTTTAAGAATGCAATTACAAATGAAATCAACAGAAAAAAAGTCCAACAGTAGATCACATGGCTTGTTTATAAGGACATGAAATCAAAGAGTAATGAAAAGATGATAAATTCAGATTTTTTTTAAAAAAGTGATATATTGTGGTGCATGGGGGCTCATTCATTGAGTCTTCTGCTCAAGTTGGTCCTGGGATTGAACACCACACCAGGTTTTTTGCTCAGTGGGGAATCTTCTTTCTCTCTCTCTGCCCCTCCTCCCTGCTCATGCTCTGTCTCTCAAATGAATAAAATCTTAAAAAGTGGATATATTAAAATTAAAAAGCAATAAGTATAAGTCAAAAACCAAAAATACACGAAGAACATTAAAAAGAAAGCTAAAATGAAATAATTTCATTTAACAGTTTCTAGTTCCTTATATTTTACTACTTATTAAAAAGACTTTTATTGGAATATAAAACATAAAAATACATACCAAAGATAGACAATATAATAAATTACAGACAGCAAATACATAAGTGTAACCACCATCTAGGAGAAAAAAGGAAAAGACTCGGATCACCTGGATCTTTCTCCTCTCATATCTCCTCTAATGAAACTGTGATTATGATTTTGATAGTAATCATTTAGCATTTAAAAGAAAGTTTTTATCTACACATGTTGCCCTAAAAAATACAGACTTGTCTTAATTTTTTAGTTTATGTGAAGGTAATTATGCCATTTATATTTATTTATGTCGAGTTTCTCTCATGCAGTGCTACGTTAGGATTCAAACATGTTATCGCATGTAATTCTATTCATGTATGAATATACATTGATTCATTTATTTGTCTGATTATCAGGGGCCTGTTGTTCCCCTCCCCCACCTTCTTAGAGGACAATTCTGAAAATCACACCTACACACTTTGTCTCCTACGCACTGTTCTGTGGTCTCCACTTGTCTATTCCTTCCTGTTTGATGATAGATGCTAGGTATTTTCTTCTAACCGATCTCCAGTTCAGTGATTTTCTCTTAGCAGCATCTAATGTGCTATTAAACCCTCTTACCAAGAGTTTAACACTTAACACTTTAACACATTGCTTTTCGTTTTAAAATTTCTATTTTGTTCTTTCTCTTTTTTTTTTCTTCAGCTTATTTCTGAGAAGTTTCAGTTTTGTCTTATATTTCCTTGAACTTATCAAGCATAAGTGTAATTAAATCTGTTTGTTCATTTCATAATTTGGATCTCTTATCAGTTTATTGCTATTATGTAGCATTTTATTTTTTGACTTCTAATCACACTGAGATGTGATGGTTCCTCTCATGCTTTTTTTTTTTTTTTTTTCCAATCATGTGTCTTCATTATATATGAAACATTTAAGGGATAATTTGAAGCATAGGAAAACTTTCTTAAAGTTTTTCTCAAAGAAAGATTTAAATTCACTTCCACTTGAATAAGAGGACATCACCTAGGGGTTCATCAGGGTGAGGGACCACAGTGGATTTGGTCACTGAGAAAATCTAATTCAGTACTGAATTAATCTGTCTCTCTACCTCTCTTCCTTTCTTATTTAATCTGTTCTTGCCTGTCATTAAAATAATGCTTTAGAGAGCTCAGATAATTGTCACCAGCTTTTTTAATAAAAAATGGCAAAATGATATTTTATGTTGCATGTGTGTGGGTCAGAAGGTAATTTCTAAGCGTAGCCATATGGGATGTGCATGTGAATAATTAATGCATTTTGACTATTTGTAATTTCATATTAAGAATGACTCACACATTTGAAGCATCCTTAAGAGGATATTTTCAATTAAATTTGGAAATAATGAAAAAATCCTCACATGAGTCAGCTTTAATAATGTAATTTGTGTTGTTTTTAATTTGCTGTTGTTTCTCTCATATTATTATGTATCTTCCCAGCTATTACTCAAAGATACATTGTACAGCAGCATGACTTCAGAACGCTTTTAAAGTGGGAAGTTGTTCCTTACCATTTAATTGTTAATTGCCAGGTGTGTTCTTCAGTTCCAAAGTTAGTCACACTTGTCTTTTAGAAGTCTGAGTGACCTTAGAATGCAATGACATTAGGAGTGCCTCTGTCCCCTTCCAGATAGATAACAGAAGATCTTTAAGCCTATGTAGTAACCCTAAGATGGGAGTTACTTTGTCACAGGGAAATTATTAAATAGCATTATTGCAGGTTAGAATCTGATGTAAAACTCTGTAACTTCACGTGAAGCTTCTATGTTCCCACACCCTTCTGATTTTGCACTCTGTGTTGCTCTTTGACCCATGTTGATTGCAGACACTGGAAGAAATAGAGTTTTAAAAGAAATATGAGAAGAATATTTTAACATTCAGCTCAGGGCACATGTTTCTTCCTTAGTGAAGCATAAGGAGGGGAATGAGCGTAGAATATAAGCTTCTGTTGTTTGGCCTCAGAGATATAAGGTCAAATGACTTCCCAGTGTCCTCACCCCGTTGTGTGGTGGCACTTTCCTACTCCAGTCTGGTTAATGCTTGGCTTTGGCCACTTATGTAACATGGATGAAGACTTGTCATGGATCTAGAGGTAGGTGTGATCGGGCAGCCAAGACTCAGACCACAAAGCCCTGTTTCCTTAATCTATCTGCCCTTGTTTATGTACTCAAGCCGATATCCTTCTCAAAGGGATCATCTCCCACAGCTATCGCTCATGGTTTCCCCCACCTCTCTGTGTGGTATGACCCAAGACTTGATTCTGTTTCTTTGCAGTCAGCCAACTGCCCAAGAAGACAAAGCAGAATGTGAACCTCATTGATTTGTCCCTGGTCAGTCAATTAAGATGTTTTTATATTGAACTCTTTGCACACTGTCAGTGAAACAGAAATGTAGAACAAGAGTTCTGATTCAATTTGTTTTGTTGCAGAATTTAGAGACCTGCCGGTCTGTGAAATCCTTCACTAAACGTTTATTTGCTAAGTAGCATCTAGCAAGCATGGTGAATGGCTTCCTGCTGCCTGAGAAAAGAAACAAAATGGTTCATTCACTTATTATTAGAATGATGGGGAGTCTTTATTATTGGTAAACAGTGAATGGGAGTTGGCAGATGGCAGTATTAGCAGAATGGAGTTTGTTTGGATTGATTTATGCTGCCAAAGACATCAACAGATGTAAGCAGTGTAGCCTAGAACAGTAAATCCTGCCGAGGTTGTAATAAAGCATCAGCAAACTTAGTTGTAATTACGGCCGCCTGAAATAAATCTAGATATGAAAGTAGATATAGAAGTACGATGTGGGTAGCTGGATTAGTTTTCTCCATCACATAAAATGCAGCATAATGCAGGATTAGGAACATTTCCCCATAAAGCACTTATTTCGGAAAAAATAGAAGTTTTTCTAGGATCTTTGGTAATGATTGATAATGAAAGGTGGATATCACCAGCGACAAAGAAAACTACTGGACCCGTAAGATATTGGACAGAAAAACATACTATGATTTCACTGAGCCAAGTGCCTTAGACTCTGAGCTCTGCAGGGTAGGCTTCAAATCTTATTTTTGACTTAGAGTCATCAGTCAACTCTTGCATAGGTCTGTGAGGGGCACAGGAAAGGGTCGACTTTGCTTACATAGCTCACTCTGATACTAAGACATTTGACATGTATTAGTGAAGATAATGTTGGCTGCTGTAATTCCATTTCTCACCCCTGCCATTTAATGGGAATAAATACACAAGGGCATGTGGTCTCGAAGAAGGCTACAGATGAACCGCACAGAAGAGAAATTTAATATAGGGGCGTGTCCATGCATTCAGATATAAGGGAAAAAATCTTACTCTGATTATGGAAATGATCACCGGGCTGCAGTTTGAACGGGAGGAAAATGTACTCTCTTGGGATGGGTCTTCCTCCCAAATGTAAACAAAACCATTAAGTGTCTGGTGGTAGGTGTTTCTCCTGAAACCATTGGGAGAGGAGTGAAGATGATCTTTCTAATTTTAGTAGCCAGTGTCAAAGAAGGGGATACAAAAGGACGAGCTGAAGGCCCCGTTTCTACTGCCCTTTTCCTGTTGCTTCGGTAGAATTAGCTTCCACACAATCTACTCAGTTTTAGTTTCAGCCAATACAGAACTGCCTTCCTTCTCAGTATCCATGTGGTTGGAAGTGCCATGTACACCTCTGCCATTATTTTTTCCGTATCTTTGGAATTCTGAGTAATTTCCTGCAGGAGAAGAGCTATGCTTTGCCCTCCAGTTCACGAGTCCTACATGGGCAGAACCCAGTGCCATCAGGCATTCTGAGTATGTTGAACAAAGTGTGTCCAGAGAAAAGACATGTTCTTTGGCAGAATCCTCTCTGTCTACATTTTTATAATTCCATGAATAATTGCTTAACTCTACAGAAAGAGCCACCAGCTCTGATGATTCATTTCAATGTCTTTGAAAATGTAGGAGTCTTTTGGTTGAAAGTCACAGGAATCTTTCTTTTAAAGATTTTATTTATTTATTTAACAGAGAGAGCGATCACAAGTAGTCAGAGAGGCAGGCAGAGAAAGGGGGAAGCGGGCTCCCTGTTGAGTAGAGAGCCCGATGTGGGGCTCAATCCCAGGACCCTGAGATCATGACCTGACCTAAAGACAGAGGCTTAACCCACTGAGCTACCCAGGTGCGCCCAAAGTCACAAGAATCTTATCTGGTGTAAGTATTAGGGAGAGAGGGATTATGGTAAGGCTATAGAGTTGTCTTCAAGGAACCCAGGACAGCAAGAAAGCTGGAGCCTGTAAGAACACAGGCTGTCCCAGCCTCCCAGCTTCCTGCACTGCGGCACTCTGTCCACGGACGCTGTTGATCTTTTTATTGGTTTCCAGCACACATGGTGGAGAGTAACTGGTGTCACGAATACCTCATTGGAGGCCCCTGGGGGGCTCAGTTGGTGAGCCATCTGCCTTCAGCTCAGGTCATGATCCCAGACTCTCGGGATCGAGCCCCGCATCAGTCTCCCTGCTCAGCGGGGAGTCTACTTCTCCTTCTGCCCCCTCCCCCCACCCCCCCATTCATGCTTTCTCTCTTTCTCAAATAAATAAATAAAATCTTAAAAAAATGTATACCTCATCAGTTCTATACTCTAATCACCCAGAAGAAAGAGAATTAACTATCTCAGATATACTATGTATATACATATTTTTAAAATAGAGAATTTTGCTCTAGAGCTAGTGGAATGGGGCAACTCTCCCTTTCCTCAACAAACCACTCATTATTAACAGGACGCTCATTCTAGGCTGTGGGGCAGATTGAAGTTCTCCTTTACTGCATCAGTTCCTTCGGTGTCGCCTATCGGAGGGGAGTTGAGTGGGCTCCAGAGTCCTAAATGGGATTCTGTATCAAGGTGTAGGTAACAACGCCCCCGTCGTGCAGCTGTAGTTAGTGGTTACTTGGAAGGATTCTGTTTAAGCCCGGTTGCCCTTGACTACACATCTGCCTTCACCCACGAATCCTGACTTTGTTCCTTATGGCAGAGGATTAATCTATAGTGATCAATTTCCATTTGCTCTTTGTGACTAATTCTGAGAAAAACCATAACAAATCACTTTTACGGAGGGTTAATTGTTTAGTCTAATTCCCATATATTTGTTTCACCCTGTTTATTTTTGCACAATACTTTCCGTAATATTTCTCCTCATTAATTCAAGCCATCCCAGTGAGCTTGTGCGAAACATGGTGGTGAAGTGCTGTCAAATATTCTAGCATGACAAGAGCACAATTCCTTGTCATTGATGAATTTGAAGGAGTTTATCAAGACAGCTCATTGATGAAGTACACTGAATATTGAAATCTTATATTAGTAGATTTAAAGATATGAATTGTGATTAAAGCAATGGAATTCTTAATAACAAGGTCCATCAAGGTAATAGCCTGTTGGAATGGATAGATATTTATGGAATGTGCTGTAAGGAAAGATATTTGGAATTGGCGAAGTAAAGGTATTTTAGGGAGTAATCTCTCATGAACTAAATTATAGAGCCGTCTTAGTAAAAGCCCAGGTTAATGAAAGGGAATTGAGAGAGATAAAACTGAATAGACAGGACCAAATTATAGAGTACACTGAACATAAGTCTTACAGTCTTCATTCTTCAGGCCATACGAAGCCCTTAGACATTCACAAGCATAGAAATGTTGCATTACTAAGCGTTTGCTGTTTCCAAAACATCCAAAAAATCGTGACTTAAACAAGAAATGTTTATTTCTTAATCAGATCCTCCCATCAGGGGAAAACCTAAGCCCAGCTTGATCTACTAGTCTTTGGCTCCAGAATTTAAGGTGGATTCACTTAGCTGACAGACTAGCAACAACCTACTTTTTTGCATGTTCTTTTTTCCAAAGAACAGGAGAGAGGTAAGCAAAATATATACTACCTTTTAAGGCCTTGGCTGAAAACTGGCATGCATAGCTTCTGGCTGTTTCCATTATCTGAAGCAAGTCCAACATCAGTGAGATGTGAGAAAATATACTGCAAAATTATATGGCAAAGGTCATGGGCCCAGGGGGAGCATGAGTAACTGGGAACAGTGATCCGGTCTCCCATAAGTATTATGAAGAGAACAATGGCTTAGAAACATCTTTCCAAAAAGCAAAACAAAACAACACAACAACGAAAACTTAGTTTCAGTCTCTCCAACCACAACGCATTTGATCCATTGGACGAGCAAAGTAACGCTAGGGGTTGGGAAGCCAATAACCCTCACAGGGAAGAGTCAGATTTTTGGAAAACCTTTTTCAGTGTGTTTCAGATTTCTTGGACTACTCAGGGTTTCTAATAACACATGAGCCAGTGTCAGCCATATCCTTGTCAAGTGCATGAATGGCCTGAGAGTTTACCCTGCTCTGAAGGTGCCGTGCCAGAGCTTCGTGGACGCTGGCAGAAGACACGAGGCTCCTGGACCAGAGACACTGCACGTTACTACTCACAGTAGGCCAGAACCATTCTTAGTTTCAGTGTGTTGTGTATTTATGTACATAGTTGTACTCATATATAAAGTACAAATTAGGTCCACATTTTTAATGGTGTTCACATCTGTATTCTGTGATAAAAATGTTTCCTTTTGTTTTATGGGTTGTTGACAGTTGTGTAAAACAATTCTAGTATGTATGTAGATTTTTTCCTCTTTTTTGTTCTGTCCATTTTGCTTTATAGATATTGTAGTTATAGTAAGTTCTGAATATACCTTTTAAATTGTGACATCCTTCTGGTGGATGTCAGGAAACAACTCTCTGAATCTTCGTATTAATTCTTGCTCACGGCCTGACATTATAAGGTATCCTTGCCTTGTTTTGTTTAAAGTTTGCATGGAGTATCTTTTCTGGTACTTTGATTTTTGGCTTACCGTGTTCTTCAAAACATGTCATTTGTTAGTAGCATGTAAATGACTTTTGTATTTTAATCTAGCCTGATAACCTTTGTCTTTTAATTGGAGAGTTTAACCCATTTATTGTAAATATGGTTACTGGTGCATCTTGTTTCTATTTATGACCTTATTTCATTTATTTTCTGATTGTCCCACATATTTTAAATTCCTTTTATTTCTTTTCTTCTTTTGCAACAGTTAATTTTTAAATTTTCCTTATTTTTCCTTTTCTTAGCTTCTTAGTGATATGTACACATTATTGGCATTTATTTAAATTCTAAAATCATGAGACTGATATTACTTCAGGCCATGCATACTGCTTACAGTTTCTTCCTTGTTTACTCTGTCTCTTGACCTTTCCCTCTGAAGTCCCTGGGGTTCCTCCTGAGAGCGTGCAGCGGTAACAAAGCCTGCACCTTTCTTTGTTCCTAAACTCAAACACAAACTACTGAGTCAAAACCACTGAGAGGACAGTGAAGGCTCTGGCCCTTCCTTCTCTGTGGGATGTGGGCCCCCTAAGTCGAGAGTGCCTCAGGAGTCCCAGACTTCCACCTCATTTCTCCCGCTCAGTGAATTTCCCAAAGCTCTGCTGGCATATTTCCTTTTTAGAAGCACCTCCACACAGAGCCACGAATCTGCAAGAGGCCAGATGTGAAAAGCAGGTTTTCTAACACAGAATCACCTCCGTGTAGTTCTCTTTTCTTTACAACCTTGGCCCTTGAGACCTGGTTGCCCTAAAAGATTTCATTGTCTTTGAAGAGGTGTTTTATTTTTGTAAACTCTCTGGCTTTTCTGTTTGTTCTCAGCAGCTGTGCTGTTTGCCACAAACCAGAGCTGTGTGTGTGTGTGTGTGTGTGTGCACATGCACTTGTGTTTTGATATCCATTAAAGGAAACTTGGAAAAGCTTATCGAACACTGACTATCTGGCATTCTGGTGACCCAGAGAAATAAGAACATTTGATTTTTTTTAATTATCTTGAAAATCATAAAAGTATTATGAAACCTCTTTATATGCAGCTGTCATGCAGATCTGGAGCATGTATTGATACTTTGCAAGTTAGAAGCAGTCATGGTCTATTCTACCCATTTGTGTGTGTGTACAAAGAAAGAAAAAAGAAATGAGGGGAAACTTAACCTCTCACGTTCTAGAGAGAAACACCCACAGGGAGCAGAAGTCCTGTGCTGGTCACATCGGGCTGCAGGTCCGCTCTGCAGGGACGCGCCCCCACCAGTCCTGCCCTCGGCCCTTCCTAGAGCGTGCTCTGACCCCACACGGTGGGCTTGGCCTTCTGAACTGCTCCACTCTGACCCTCCGTCATGGTTTGCATCTTCTTTGGCCAGAGCTGCCACCTTTCCTGGCCTTTGCTCTCCACGTGTGGTCCCAAGGAGGAAGGGTCTGTGCTCGAAGCACAGACCCACTGCGGGCCTGCACACTTCTGAAGCTCTACGTGGACGCCCATAAGTTCATCGACCACAACGTGGTGCATCAGAACCCAGTCCAAACACGCACTTCACGATGTGACTTTCTCTTCTTCTTTTTTGTTAACACACACACACACACACACACACTCTCTCTCTCTCTCTATAGGTGTGTCATACAAACAAACACATGCATATCATCATCATATATTTAAAAGCAACAGGGAATAAGTAAATAGAATGTTGAAAATGAGAGTATGTAGTGGGTGCATGTGTTTTGGAACTGTCAACATATTCTTATCCTAATATTTATCTCCAATAATAATGTCCTGTGTGCCTGGAAGATGTCACAGCATGAAAAGGATAACATCTTAATAGTAATAAGAGCAATAATAGTAACAGCATCTGATTCTTTACATGAGATCTATGAAGTATGGTATTATGGGGAAATCAATAATTTAACCAAATGCGCTAGGTGGGCGTTTACAAGGCCAAGACGTTTAGAAGCATGGGTGCCATCTAGAGTATGAACCTTTCCATTTATGGTTCCATTTCCCCATCCCACATCTGCTTTTCCAACTACAAACAGTTTGTTTAAAGATTTTGTTTATTTACTTTACAGCTAGATCTCCAGCACAGGATAGTGTGTGTGGGGAGCCGAGGGAGAGGGAGGGACAAGCAGAATCCCCGCTGGGCACAGGGCCCTGTGTGGGGCTCCATCCGCCAACCCTGAGGTCATGACCTGAGCTGAAGTCAAGAGTCAGACACTTAACTGACTGAGACACGCAGGGGTTCCTAAACAGAAACAGATTCTCTACTCAGCAAAGTTGTATTTCATTCATGTTGACTCCTGGGGTCCTTTTCTGGAATACATGTAAGAATGACAGATGTGGTTCTTGCCTTGTTGGTGTCCTAAGCTCAAGCGTTCAGGTCTCTGTTGGGCCTGGATATTTCTGGAGGCTCTAGACCATTTAACAGTAATTCAAAGAGAATAGCCAGTGAGTTAGGAAAACCTGGCTCTGCCATCTTGGTCCTTTGGTCCCAAAGGGGTGGCCTGCAGACCATGCCTGCCTCAGCTGCGTCACACAACTGAGTCTGCCTTCCAGCTTTCTTTGCCTTTTGTCTCCTGAAACTACTCCCCTGGGTTATAGTAACACCTGTGGGGTAGCTGGCTTTTACTGGGGGTGGAGGTGGGAAAAGCTGACCCTATGTAGGTGACACTGACATTAAGTCTCTGGTTCTGGGGAGGACGGAGCTGGTGATTCTCCAGCTCTGAGAACATATTATTTATTTATTTATTTATTTATTTATTTATTTATTTATTTTGAGGGCATATTATTTAAATACAGATGTGTCAGGGGCGCCTGGTGGCTCAGTGGGTTAAGCCTCTGCCTTCAGCTCAGGTCATGATCTCAGGGTTCTGGGATCGAGCCCCGCATCGGGCTCTCTGCTCAGCGGGGAGCCTGCTTCCTCCTCTCTCTCTTTCTGCCTCTCTGCCTACTTGTGATCTCTGCCTGTCAAATGAATAAATAAATAAAATCTTTAAAAAATACAGATGTGTCAGGAGAGATTGGAGATTGGTGAAGATATCCAGATGGATGAGGTTCAACTCTTTAAAGCTGTGTCTTACCTCTGCTGGCAGATGTAAATGGAAAGGAGCCGCTGGGAAACCCATACACCTGTTATCTTTCTTTTTGGTTGTATTTGGAAATTCAAATAAATTAAAACATATTCCTAAGTCACCACAGTTTGAACTGATTCAGATGTATAAGGAGGAAATGGTTGAGACTTTTTCTTCATAATCTTAAGCAAACTTGAAAATGAAGAAAAGAAAAAGGGTAAAGATGACTGTGTTACGGGTTACATGGCTGTGGGCTCATAGAAATACTTAAAGTATTTATTATTTCAATACCAAGTTTTAAAAACCCGCTTCACAAAATGTTCTATGCTACTTTGTTGTTTCATAATATATCACACTTACACATTTTGTCGTTAGGATACTAAAATAACAGCCACCGCTTTGCTGAAAAGTAGAGATCTTTATGCTTTTGTTGTTTGTTTGTTGGTTGGTTGGTGTATATTTCTTGAGAGAGATGTTTGAAGGAGTTCTGGGTGTTTGCCAGGAGACACTGTTCTGTTTTCCAAAGCCACCCTTACCGGAGTGGGTTGTATGTCACGTCACATCTTATCTCATGTGAAGGACATCATAACTCCTCCTTCTTGGAGCGCATTTCCAGACCTGATCTGTAATGAAGAAGAAAAACAACTTACGAGTAAGAACTTGGGATCCTTTGTGCATATTTCCTTGAAAATGCAGGTTTTTAGGACAAGGAGCCGAGAGTCAGTTTTCCTGTGTTTGAACCCAAGCTCCACCACTTCCAAGCTGAGCCCGCTTCCGTTGGTCAACCTCTCTGCGCCCGCTGTGGGAGTTCAGGTGATGGGAGTGCGCAGGGCAGGGGCTCAGTCGGGGTGAGAGAGAGGACAGCAGCAGGGCGCTGGGGATGATCTCTGGGAAGAGTGTGCTCTGTCAGGAGGTGCTGCTGGCCTTGCTGCCTGTCCATGGGTAAATGTCGGGGTCACGTGCTACTTATTAAGGCAGACATTAAGAGATTTGGAAAGTGTAAAACCTTGTTCTTACTAATTTATTTGCTTTGGAAAGTAGTTAATTTTCATAAGAGTAGGATACTTACTCTAACAGACAATGGACTTATAGTCATTTTTATTTATTAATTTTTTTTAAGATTTTTTTTTTAAATTTGACAGACAGAGATCACAAGTAGGCAGAGAGGCAGAGAGAGAGAGGAGGAAGCAGGCTCCCCGCTGAGCAGAGAGCCCGATGCGGGGCTCGATCCCAGGACCCTGAGATCATGACCCGAGCCAAAGGCAGAAGCTTAACCCACTGAGCCCCCCAGGTGTCCCCATGACACACTATTTTATCATGTGTGTCATGACATGGAATAATTCATGAATATCATTTGAATAAATGAATGGAAATATTTTTAGACTTATCACATACAAAGTAACGATGAATGATAAAGTGCAAAGAGCTTTTTGGATTTTCAGAGGAGGCAATGAAAGGGGAAAAAAAATAAAAGAAAATACAGAGGCATTTTAAACATTTAAATAACTCTAACTGTTCTTATTTTAATAACAGTATTTTCAGTGCAGAAAGAATTCCAGAACAATAATTACCCATATTAATAGCACTCAGAGAAAACAAATCCTAAAATACTGAATTAGATTCTCACCAGCTTCTTTATCTCTCTTAACGAAAAGTTATTACTCTACAGGTAGTGTTTTCACCCTAATTATTTTTCACTTCATCTTACCCAAAGAACTACTGTGACAGTTGTACCAGACACATTGTTTGCTCATGTCCAAGCTTCATCTTCACACACACGTAAGAGCAGAGACGGTCCAGGGTGACCCAGGGCGGTAGAAGCTTGACGAGCTTCTGTGGGGCAGGTGGCCACCGTGGGAACCTGACAGACTTTTCGGGCTTATCATCTGTGCCCTTGTCTGACCTCCTTTGCAGACAGCAAACCCCACACCGTAGTTGGCGTTCCATAAATGTTAACCCCCTTATAGAGGGGATGAGGAATCTCATGATTTGCTGGCCTGCCTGCTCTTTTGCAGGTGGTAGTTAACGTGGGCCTCCCACTGTCACGTCAGGAGCAAAAATAATGTCTGCAAAAGGACATAAGAGGACTCACGTCCATGCCCCCATTAGCGCCCCCAGATCAAGTTCAGATACGCCATCTGCTGCGTCCCCAGAACACAGGTAGAAGCAGGTTCCAGTACTCAAGAGAACACCTCAGAAAGTTCTAAAAATAAAGGAAGGGCTGAACCACACAGACGAACATAGAACAACACTTCCCCAACATCTCGCCTCAGAACACCTTTGCAGAAGTAAAAGTCATGCAGGATCCAAGATGGCTTGGAATTAATGGATTGAAATCTACTGAGAGCCGTGCTGACGTCTTCCCCGTGAGTCACGGGGGCAGGAGGTCGCGGCACGTAGGCACCCCGTGTAGTGATGCCTCCCTCCCATCTGTACCGTTAAGACCCACTGTATCTCAAAGGTGTGGAAACAATAGCAAAGACCTCTCATTTGTAGGGGAAAAAGGAAGAAAAGCATGCAAACTAGAGGGCAGCCCACGTGGTAATGGCCAAAGAGCTACTTTTGGGGATTTTGAAAGTGCCAAGAAGCATCTCCCGGCTGCAGGGGACCAGGACTGGGGACCAGAACCCGGGGTGCCTCCAGGGCCCCCACTTCCAAGCACAGGGATGTCTGCAGCGATGGAAAGTCATCGCCACTAAGGGGCACCTGAAGACTGCGGATGCCTCTGTCCCCATGCTGCTGCCCGCAGAGCACCCTGGGCCACCCACTTGGCTGGCCCTGTGCGCTGGCCTGTGCAGAGCCCCCGGGGACATCCCGTTACTCGGCTCCCAGCACCTCCCTGCAGGTGCCGCATGCAGGAGTGGGGGCCCGGAATGCTGCCCTTTAAACGTCTCTCTGTTGCAAAGAAGCTTAGATGCTTTCAGTATTGGTTTTATGGCAAAGTTATTAAAGCCTTGAAAAGGTAATAGTAAGAGCAAATTCCTTTTCAGTTATTGTTTCTGTTTTGTTTTTTGGTTTTTGTTTTGTTTTGTTTTTCAGTTACTCTTTGTTACTTTCCTTGCCAGGTCAGGTCAGAGCACAAGTGCAGAAGGATCTGTCATGCAAAGTTGATCTGTAAAGGAGAAAGTGCAAGTGAGCAGAGCTGGTCTGGGCTCGTGGCCCACGCACACTTTCATCCACTTTTAGATTGTCTAAGTGTTGGGTACTCTTTGTTCCTAGGGATATTACCGAATGCAATTTATAGGACTTAAATATTTTTTAAAAGGTTTTATTTATTTATTTGAGAAGGAGAGAGAGAGTGAGAGTAGAAGCGGAAGGGGAGCGAGAAGCGACTCCCTGTTGGACGGGGGCACTGCTGGGCTCCACCCCAGGACCTTGGGGTCATGACCTGAGCCCAAGGGAGATGCTTAACTGACTGAGCCACCCTGGTGCCCCAGGACTTAAATACCAATAATTGTTTTTTCTAGAATTGGTCCCCGAAAGGAGAAGAAAAAAAAAAAAAGTATTTTTCAGGTAAATGGGAAAATATAATCAAAGTAATGATTTCCTTTTTTTCTTGAGAAATCATATATATTAGCTACCTTTAAAAATTTCTATATTATTTTACAACATTAGTGCTTTGAGAGACTGAGTACACAGACAATAGCCAGCTCATATGCACAGGTAGAATTCTGACCCGCTATCTGCAGCCCCCAGCCGGAAATCAGCCCAGAAACCTCCTCGCCCTCTACAGACTCCACCACCCCAAGGGCCCAGCCCGCAGCAGTCAGACCCCTGTTGTCGCGATCAGGCCAGAAAGCCAACAATCTCACTTTGACCATCAGTCCAATGGCCTGATTGATACCCGGGAGCTTGATGGTTACCTGAGAGCTTCCCTCGTTTTTCTGCACTTGCAGGCCAGGGCCAATCACAGAAATCATGGAGATGTCCCACTTCTAGCAAATGCCAACTGCAACTTCCTGGGGCCAACGGCCGCCCATCAGGACTGCCCCGACAGGAAGCCCTGCCTTCTCCCTGGAAAAATATGTTCTCACTCCTCTGCCTGCACCCGAGACTCTTCCAGATGCAGACCAGGAGGGCCAACTCCCCTGCTTTACCACTCTGACTCGCCAGCCTTTGTCTGTTCTCACTCGGCGGGTCTTCAATCCCACAGCTTGGATATGCCCCATTATGTGTTCCTCCTTTGTAAGATTGCTCCCAGAAGAGTGGCTTTATCCCTTCTAGTTGCAAAATTCTGGTTCACGTCTTTTTGTTCCATTTCCATAGACACGTGAACAGCATGGACCACACAGGACTTCCGAGGCGGACCTTACGGACACCGGCTCTGGCTGAGTGCCTTTGGGGGGGTCAGGAAGAGAAGAGGTAAGTGCACACCTTGAATCACGAACAGTAACTTCTAGCTGAAAGTGAAGAGCTGAGCTCCTGACTTAAAGGGGGCTGTTCTCCCTTAAGAGCACAAACCACCTTTGAATTTCCCTTCCGCGGCGTGGCCAGGCTCTGACGGTTTGTGAAGAAGTTGGTGAGTAAACTCTGCTTTGGTTTAAAAGAAAAGCTGTCCCGCCCGTGGGTATGGATGTTGGTCCAAAAAGGAATGGTTGATGTGGGGCTATAAGATTCACTAGATGAACTGCTAACGACAGGCTTAACCAGCGACTATTTTGGACAAGATTTAGTTGCTAACACAGCGATGCTGGTATATGAAATCACAGGATTAATCCAAGAGCTAACATTTTGGATGCCAAATGAGGTGCCCTTGGCCAAGTTTTGGATTGAGAGATTGGGATCACAGATCTGGAAGATCCAGTTCATAGCTTTGGGCGAAGAATCTGGACACACACGGGGGTCCGGGGGCTCTGCAGGTCGAGGGTCTGCCTTCAGCTCAGGCTGTGGTCCCAGCATGGAGACACGGTTAGTCCAGCATGGGGGTCCTAGCTCCGTGGGGACACTGCTTCTCCCTCCCCCGTTGTCCCTCCCCTTGATCGTGCTAGCAATCTCTCTCTCACTCAAATAAATAAATAAAATTAAAAAAAAAAAAAAAAGAATCTGGACAAACTCCAAAAACAGCAATGCCTTGACCAAAATGGTCCATTTGGACAGCGTCCCCTGGTGCCAGCAAAAAGAACAGCTCCCACAAACTGATGGCCGTTCTTCACAGTCTGCAGTAAGGGGCCCAGTTTTGGGTCCAGAGAACTCAAGGGGGAGATGGATTTTCAGGACACTAATAATTAAGTAGGAGAAATAAAAAATATATAGATCCACATTTCATAATGAGTTTTTTTAACAGTTTATCTCACTTACATGCAAATTATCCTTTGAGGACTATTTCCCCCAATAAGTACTAGCACTCGAGAATTTCTTTCCATATGGCTGTGCGTGTGATTTGACAAGAAGTTAGTGAGTTCTAAAAGCAAACCATAAGGCATTCGACTGCATGACTTTACCAATAAAACCGGATAGAAATATTTTCAATTTATTTCATAATTAAATTTAATTAAACCATTTATTTGGAGCCCGATAATGACAATTAATGATCATTTAGACAGAAGCTAAGTAAGCCTAATATTAACTGTGAGAGTAAAATGTTTCCTAAACAAATGGATAAGCGCTCAGAGGGACATATTTTAAGCACTTACTATAAAGCTTTGCAAACATTTTAGATTTGTTATTTTCACATAAATCCTGTGAAAAATTAAAATTACATCTAACAAAAAAATTCATTTCCTCAATTCCTAAAATACATTTGGTTTTCTGTTAAACCTTAATATAGATTTGTGACAAATTTCACCTGGAAAAATTTACCTGGAAAAATAAAAAAGGCAAAAAAAATTATTAAGAAAATTATTGAATTTCAAACAACTTAACATCTGGTCATTGCAAACTATACACCAGGATACAAACACTAAATAATGCAATCCCTACTTTCATAATATTTCAGCCTATTTGAAGATGTAGTAAATAACCAATTCACTTACTTGAAACTAAATCATTGGGGGAAAGTGATATATATATATTTTAAGTGCAGTACAAGTCTAAAGGGATAGGATAGTCCTGAAACAGACCTTACAACATGATAATTTAACATCTATCAGAAATTTGCCAGCACAAATCAGTGGAACAAAAACATCATGGTATTAGACAATTGGTTTCACATGGAAGCGGAAATCAGTTTAAGAGCTTAATTCCTACTGAGCATAGATTTCTGTGCAAGTGACTTAAAGAGTTAAATATTAAAACATAGCCTGCAGGTTAACAGATGTCTAAAAATTAAGCCTCTAGAAGGTGACACATTTCAATTTTTTTTATGAATGGTATTTTATTTTATTTTATTATTTTTAAAATTTCTTTTCAGTGTACCAGAATTCATTATTTATGTACCCCACCCAGTGTTCCATGCAATACACACCTTCCATAATAACCACCACCAGGCTCACCCAACTTCCCAGCCCCCGCCCCGTCAAAACCCTCAGGTTGTTTTTCAGAGTCACAGTCTCTCATGGTTTGTTTCCCCCTCCAGTTTCCCCCAACTCTCTTCTCCTCTCTAACTCCCCTTGTCCTCCATGCTATTTGTTATGCTCCACAAATAAGTGAAACCATACGATAATTGACTCCCTCTGCTTGAATTATTTCACTCAGCATAATCTCTTCCAGTCCCGTCCATGTTGCTACAAAAGTTGGGTATTCATCTTTCTGATGGAGGCATCATACTCCATAGTGTATATGGACCACATCTTCCTTATCCATTCGTCCTTTGAAGGGCATCTTGGTTCTTTCCACAGTTTGGCGACTGTGGCCATTGCTGCTATAAACACTGTGGATGAAAGACCTGAATGTGAGGCAGGAATCCATCAGAATCATAGAAGAGAACACAGGCCGTAACCCCTTCGATATCAGCCACAGCAACTTTTTTCAAGACATGTCTCCAAAGGCAAAGGAAACAAAACCAAAAATGAATTTTGGGGACATCAAGAGCAAAAGCTTCTGCACAGCAAAGGAAACAGTCAACAAAACAAAGGGGCAACCCACGGAATGGGAGAAGACATTCATAAATGACAGTACAGACAAAAGGCTGATATCCAGGATCTGTAAAGAACTTCTCAAACTCATCACACACAAAACAGATAATCATGTTGTTTTTCAGAGTCCATAGTCTCTCATGGTTCACCTCCCCTTCCAATTTCCCCCAACTCCCTTCTCCTCTCCATCTCCCCTTGTCCTCCATGCTATTTGTTATGCTCCACAAGTAAGTGAAACCATATGATAATTGACTCTCTCTGCTTGACTTATTTCACTCAGCATAATCTCCTCCAGTCCCGTCCATGTTGCTACAAAAGTTGGGTATTCCTCCTTTCTGAGGGTTTTGAAGGGGCGGGGTGGGTGGGAGGTTGGGAGACCAGGTGGTGGGTATTAGAGAGAGCACAGATTGCATGGAACACTGGGTGTGGTGAAAAAATAATGATACTGTTATGCTGAAAATAAATAAATGAAAAAAAAAGAAATACTTTTTTAAAATGTGCACTAATGCACAGTGACAAAAAAATTATACCTCCTAAAGATTCTTAAAATACATAAGGATGGAGTATTAAAATACATAAGGATAGACTTATTAGAAATGTGTGAGATTCTATAATTTTATGCTTTTTAAGATTTTCTATTTATTTGAGAGGGAGAAAGAGGATGAGCACGAGAAGAGGGAGGGGCAGGCAGAGGGGGAAGCAGACTCCCTGCTGAGCAGGGAGCCCCATGCAGACTGGATGCTGGGACTCCAGGGTCATGACCTGAGCTGAAGGCAATCACTTAACCCACTGAACCACCCAGGTGCCCCAGATCTATAATTTTAAAGTATAAATCATTATAGGGAAAATAAAAGGACCTAATTAAATAGAGACATACACAATGATATAGAATGGAAAGCTCGATATTTTTATGATATATTTTCTCCATCTGTAGATTTGTGAAATCTCAATAAAATAAAATACTATTTAAAAAGCAAAACAACAAACAAACAAACAAAAAACAAGATAATCATGTCAAAAAATGGGCAGAAGACATGAACAGACACTTCTCCAAAGAAGACATACAAATGGCTACCAGACACATGAAAAAATGTTCATCATCACTAGCCCTCAGGGAGATTCAAATCAAAACCACATTGAGTTACTACCTGACACTAATTAGAATGGCCAAAATTAGCAAGACAGGAAACAACATGTGTTGGAGGGGATGTGGAGAAGGGGAACCCTCTTACACTGTTGGTGGGAATGCAAGTTGGTGCAGCCACTTTGGAAAACAGTGTGGAGCTTCATCAAGAAATTAAAAATAGAACTTCCCTGTGACCCTGCAATTGCACTACTGGGTATTTACCCCAAAGATACAGATATAGTGAAAAGAAGGGCCATCTGTACCCCAATGTTCATAGCAGACACATTTCAATATTAAAGAATCAACAGAAGTCATTGTAGGGGAAGATACCATGCACTTGGCAATTTAAAGCAGACAATGCTTTTTGTGGGGAAGTACTTTTGTGCCTTTAGGAATTTGTTTGTTTGTTTGTTTACTTATTTTTATTTAAACTTAATTAATTAACATACACTATATTATTGGTTTCAGAGATAGAGGTCACTGATTCATCAGTCTTGTGGAACATCCAGTCCTCATCGCATCGCCTGCCCTCCTTAGTGTCCATCACCCACTTACCCCATCCTCCCACTCTCCTTCCCTCCAGCAGCTCTCAGTCTGTTTCCTATGATTAAGAGTTGAACCATGAGAGACTGTGGACTCTGAGAAACAAACTGAGGGTTTCAGAAGGGAGGGGTTGGGGGCACGTATTGCATGGAGCCCTGGATGTGGTACATAAACAATGAATCTTGGAACACTGGAAAAACAAAATTAAATTAAAAACATAACCTCTTGTAGTTTCTCTCACTCTCTGGTTTCGTCTTGTTTTATTTTTTCCTCTCTTCCCCTATAATCCTGTTTTGTTTCTTAAATTCCACATATTAGTGAAATCATATGATAATTGTCCTTCTCTGACTTATTTCACTTGGCATAATACCCTCTAGTCCCATCCATGTCATTGTAAATGGATACATTTCATTTATTGGTGGCTGAGTTGTATTCTGCGTGTGTGTCCATGTGTATACATGTCACATTGTCTTTTTCCATTCATCAGTTGATGGACATCTGGGCTCTTTCCATAGTGTGGCTATTGTGGACATTGCTGCTATAAACATTGGGGTACACATGCCCCTTTGGATCACTACATTTGTATCTTTGGGGTAAATATCCAGGGTGAAATTTCTGGGTCCTAGGCTGGCTCTATTTTCAACTTTTTGAAGAACCTCCATGCTGTTTTCCACAGTGGCTGCACCAGCTTGCATTCCCACCAACAGTGCAGGAGGGTTCCCCTTTCTCTGCATCCTCACCAACATCTTTCATTTTCTGACTGTTAATTTTAGCCATTCTGACTGGTGTGAGATGGTATCTTATTGTGGTTTTGATTTCTATTTCCTTGACTTTGAGTGATATTGATCATTTTTTGGCAAAAGAATGTTGAAAAAGAACACCAAAGCTGGTAGCATCACGATTCCAGACTTCAAGCTCTATTACAAAGCTGTGATCACCAAAACAGCATGGCACTGGATCAGAAACAGACACATAGACCAGTGGAACAGAATAGAGAGTCCAGATATGGACCCTTAACTCTATGGTCAATTAATCTTCAACAAAACAGGAAAGAATATCCAACAGAAAAAGGACAGTATCTCCAATCAATGGTGCTGGGAAAATTGGACAGCCACATGCAGAAGACTAAAACTGGACCATTTACTGACACCATACACAGAAATAGACTCAAAATGGATGAAAGACCTCAATGTGAGACAGGAATCCATCAAAATCCTAGAGGAGAATATAGGCAGCATTTCCTGTGGCCTCATCCCAGCAAATTATTGTTAGACATGTCTCAAAGGCAAGGGAAACAAAAGCAAAAACAAACTATTGGGACTTCATCAATATAAAAAGGTTTTGCACAGCAAAGGAAAGCAGTCGACAAAAGCAAAAGACAACTGACAAATTGGGAGAAGATATTTGCATATGACGTATCAGATAAAGGACTAGTATCCAAGTTATATAAAGAACTTATCAAACTCAACACCCAAAGAACAAATAATCCAATGAAGACATGGGCATCAAAGGAGACATATAAAAGGCCCTTAGGATATTTGGTGGCATCGTGGCCTCTACCTGCTAGATGAGAGTAGCACATGCCCTTTGCTACAGTTGTGACAACACACCATGTTCCCAGATATTACCAGTAGTCCCCAGTGTGGCAAAGTCACCCTTGGTTGAGAACTGTTGCTTTGAAAGAATGAAGAAGAACCTTCGATGGTTTTGCTCTTGTCACCCCTATTTGTTACAGATGGGGAAGGGCAGAGCCTGAAGGAGGTGGAACACAATGAAGATAGGTGTGAGGGTTATCAACTGAGGTTAGAAATGGTTCTCAAAACCTTAAGCCTACGATCTCTACCACATCACTAGTATTTTGATCGAGTTCCTTCTTCTTTGGTCATGATCACTCTGAAAGCACTCTGGAAATTCCACACAAAGCCAGAGTCCCACCACCAACAAGGGTAAGCCAGCACTACACAGAGCAGGAAGCACAGACGGGGGCTTCAGAGACAAGGCAGTGGAGCTCATGGCGGTCACTTTCTTGTAGGGCTGCCATGCCAGGCTTCATTCTATTCCTGTGGGTCCTCCTCTTGATGCCACTATGGGAACGTGAACCACTTGCATGTAGGCAACCATGACATTGTTTCTTCTTAGCTTATCAGCTTGTTAGGTGTGAGTTACAGACAACAAAACACACAGGTTATAAGAATTCCATTTAGTTGGTTTTTGACAAATATCTCCACCACAGAAAACAAAATACAGAACATTTGCATCAAGCCAGAAATGTTTCTCATGTCCTTTTCCATTCAATCACCCCCTCCAGAAGCAATCACTTTATCTGATTTTATTACCACAAATTAGCTCTT
This sequence comes from Mustela erminea, assembly GCF_009829155.1. NCBI lineage: Eukaryota > Metazoa > Chordata > Mammalia > Carnivora > Mustelidae > Mustela > Mustela erminea. Next base: position 37,839,766 of record NC_045634.1, on the reverse strand, counting down.
CTTATTGTAGTGACTCAAAACAGACTCATGCAGTATGATCTCTTTTGTGCTTGACTTCTTTACTTATCATAATGTTTTGGAAATTAATTCATGTGATTGTGTATATGAGTATTGATATCCCTTTTATTACTAATTAGTATTCCATTCTGGGAAAATACTACAACTGGCTTATTGATTCTCGTGGTGATGAGCCTTTAGGTTCATTCCAGTCAGAGGTTATTGCAAATAAGGATTCTCTTAAGATTTGACTTTAAGTCTTTCTCTGGTACTATGTTGAACAACAGTGGTGAGAGTGGGCATCTTTTTGGTGTTTCTGATCCTAACGGAAAGGCTGTCAGCTTTTCCCCATCAAGAATGATAATTGCTGTGGGTTTCTCATAGATGGATTTTATGAAGTTCAGGAATGTGCCCTCTATCCCTACACTCTGAAGAGTTTTAATCAGGAACAGATGCTGCATTTTGTCAAATGCTTTTTCAGCATTAATTGAGAGGACTGTGTGGTTCTTCTCTCTTCTCTTATTTATATGTTCTGTCACATTTATTGACTTGTGAATGTCAAACCACCCCTGCATCCCAGGGATAAATCCCACCTCGTCATGGTGGATAATCTTTTTAATGTACTGTTGGATCCTATGAGCTAGGATCTTTTTGAGAACTTTGGCATCCATATTCATCAGGGATACTGGTCTGAAATTCTCCTTTTTGATGTGGTCTTTGCCTGGTTTGGGGATAAAGGTAATGTTGGCCTCATAGAAAGAGAAACTTCATAGGAAGTTTTCCTTCTGTTCCTATTTTTTGAAACAACTTCAGGAGAATAGGTAATATTTCTTCTTTGAATGTTTGGTATAATTTTCCAGGGAATCCAGCAGGCCCTAGACTTTTGTTTTTTGGGAAGTTTTTGATCACTGCTTCAATCTCATTACTGGTTATTGGTCTCTAGAAGTCTTCCTCCGGACATATGTTTTCATCTTTCTTGAATAATTACTTAGCTGTGGGATTGCAAGGGCTTAGACCAGGTGATTGTGTAACTTTACAGGGACATATGACACAGTTACCAAGTAATTTACCATACTGAGAAGAATACAGGAGGTTTCTCCTTTTTCCTTGTTCCGATCAACATTTAGTAGTGCCTATAATTTTGACTTTAGCCATTCCAATAAATATGAGATGTTATGCTGTGTTTTGGGTTGGACCTTGTCGTTTACTTATTGGTTACTTGCACATCTTCTTGCAAAGTCCTGTTCAAGCCATTTGCCAAAATTCTGTGTTTAGGATTTTCTTTTGTTGAACCGTAGGAGATTTTTAACATATTCTGGATACAAGACTTGGTCAGATTAATGCATTATGGATTTTTTTCTCCTTAGTCTTTGGATTGCCTATTTCTTTCATAGTGTGAAGAGGGGAAAGTCTAAATTTTGATGAAGATAAAATTATCCATTTTCATAGCTATTTGTGTGTGCATCTCTGTGTGTGTGTGCTCTAGAAGTGTTTTCCCTAACCAAAGCCATGCTGTGTTTTCTGGAAAACTTATGGTTCTCAGATATATGTTTAAGCCTTTGATCCATTTCAAATGGCTTTTATCTATCAAGTGGGTTAGAGGTCAAGGTTAATTTTTTATTCTCCACACATGTCTAGAAGCCTGGCATCTTTGTTTAAAAGACCTCACCATTTCTGCTGAATTACCTGGACATTTCTAACTAAAGTCAGTTGACCCTACCTGTGTGTGGTTCCATGTCTTTTCTCTCCTCTCTCCCACTGACCTAACAGTGGTACTGCATGCCAGTGATTATGATGATGGCCACAAGTTCACTCCTCTTTTCCATGAATTCCAGATTCTTCACATTTCCATATACACTCTACTTCTCAGAAAAGTCCACAAGGATTATGATTGGGACGGCTTTGAATCTGTACATCAAAATGGGGAGTATTGATATCTTAAAAACATTTATTAATCCTAAACTATTTATAAGAATAAATATTTATTCTCCAAGACTACGAATATAGCTTATCTCTTCACTTACTTGGGTTCTCTAATTTCTCTCTGCCACATATTTAAAATGATACCTCGTTTGTTTGTTTTCCTGTTATAAAGTGGTGTGTTTTTAAAAATTGTGTTCCCAGTTAGTAAATAGAAATGTAATTGATTTTTATAAATTGACTCTGTATTCTATGAGCACACTAAATTAATTTATGAGTTTCTGTCACTTATTTCTACTCGGCTAAGGAACATTCTTCTGTATATGCAAATGTGTCTTCACTGAATAATGGCAGTTTTACCTACATTCCAAATTTATGCTTCTATTTACTTTTCTTTCTTATTTCATTGGCAAGGATTTTCTGTACAGTTATGAATGGAAACCATGAGAGTCCCTGATCCTGTCTTTTTCTGATGGGAATATTATTTTTGTTTCATCTATAAGGAAGCTGTTAGCTGGCCTGTGTGAAGATCTGCTCTTTAGAAGGAGGTAGCTGTTGAAAGGGCTCATTATGAGTGTGGGGCGGATTGGGTTTTGCTGCCAGTGTTTTCTACATCTACTGAGATTATCCGCAATTTTATCTTTCAGTTAGTTCACATGGTGGATTACATCGATGATTTGAATGCTAAATAAACTGCATTTCTTGGTTAAAATCCATCTGTTCATGATGTATTATGTTCTTATATAAGATGGTTTGGTAAAGTTATTGGTTTTAAATGCATGAATTTACTTATCTGGTAATATTCTTATTCCATTTCATATCAGGATTATCCTGGTTTCATAAAACTAGTTTCATGTATACTGTATTTTACAAGTACAATATTTTCTGAAGAATTTGGCTAAACTTGATGCCATTTCTTATGTACTTTTTTGAGGGATAGGGGTAGAATCTACCAGTGAAGCCATTCAGGCTTGTACTTCTGTGGGAAGGTTTTGTGATTAAGAAATTAGTTTCTTTAATAGATAGATAAATTCATATTTTTCAATTCCTCCTTGAATCCATTTTGACAAACTCTTGTTTTCAAGGATATTGCCCATTTCTCCTAAGTTATCATAATTTATTGTCATAATTTTTATATTATTATGCCATTCTTTTAAGGCTACGTCATCCCTAGAAATGTGCTTTTTATTCTCTGATGCTTATAATTTACACTTTCTGTTTCTCTTGATTAGTCTTGCTGGGAGTTAATCAATTCTACAGTAACTTCAGTACTTTTGGTATTGTATATATTTTTCAAATTTCTGTTTTCTATTTCATCAATTTCTGGTTTTAGTATAACTTTTTTTCTACCTACTTGGGTTTAATTTGCTCATTTTTCTTCAGCCTCTTGAAGCTCGTGCTTAGTCTCTTCATTTTACATCTCTTTTATTCATTAAAATAGACCCTTTTTTAAAAGGCTTTGTTTTCTTTCTAAACACTGCACCTCCCCAGATTTTGATTAGCTGTGTTTCTTGTTAGGATCAAAATGTTTTCTCTTTCTTCTTGTAGGTTTGTGGGTTATTTTGAAGCCCATCACTTCATTTATTAATGTAATATTGTGATTTACTTCTAACTCAATTCCCTATGGCCAGATAATTGTCTTTGTAAATTCTATATTTTTAACGTTTTGGGAGTTGTTATCTGGCCCCCGTAAAGTTAACATTCCATAGCACCTGAAAACAGAAACAGCTTCTATCATGATTGGTCACAGTGGTCTACCAGTTATTGAGATGGACGATTTAAAATCTCCAGCCATATTTTTGTGAATTCATCCTTTTTTATTTTTAGTTTATAAATTTTTGTTCCATTCATTACAGTTCTGAGGATACACACATGTTTAAGATGGGCAATCCTTCTTGATGAGCAAATTCTGTGATCACTAATCAGGGTACCTGATTATTTCTTGTAATACTCTTTGTCTTATAGCCTGAGCTTCCTGGTACAGATTTTGCCACTCCTGTCTCCTTGTGCTCCTCATGTGCGCAGTAAGTCTATTTCCACTTGATTACATTTGGATGATATGCACCTTTTTAAATTGTGTTTTCTACAAACAGGGTATACTTGCCTCTAGCTTTCTCATCCAATGTGAGAACACCTGCCTTTCAGTATGACTGTTTCGTTCTTTTATGCTTTACCTAAAATGGGTTGTAAATGTATCATCTGGACATGTGTTTTCTGTTTGTCCCATCCCTTCTACACTTCTGTGTTTTGACTCCTTCCTCCTGTTAGTATCTGTCCTCTCTGCTGTCCAAAGTGTCCTGCTCCCAAGCTCCAGTTGAACAACCCAGGGCACTCAAAGAAGGAAGGCCAGTTGGTGAGGAAGAGCAGACTCATACCTGGGCTGGTCTGCCTCTGATTTAATACATCAGGCAAGCCCACACCTGGGACATAAAAATTTGCCTTGTTTCATCTTTTGTCTGTGGTACAGGACTGTTCTTCCAGCAACTCTGCCAAGAAGGAAAATATCTGTTCATTTTGTCTCTTCCAATCTGAACCACAGACAGAAAATCAGTGGGGGGAAAACAAAACTGACCAGAGGCTCAGAGACTTGTAGGATTATGAAAAAGGATATGCCACTCATGTCACTGGCATCCCAGAAAGAGAAGAGAAAGGACATGGAGTTGAAAAAAATGTTTAAAGAAATGATGCTTGAAAACATCCTAGACTTGGAAAAGCACATAAACCTACAGATTACAGAAGCTGATTTAACCCCAACACCTAAGTCCAAATACATCCACCCTGATGCCCAGTATAGTCTAACTGATGAAAACTGAAGACCAAGAACATACCCTGAAGTCCTCAAGAGAAAAGGATATCTTACCAGAAAGGAGAACTCTCTGAATGACAGCCCGTGTTCATTGAAATCACAGGCACCAGAAGGAAGTGACATGACATTTTTAAGTACCTTTTCCCCCCCAAAGTTGCATTATTTTTTATTTTCCATTTAAATTCAAATTTAAAACCATTTTACATGTTGGTATCAAAAAATTTGAATATCCTTTATTTTGCCTGTTGAGGAAAAAGAAAAGAATTCTAAAACCATATTCAGTTACCCTGTGAAAATATTCTTCAGAAATGCAGGGAAACCTAAGACCTTCCCGGAAGGAGGAAGACTCAGAATGTGTTGGCAGAAGAAAACACAAGTGCTTTGATATATATAATAGTCCTTCACTCATCTGTTGAGTTTTGTAGATTATGTTTAATATTTGTAAAAATATGGTATTGTCTAATGTGAATTTAATGTACATAGAGGAAATGCCCAAGATAATTATATTAAAATGAGAAAAGGCAAGAGGGTATAAAGAGAGATAAGGTCTCTAAATTTCATTCAAACAGGTAAAAGTTTGACCCTATAAATTGTGATGTTATGTGCATACAATGTAATACCTAGAGTAGCCAGTAAACGTGAAGCAAAGGCGTACACTCCACTACACTGTAGACAAATGGAAATAGGATTCTAAAAATGTATTCAAGGGACACCTGGGTGGCTCAGTGGTGAGGCATCTGCCTTTGACTCAGGTCGTGGTCTCAGGATCCTGAGATGGAGCTTGCGCGGGGCTCCACCAGAGCAGGAAGTCTGCTTCTCCCTCTCCCTCTGCTGCTCCCACTGCTCATGCTCGCTTTCTCTCTCTCAAATAAGTAAATGAAACTCTTTAAATAAATAAATAAATAATCTGGGTGTGGGGAGGGAGAGGGTGGCTGGGTGATGGACACTGGGGAGGGCATGTGCTATGGTGAGTGCTGTGAAGTGTGTAAGCCTGACGATTCACAGCCCTGTACCCCTGGGGCTAATAATACATTATATGTTTATAAAATAATAAATGAACAAATGGATAAATAAATGGATAAATATATAAATAAAATAAAAATGTATGAAGTAACCCAAAGGCAGGCAAAACAAGGAAACAGAAAGTGATAAAACAGTGAAGACACACAGAAAACAAAACAGAAAATAATTTAAAAAACACAAAACACAAAACTTTGGCTCTGCAAAGGCTCTGAGGAGCCCGGACAGTGAGCTGGGTGCTGGAGGGAACACTTGGAAACCACGCACATGACGCACATGACAAAGGACTCTCATCCTGTTGAGCCAAAGACACCTCAAAACTCACCCTGAAAATACAAAATGCAACTGGAGAAGTGGCAAAAGACAAAAACAGACACTTTCCTGAAGAGGACAGATAGATGGCAAATAAGCATTTGAAAAGATGCTTGTCACCAGCTTTTGAGGAAACAGGGAAGACGGTGGGAGGCGGCCATCGCACAGCCGTCGGGACGTGGGCATTCGCACCCGTGCAGCAGGGGACACCGGTGAGGCTGCGGAGACGGGGCCTCTCTGCCGGCGCGGAGGCGGCTGCCCAAGGTCTTCAGGACGATCAAGAAACACTTCCCATGTGACCCGGCAATTGCTCTCTTGGGTGTGTGTCCCAGAGAAATGAAAACTGTGTCTGCACAAGACCATGCATGTGATGTCTCACGACAGAGCAAATAGCTCAAACCTGAAAACCTCCGAAACAGGTGAATGACTAATACGACCCTCGTATGTCCGCACCTCAGAATGCTACTCAGCAACGGGAGGAAGCGAGCGAAGAGAGGCGCAGCCACTGGCCTGGGTCTCGGGGCCACTGCGCCCAGGGAGAAAGCCACTCCGTGACACCTTCCACCCATGTTCCTGAGATACCAAAACTGCAGAGATAGGAAGCTGGTAGCTGCCCCCGCGAGACGACGAAGAGAGGTTCTGTCATGGCCAGAAGGGGGTAGCAGGAGAGAAGTCTTCGTGGCCCCAGGACAGTCTGAGCATTGATGGTGTGGGCTGCTTCAGAATCCGTATGTGCTAGGACGATGTCCCCGCATTCCGCACCTGTGTCCGTTTCCCGGTTTCCAGATGCCCCGTCCTTGCCCCTGGGTGTACTCGCCGGAGAGACCAGCTGATGTGTGCGCGGGACCCCACGGCACTGTTTTCACAACTTCCTATGAATCTGTGGTTATTTCAAAATAAAAAAGAAAGTTAAAGGAATACTTTTTTAAGATAAATTTCAAAATTGTTCATCTCCAACATTTTTGTACGCAGTCCACAAAGGTTGATAATACATAACAACAGAGGCTTTATTAAATACCCAGGGAGCCTGCCCGCTGTGTGACTTGTTCGTTTGGATCTGTTTTCCTTCTATCTTTATGCCCGCCTTTGAGGAGTTGCTTCTCCTCCTCTACAAGAAGAAACGGACGCAGAGCCAACCGAAGGGTCCACACACACGTCTGAGAAGAAGTCCTCAAGAGGGAACAGAAGCGTGCAGGACTGGGGATCCGATGACATGACGTTTGTCCCGAGAATAGACAGGCGTTGCTGCCACCTGGGCCGAACAGTGAGAACAGCAGAAAGTTACATGCATGTCAAAACCTGGAAGGAACTAGAGAAATAAGCTGGGACCAGAGATTGAACCCAGTACAGCAGCTCAGGAACCTGGAAGTGTGTCTTCATGAGAACAGGGAGCACCTGGCAGGATTTCGCCTGACCAGCTTGTGTTTCAGACGGATATTCTAGGCCGTGGGCTCTGGGGGAGCTGTTCCCTCTATCTCTGAACCGGGAATCCCGGTGATGGCTTTGCATAGGAGCAGAGCTCGGCAGAGAGGAGGACTCAAATCCAAATGACCCACATAGTGGTAAGAAAGATACAGCCAGGAACTAACTTCTCCCATCGCAGGATAATTCTCCACCTGCCGGGGACCGAGCTTGATACGGAAGAGCAGAGGGGAACCGAAGAGAGGACAGTGGCCAGAGCCCATCCCTTCCTGGGTGCCCACCGGAATGTGTGTCTGCCAAGGCCCAGCGGCTCTCACGTGCGTGAGTCACAAGAAGCAGAAACAAGGCCAACAGGGAAGACAAACACCCACTCAGTTCAGCCAACTTCCTCATCGAAACAGTTTTAAGACCAGAGTCCACAATCTTAGGTCAGGAAGATTTTAGTATGAACACAGCAGAGCCGATGTGAACTCTCCATTCGCCGAGCAGGAGATGCTGACCACACTCCCAAATTCTAAAGCCGCTGTAGGCCATCACCATGCTTTCCATGTGTGTGTTCCCTGTAAAAATAAGCACGCCTATCTTTACTGAAAACATTGGGGGCCTTAATGTCCGCAGAGACAACGTGCCATTAATTTTACTAAACACTGGATGTCACTGTTGCAGTTTAATAATAAAAAAATAATTTATGGAAAGAAGAGCTTCCTAATCAATTTTCTTGAAATAGAGAAATTAATTCCTATTTTATATTTTTTATTAAAAAGAGACGTATGCCCTTCCAGATGTCTGGTTTCTTTGCAGGACTGACTGTTTTCAAAGACCAAACCAGTGCCGAGCACAGTGTCTGGGCATGTCTATACATCCCACGGACACACGTCCGTCCCGAAGTCCCGTCGTGGCAGGAAGAAGCCCACAGGACTGTGCAGAGCGCGCGGGGAGGGGCGCGCTGCTTTCTGTGAGATGAGATCCCACCACCAGATGCTGTCTTCCGGGGTGAGCACACATCACCCCCTCCTGTCACCGTCATCTACACACAAATTTACAAGGCGGCGTGGCCTCCGTGTTTCTGTAATGAAGGATGACAGCTAATTGCCTGTCACTTCATGCCAGCGGAGAAAATGAGTTTCTGTCACGTTGCTCTAGTGGCAGGAGCCACGCCGACCGGGCCACGCCAGCTCCAGATCGTTCTCAGATTCGGGAACTGACGCGGCAGCCGCATTTTGTCATGAAGAACCCAACGGTCAGGACGCGTCAGTCCTGCGTGATTCGTCGTCTTTGTTAATCAGCCTCTACACAGCAGGACCCCGGGAGGTGTCCCGGGATAACCCGACGGGGGCGGGGAGAGGGGCACCCCCATGTTTTAAATATAGTTTCCATGAAAAGCAAATCTCTAACTCAATGTCGTGGACACAGTCCGGTCAGCCGGCCACATCCACGCAACTGGCTTTTTCGTAAGTGTCAGTTTTATCAATGGTTTTAAATAAACCACCAGTTTTTAACAGTACAATGCCACAGGATACATTGAATTAAAATAACAGTGAATTACATGAATGACTCTCTGACAATTTAGGAAACATTTCAATGTCTTGGTATCTGAGGTTGGGCCAGCGTCAGCGGTTGTAACAGGGAGACACGCGTCTTCACGTACGGCTGACCCGCCAAGCCCAAGCAGCAGATACCGGTACCAACTGTGTGCACAAGACAGAATCCCTGCCACAGTCATTTGCTACCAAGCTTAGAAGGCGTGCAGGTGATGTAAGAAAGACGTTATTAGGGTTCAAAGCCAACAACCAAGAAAGAATTCTTGAGATATCTCGGTGAAGAAAGGTGATTTTATAAAAGCCTGGGGACAGGACGCATGAGCAGAGAGCTGCACGGGGCCCATTATATACTTTCAAGTGAGAGGGGTTTGGGAGAGCCTAAGTCTCTAAGAAATTTTGGTAACAAGGTTTCCAGGACCTTGAGCAGACTCGCTATTGTTGGAAAAGGTCCTTTATCACCATCTAATAAAACCTTAGTCATGAGACCCTTCAGATGGATATCAGTGGGCCATATGCTTGGGGGTGATTGCCAACATGTCTCTTGGGGGATTTAGACATAAAGGAAGTTTCCAAAGGAGTTTTTTTTTAAATTTATTTTTTATTTTCAGCATAATAGTATTCATTATTTTTGCACCACACCCAGCGCTCCATGCAATCCGTGCCCTCTCCAATACCCACCACCTGGTACCCCGACCTCCCACCCCTGCCACTTCAAACCCTTCAGATTGTTTTTCAGAGTCCATAGTCTCTCATCATTAACCTCCCCTTCCAATTTCCCTCAACTCCCTTCTCCTCTCCATCTCCCCTTGTCCTCCATGCTATTTGTTATGCTCCACAAATAAGTGAAACCATATGATAATTGACTCTCTCTGCTTGACTTATTTCACTCAGCATCATCTCTTCCAGTCCCATCCATGTTGCTACAAAAGTTGGGTATTCATCCTTTCTGATGGAGGCTTAATACTCCATAGTGTATATGGACCACATCTTCCTTATCCATTCGTCCGTTGAAGGGCATCTTGGTTCTTTCCACAGTTTGGCGACCGTGGCCATTGCTGCTATAAGCATTGGGGTACAGATGGCCCTTCTTTTCACGACATCTGTATCTTTGGGGTAAATACCCAGTAGTGCAATCGCAGGGTCATAGGGAAGTTCTATTTTTAATTTCTTGAGGAATCTCCACACTGTTCTCCAAAGAGGCTGCACCAACTTGCATTCCCACCAACAGTGGAAGAGGGTTCCCCTTTCTCCACATCCCCTCCAAAACATGTTGTTTCTGTCTTGCTAATTTTGGCCATTCTAACTGGTGTAAGGTTGTATCTCAATGTGTTTTAATTTGAATCTCCCTGACGGCTAGTGATGATGAACAGTCTCTTCAATAAATGATGCTGGGAAAACTGGGCAGCTATATGTAGAAGAATGAAACTCGACTATTCTCTTACACCATCCACAAAGATAAACTCAAAATGGATAAAAGACCTCAACGTGAGACAGGAATCCATCAGAATCCTAGAGGAGAACATAGGCAGTAATCTCTTCGATATCAGCCACAGCAACTTCTTTCAAGATATGTCTCCAAAGGCAAAGGAAACAAAAGCGAAAATGAACTTTTGGGACTTCATCAAAATCAAAAACTTCTGCACAACAAAGGAAACAGTCAACAAAACAAAGAGTCAGCCCACGGAATGGGAGAAGATATTTGCAAATGACAGTATAGACAAAAGGTTGATATCCAGGATCTATAAAGAACTCCTCAAACTCAACACACACAAAACAGACAATCATATCAAAAAATGGGCAGAAGATATGAACAGACACTTCTCCAATGAAGAAATACAAATGGCTATCAGACACATGAAAAAATGTTCATCACCAAAGGAATATTTTTAAGTTAAAGTAGACTTACAGGGTCCTGGTTGGGGGTGGGTCAGGCTAGGGTTACCTCTTGCCCTCAGCAAATTATAAAGGCAGTTGAGTCCCTAGAGGAATGTCACTTTCCCTGTTCCAAGGACTTTTCAATGGGCTCTAAGTAGTACGGACATTTAATAATTTTTCTTCTGCCGTTGCTTCCCACATCACAGGCTTGGCTCCCGTACACAAAGTTCTTCGTTGGTAAGGAGGACATTTATGACCAAATTTCTGTAAATATTTTAAAACAAAACATATCCTTTTTTAAAGGTGAAGTTGCATTAGTCCTCAAAACAGTGTCTTTGATTCCACTTTTGAAGGATAATAGATAGACCTTCAAAAAGCATTTAAAAAATACAGTGTGACTGAACAGACGGGGTGAAGAAAGGAGAGGTTGTGTAGGGCTTTGGAGTAGGTTTTGTCTCTGGTTTATAGGACAGGCAGGACCACACTGAAGGTAGTAGAAGAGGGGTGGCTGCTGGCTCAGCCAGTAAAGCAGGTGACTCTTGATCTCTGGGTCCTGAGTTCAAGCCCCATGGTGGGTATAGGGCTTGCAATAAATTAAAAAAAAAAATGGGAGGGGAGTGTGCAGGCATCCTGTGTATCATGTGGGGGCCTGGGCAATCCTTGGATGGCTTATTTGTCTAAACCATGATTGTTTTTATTTTTGTTATTCCCTGGCCATAGGCAGGTAAGCGAACAGGGAATATTTATAGCATGAATCTGTCAAAGGCTAAAGACATACCTTTCTGCTTCTAGAAGTGAGTTATACATTTTTCTTGCCCAAATTTGGAAACAATTCTTCCTTGATGTCTAATAAAAATAAGATAGTTATATCAACTATCTTATTGCAGTGACAAGTCACATGCAGTGACAAGTCACTGAGATGCTAATGCTTTATTGTCAGCACGACTAATTATTAAGTACCTACTGACTACATGAGTTGTAGAAGTTAATCACGGTAAAGAGGCAATGATTTCATTTGGACTCACAAGAAAAACAATTGAAAAAAATAGAGTTTAAGAAATGCTTCTACCTGTGAAAAACAACTCCACAAGTCCCCCCATCGTGGAAAATATAATTCAGCTACAAAACTGTTACTTTCCTAAAACCGACACAGACAACATCTTTTTTTTTTTCTTGTTTAAATAATGTGATCACACTTAAAATAATGCAAAAGATGTAGTCCTATTAAAATTTGATATGAGTTTTCTTTCATAATAAATGGATACCCTTCACAATAAGGCAAGTACCAATTGTTGAGAGAATAAAGCACTTTTAATTAAATGGAAGCGTTTTACATTTGTAAGTATGTAAATGATCCTGCACATTGCATGGAGGGTGGCTTGAGTGCCCATTAGACTAGGCTGAGCTGTAAAATTATCATTTTAAAATATTAATTTATTTTAATAAATTCTTAAAATTTCCACATTCAGATGTAAAAAGTCTGTCTGTTTTTGTTTTAACCAGTTCTATATTTTAAGCACCTAAGATAATGAAGGACTCCGTGCCTATGAGGGGAAATGAAATTTCATTGTTACTTCTTACAAAGTGTGCGTTTTAGCGGATTTTCATGAATAAACATTTATTGTGATGCAAAACTTGAATGAATGAAAAAATCCCTACTTAGTCATAATAATCTTTATTGCAAATTGCTTTCCAGTCCCAAAAATATTTTATTAGAACCAGTGTAAAATTTCAAAATTAACCTTTTTCTGAGTTTATTTTTACTTCAATTTTATTCATCGCTGTTGAAAATGTTAATGCGAAATAGAATTAAATGAGAGATTAAGTAGTAATATGTGAAACAATTCATTTACTTTTTAAATAATTGGCATTAAATTGGTGGAAAAGTCCAGAATTTGATCAGTTGAGACAGTTTTTCACTTTTTCCTGTTTAGTCCTCCTTTCGCTGAATCATTAACCAATAAATTTTCAAATGTTTTCAGAATTTTCGAGTGCACACAACATATTAGATATGCACTGTATGCCCACACACCAACCACATGGACTCCAGTTATCAAGATCTTACCAGACCTGACTTCTCTACTCCCCTTTTTGCTTATTTTTTTGCAGTTTTTAAAGCAAATCCCAGACACTGCGCCATGTCACTCCTACACACTCCTACATACAAAATCTATAAAAATTAGGGAAATTCTCATTTATAAGTAAAATGTTATTGCCATACCTAACTCAGAATAATAGTTCTTTGGAATCACTAGATATATAGGTTTTCTCTAAATTTTCTGAATCTATCAAAAATTGTTTGTCAGGAAAAAAAAAAATAGTTTGTCAGTTTGAGTCAGGATCCAAGCAAGGAGCACATACTGCGTTTGAGTCTCTGGAACCTTTTCTTACATCGAGTGTAAGCCCACATGTGAAGCCATCAGGTCCGTTGTGTTTTAGATCCCTCATTCTAGCGAAAAAAACCAGCAAAGTGGAAAAAAGGGAGAGAACAGGGGACAGAGAGAGAGAGACAGAAAGAAAGAGAGAGAGAAACCGAGAAACAGACTCTGACTCCACAGAACACACGGACGGTTCCCACAGGGGAGGGTGGGGGGTGCGGGGACAGGTAACAGGTGCCGGGATGAAGGAGTGCACCTGCCTTGAGTCACTGTGACCTATAACAAGGACAGCGCTGTGTGCTACGTGGGGTGGTTTTGAAAAGACTTCCATGATGTCTGTTGACTTTCTGCTGATGCTTTTAAAAATGGGCTCTTTATCACTGTATGTCCCAGACCAGAAGTCAACTCTTCAAAGCCCTGATGCAGCGTCATGGCTGGTGCTCTGTCCCTTCCATCACAGTGTGACAGACACTTACTGCCTGATTGGCCCGTTTTTAGAGATACTGAGTTTGATCCGGGGGTGCAGACGTGGGTCGCAGTTCCTCCGTTGTGCAGCCGTAGGTTACGGGGGTCACCATAAGACCAGAAGAGAGAGAAGGTGACGCCTGGTGACCACTAAGGAGTGTGCATGTGGGAGGGAACAGGGGGCCTGTGCATTTCATTTGTACCCATTTCTACTGCTCGCCCTTTGTTACTGCACACTTGCCCTAATTAAAAGAAGGGACTGTCTTAAAGTGAAGTGTATCTTTTTCTCCCCATGCGGTGTCTTCGCCTGGTTCTCACCAAACCCCATAAAAACCAGAATAGACTCTGAACACCTGCTTCCACACTCGTGTTTTCATGAATAAAACACAGCTATATTTACCTCGCTCTTCCTCATCAGGAAATACATGACACAGAGCAAGGAGCTCGTTCTAGGAATGTGAGAGCTATTGGGGTGTGTGTTGTAAAAGACTAACTCTGGGGTTTGGTTTTTCATCTGTACCAACTGGCAGGATGTTGGGTAGACACTGATGGGCTTTGAGCATGAAATGTTGAAGTGCATCCTGCTCAAAAACTATAAGTCATTTTTTTGTTGTTCACGCCGAGTGAGTGACTGACAGGCTAAGCTTGTCAAGGAATCTGGAGATCCGTCAAGTTAAACCATGGTTCCTTCTGCCGGCACTCCTATAGTCCGTATTCCACAAATAGCATTATTCAGAAGCACCTGTTTTTCCCGACACCACGCCATGTGGTTTACAGTAACGTCAGCGGCTTCCCTCCCCGCCCCCCAACTAGCGACACTCCCAATCCCATTCCATAATGTACAGGAGAGAGAGAGAGGAGTTTCTACAGGAGCCGGTGCTGGCTGTGGTCTTGTGGGATATGGGTACGGAACAGAGCCGCTCCCCGTGGGGAGGGGCCGGCACATCTACCCGTGTCACACATCTCTTTCAGATGGACATGAGCCCCCAGAGACAAACATGATTCTCTCCACTCTGCTGCTGCCCCTTCAGCTAGGAAATGGCCGGGAGGTGGCTCGCTCCCACGTGGGCACAAAGTGGTCTTCATTTGGGATTGCTTTGATCCCGTTTTCTTGAACAGGCCGCCCCTCCCGGGTGGTTCAGAGCGACTTCGAGGGGAACACGGACGTGGAAAGGATAAATGGGCGTCTGAGCGGACGGAAGGCAGGAGAATGTCCCACAGAGGCTTAGTCTCTGTCCGGCCCTATTTTTTTTTTTAACTAGATTTTGGATTTTGAAATAAAGGGAAGCAAACAAGAAAGAACGTACTACTAAGGGGCACCTGGGTGGCTCCGTGGGTTAAGCGTCTGCCTTCGGCTCAGGTCATAATCCTGGGGTCCTGGGATCGAGCCCCGCATCGGGCTCTCTGCTCTGCAGGGGGCCTGCTTCTCCCTCTCCAACTCCCCTCCTCCTGTTTTCTCTCCCCCTGATTCTCTGTCAAAGAAACAGATATAATCTAAAAAAAAAAAAGAAAGAAAAAGAAAGAAAGAAAAGAAAGGAAAAATATACTACTGTTACCAAATCTCAAATTCTAGCACCATATTTTGCCACGTAAGTCAGCAGCAGCTCTGGTGTTGTCATGAAAAGTCTAAACGGAACTTACCATCAGATTTTTAACACCACTATACACACTTTTGTTTCAAAAAGGTCTAATGCAATTTCTAAGCATTTTGGTTTTCCATAGGAAAAAATAGAAGGATTTCAATCTGGGTCCTGCTCCTGCTCCTGCCCTGTTCTGAGCCCAACCTAAGGCACATCCCTTAGCAAGGTAATGATTACTGCGCTCACCTATGAGTCAGAGATCATTATTGTCTTACTTTGTAACACTTTGTGTGATATCGAATTACCCAAACCCTGGAAAGGTCTCAGGAAATACTAAACACTCCGATGACGGCTGCCGGCAGAATCCTTGTCAATGAAGCGGCGTTGGACGACGCGTGAGGATTTCGAAAGCAGTCCTGTGTGGAGAGTGATATGAAGCACCGTGTTAATTATATGCTTGGCTTTATACTTGAAAAACATGCGTCCTTGAAAAGAAAAGTTGCAGCCTGCGATCGGTAGTGAGCCGTCGGACTTGGGCCCACATTCTCGGAGAGGGAACGAGAGAATCACGGACCGACAGCAGCTTCTCTGCTCTTCGTTGCACGTGTCAATGCACAATGGCTGTGATCCCAACTCCAGCGGGGTGACTGATCTAAACAACACCACGGGCGGTGCCACACTGTGACCCCTTGTGATCATCACCATTTCCCTGGGCTGGGGAACATTATATCCTGCGAGGTCCTTCCTAAATGAAAGCTTCCTATTATAATGGGCACCGAGTCCAGCTGCGAGAAGCTGAAGAGAAGGCAGGAACATGTAACCACGTCACGGGGTAACCCACAGTCACCCCAGCACGAGCGGAAAGTAGATGCTATAGGACAGGAGCTCAGGTAATTCTGGGAGTCTTACCTTAGAGAGAAGCCTCTAGAATGTGAACTCTCTTCACGTCTGCCTCAGTGGCCAGGCCGCCAGCGTTCAAGTCCATCATGAGCAGAAGCAAACTTGGAGGTCGAGAACAGAGGAGAAAGCCTCCCAGCCGACTCACGGACGTGCTTGGACGGGTCACAATTCTGCAGAGAAAGGAGCGAAATCGTCTAATTTAGTACAATGTGGAGCAGGCTTCTGAGGGCAAGGTCCTCACGGCAGTGTTTTGATAGTTTCGTTTTAAACCAAATATTCTCATTAGAATTTTGACTCTTTGGGTCCAAATTGTGTTTGTTTCCCGCGTTCGGACGTCTAATCATACGTGCTTCGGTGAACATTACATTATGTGATTGCATTTGCTGCAAGAAAAATTGAGGGAACTATCAGTCCAAGTGGAAAAAGTTAGAAAACAGTCTTTAAAGACACTGGGGAGGCAAAACGGACCTGAGCGGTCCGTGTCCGTGTCGTGTAGGAAATCGAGTTACAATTCCGAATGACCCTTTCAGGACACACAACGACCAGAGAGGAACAAGATTTCGGGAGGTGGCGGCTTTGTAAGATAAGCCCATTTTCTGAGCCCCTGGTGCAGGCAAATTTCCTCCGTGTTAGGGCCAGCATCTCCTTTAGATCCGAGAGTGTGGCCATTTGTGGTTGTTTCTGGGCTGGAACAAAGTTCCCGACAGTGCGTCCCACAACCACTCCGTGAGGACAAGCCAGCTGTGCCCTTCACAAAAGCAGCATCAGAGAAGGAAAGCCCCTCCATTAAAGATGTTGCTAGTTCATAAGCCAGTCACTGTGCTAAATGTTCAACATGGATTGCTTGACCAGAGCGGAGACAGGCTTCCCCATCTAGGTCAGGCGACGGGACACCTCTATGCTGTCTTCTGCTTCTAATGCGGTCTGGTGAGGTGGGAGCTCGTCCCGCCGTTTCTGGGTCGTGGCTCCAGGGCGTGTCCCCTCTTGGACGCATCCCGTAAGCCCCACTCAGACTCCCTTGTTGCCCGGCATTTCCATCAGTGAGCTGAACCGGGGGTAACAGAGTCGGATGTGTGCACACATTGTTCTCTAAACTCTGAGCGGAAGCCGTCACTCAGCCGAACATTATTTGAACGAGTTTAACAAAGTAAATAAGACAAGAAAAGGAGGTAAAATTTTTCTCAAATACTACTTGTCCCATAACTCTAAATACCACCACTGTGTCAGTGGAAACCTGGAACTTTTTTTTTTCCCCAAACTGATTTGTTTCAATCACCCTAATTTGAACAGAGACTGTAAAATAAAGAGTTAGAAGACTCAGGGCACCCGGGTGGCTCAGATGGTGAAGTGTCTGTCTTCAGCTCAAGTCATGATCTCCAGGTCCTGGGATCGAGCCTCATGTCGGCTCCTGGCTCAGCGGGGAGCTGCTTCTCCCTCTCCCTCTGGCTCATGCTCTCTCTATATATCTTTCTGTCTCAGATGAATAAATAAAATCTTTAAAAAAAGATTCAGAAGAACTGCAGAGAGCAGAATGGTTTTCGAGGGGGAAAGAAAGAAAGATTATTTGAAAACGCACTGAGGTTCTCAGTGGAAGGAACAGATCGATCTGAGTTTCCTGTTTGCCTGAGGGACCAAACCAAAGTGAAGAACAAATATTTTGAGTCAGGACGGGTCCGGCGACCACAGGAGGCTGCTGACAGCCGTGTGGGCAGGGGCGCGGGAGGGCAGGAGAGCGAGGCGTGGGGCGGGGGGCCGCGGGGCACGGTTCCCCATGCAGGCCAGTGTGACTGTCAGCCATTCTGGGCTGTGCATCAAGCCAACAGCCACTATGCCCTTAGCTCCACGCGATCCCCAACCCCTGCTGGAGACACGGTTTTCTGACGTGTTTTTCATGCCAGCATCGTCCAGATTAGCACCCACATAGGGCCCAGAAGAAAGACAGGACACGGGGAGAAATGAATACGGGCACCACCTATGGGTGCAGAAGGCCTGGAGCCAGAAGAGGGCCCACCTGATGGGCTGCATCTGTAGCGAGACAGCTCTGTCCACTCGGAGGGCAACCTGGGGACGCTCAGGGTTTGGAATCGGAGGTGCACTGAGCCGACTGTTCAAGGAAAGCCGAGGCGTGGAGAGAGTTTACCCGTGGAGAGAGACGTGAAACTGATGGTTGCTTGGGGACAGGCATCAGAGAGAGTCACAAGGGTTTGAAGGCAGACGTTGGAGAGAGCTGGTCAGGTCTGAGCGAGCTCTCGCTGTGTGGACAGCAAACTCACCTGGAGAACTTCAGTGCGTTCCTGCTGCATTGGTGGGAGCAGAGCTCGCTGCAACTTGAAAACCAGATGACAGACACGGAGCTGGGCGAGGCCGATTCTGGCTTAATCCTGTTTTCAAATGACAGTACGGGAATCGGTCTGTGCACTTTCCACGGAATGCAGTTAACTGCTCTCTCCTTAGAGGTCAACGTGGTGGCCCGAAATGTCGGTTAGAGGCTTTTTACCCTCCTCTGAATCATGCGGAGCAATATTTTCAAGCAGTATATTCAAGTATTCACTATATTTCCAGCATTATTTTCAAGTAAATAGAGTGTTATTTAATTCCTGGGCATGTTATCTCTAAGCAGGCTTCCCCAAGGCCCTGCTTGAGATGGTCTGTGACGTGGAGGTCACCCGCGAGTCTGAGGTCCTCCTTCCCAGCGGACGACAGGCCTCACAGTCCCGGGTGTCTTTGGAGCCACAGAGGGTCTTGTCTTATCTCACTTGGGTATGGAGTTAAGTAGCAGGAGAAACAAAACAAGAACTTCTGAATGAAATAAATTTCTAAAAAGAAATGGAAATGGAAAAAGCACAAAACATTCTATTATGCAAATGAGACAACTTTCAGCTCTTCATGTGTGACGTGAAATTCCTTTCCTCCCCGATGGTAACCCAGGAGAAGCAAATCAGTTTGGGAGATTACTGAGTATCAGCGGCGGGGGTAAGCCCCACGCAGACGTGGCCATTCGCGGCAGGATTGCAGTGAGATCCCAGGTAGGTTTCTGTCCGGGAACTGCTCGGAGACTCCAGATGCTTTTCCTCGGCCTAGTTTCCATCCTGCAGTCTGGGCGGACGGCACTGGGGCGGACGCGTGGGGACAGGATCCACGGAGGCTGGGGAAGGAAGGGAGGCCTAAGGTGACGTAAGCCAGTGAGACCCAAAGGGGAGAAAAGAACTGTACTTTGTCAAACACAACAGCGGGTCACTGTAATCGGGTTCTTACTTAACTAAATTTAGGCCTCTCAGAAGTCCGCAGAGCTGGTAACACTTCACCATGTTGTGTTGACTCACGGGGCTCTGGGCTGAAATATCAAGGTTCCCGAAAGTCGTGCTTTCTCCTTCCTAACCGCACGGCGCAGTCCATAAGGGAGAGCCTGGCCCAGCACAGGTGCGCGGCTGAACGCCCGCTGTCCCAGACCTGCTCTGTGTACAGGAACCCACTGAAGGAACACCTTCCACAGACAGGGGCTGGGGGCGTCCCTTGGGGCAAGGGGCCACTGAACTTGAAACCTAGATGGTGAGAAGTTTTACAAAAAATGTTGGAGAAATGTGTGGGAAAAGAGGAAGTGAAATCGTTTTGAACTCGGGGACTCCATTAGGCACCAGCTTGCAAGTAAGAGAGCAAAAGTCCTACGAAAAGAATTAAAAAAGTCGAATGTTTTCTAAATGAATAATGTCATGAAAATGAGGTCCTCTTATCTAATCCAAGCTGGGGAAGCATGAAATGATCTTCGTTAGCCAAGTGGGTTCGCACTTAATCATCTCTGCTTTCTAATGTAACATTAGGGAAGTCACTTAACCTCTCCGTGCCTGTTTTTCCTGACCAGCCAAATGGTGGCAAAGTTGACAAAATCAGGTTCATAGTAGATAACAAGAACATCATATCGGCATTGGATATGATGGCATGTGAAAACATCTTGCAAGGTGCTCTCAAATACTGTTTTCTCTTGATCATCTTTCTGGTGGCAGAACTCTGTAGAAAAAGTCTCACGGCACAGAAACGGGAAAGAACGGATAACCCTCATCTCTGATCTGGAGAGACTGCAGGGCAGAATGAGACAATGGATGTTTCCAATGGGAAGACGAGTGAAACCACGTAGCATGACCCAGAAAAGCTTTCTAAAGAGGTCTCAGGAGACCTAGCCCAGGATGTAGGCATGGGAAGTTCTCTTCAGACCAATGGTGTTACACCGTTTGTGAGAAGATGAGGTGGCGTGGTGAGTTTCAGCAGGGGTATTCTGTTGCCATTCTTCAGCGTCCGTAATTCTGCAAAGATTGGTCTCATTTCACAAGATGTATTTCAGTCGCAGGGAACACATTATTGTTTCTTTACGTAACAATGAAATTCCATTCTTTACTTGAATATATTCTATGTCGGTGCTTTTTCTAGCTGGCTTCCTAAGTGCGCTTTCAGTATTTGTAAGTTCAGTCCCATCTGCTAAAAAGTACTATTTTCATGAAACACTATTATCATAAGTCAAACCTTGTACATCCATTTCTTTTTTAACAATGTTATTTTGATGAAACATCATCATCCATAACATTATTTTCAAAGGAAATAAATCATTTTGTTTTTCTTTTCTCCATTTTCAGCCTGAAGGGGTAGATAATTTCTTAGAGTTCCATGACAAATAACATAAAAGAGTTGTCAAATGACCAAAACTAAATGATAGCAAAAAGCGATTTATTGGGTTTTTAGCTACTTTAAAACAGATGTTTTCCCCCAACGGATTTGAATATGGGGTGTCTTTTTTTTTTCTTCAACCCAATCTGCTAAGTAGATATTTCATGAAGATGTCTGAATGTTCAGTGTGAAGCTGAAGAAAGACGTCTGTGCCGGAAACACACGACTTGACGAGATCAGTAGATGGTAGGGAAAAGCACAAGCCTGGGGCGCTCAGCAAGAGAGTGAGTGTGGCTGGAGGCAGCGGGAAGCCTGGCACCCACCCACCCTCCAACACGTGGTTCCGTGGAACTGGAGGCTTCCCCTCCCACTGCTGTACCGTGCTCTGTGCCGTGAAGGTCTCCCGATGAAGCCAGGCATTGCACTATTGATAGACATTGCGATGTCTTCCAGCATGGCTCGAAAACAGTGCTGCTCTCAACAAACGTGCGCACGCAAGCTGGTGTGCACACACGCAGGGTGACACTTGCATTACTCTAGGACATCTGTCCCAAGGAAGATGCTGATCACGGAATATGAATGGCTTCATAATGTTTCTGCAGTTATCAAACTCAAAGAGAGAGTACGGCAACATGGAGTTATTTTCATTAAAGTTAAGATAAATTTGGCAGGAAAATTCACCTCGGGCTCTTCCAGGTTTCCCTGTAGCCCCTCAGTGTGAGCTTCTGCATGTTACACAGGAAAAACAGAAATGACTTTGCTTGGGGGGGTATCTCCCCAGACTTCATATTCCGTACTACATAGCACACTCACTATGTTATCAAATGATAGACTCTATATAATGTTACTATACGATCTATGGCCACATTGTAAATGGGAGTCATATGTATGACAACCACGTGAAAGTTTTCCAAATTCTGATTTCTCAGGTGTCCCACGCATGTAATCACGTCACTGGACAACGACGGTTTCATTCTTCCTTTCTAAGTTGTACATTTTGTTGTCGTGTTTCTCTTGCCTTTCTGTAATGGCCAGATACTGCAAGGTGCTTTTCGGGGGAAAGGGTGATAGGAGAGGGGTGTTCTCACCTCTCACTGCTTTTAAAGGAAATTATTTTCATGTTCACCATTGAGGTTTGCTGTCTGATGGTTTAGAAAGTCCTCCTTAGGGTAGTATGGAAATTTTATCCCATATGTCTTCATTTAGCTAACAATATTTCTATAGTCAACTATATACTTTGGATAACTGAAATGTTCAGAAGCATATTTTTAAAATTTCAAAACATATAGGATGTTGGTTGTTTCTTCTGTAGTTTACTTACTGGTAGTTAAAAGAATGCTTTCCTCCCTGGGCCCAAGTTAAATCTTATGTAGGAAACCTGTTTAAAGAGAAATAGGTACAACTAAGGGGAAGGAATTAGATTTATAAATTCCCAAAATAAATTGCTGAACCAGGATCTCAGAAGCTGTGTCATTAACATTAACAATTAACCCCGGGTTGTGTTTTGTTTGTTTGTCTATGTTTTCTCCAGATGCTGGGCTTTATTTATAGGTCACTTCTGTGTCTCCGACATTCACAATTTGTGTTTAGGAAAATCAGTAATGTCCACCAACGGGAGGGGTACCGGAAAACTGTTTCATAAAGATTGGAGATCATCCTAGGTTCCGTTGCTTTTATTTTAAAGCCAGATTTTTAGCTAAATTGAACACAAACAACATGATGTGTTCTTTACTCCCCACATTTTCATTCAAAAGGCTAATATTTCATGGAAATAAAGAGGGAAGGGAAACTTAAGATCTACTACAAATATACTTATTAATTATATTTAACCATTTTTAAAGCAAGATTAAACGGTTAGGTGAATTTTGCTGAACTACTGTAAATCTGGAAAACTGTGTCTCCAAATATAGCAGTCTTATTCCTATTTTCCTCTATTTTGGGGATATATTGAGAATACTGGTTAACCGTATTAAAGGTGAGCAGTGTTCTCCTCACTGCGAGTTCTAGAAGGAAAAAAACAAGAAAAATCAGAAATAGTTATTAACTTGCAAGTAAGCTTAATAATGATATGGAACAGATTAAAATCAGGACTACAGTCAAGAGGATACACAATTTTACAAAATATAGAGTTTCCAACATACTTTCAAAAGCACTTAATAACAGAGTACACTCTATTTTCAAAGAATAATGTTTTCCCCGGGACCGAGTAAGCTATGATTTCCCAGGGTGAGATACTGTCCCTTCCTCTGGAAAAAATATTTATTATTTTTAGTCAAAAAGTAATAAAAAGTGTTTTCTCTGTGTCTGTTCATGCACTCTCCAAAGTATTATGGAAATGGGGAATGAAAAAAATCTAAATGTGATTTCTAATGGACATACTTTCTAAAGCTTAAAATTCTTGTCTCTTAACATTCAATTTGGACAATAATTTTTGTTATAAAATCATTTTGATCTAATAATCTATGATTTATGGGTTCAAGTGCCATAATTTTATTGATTTAATCAGTCATCTCTCCACCCAACGTGGGGCGCGCACTCAGGACCTCGAGGTCGAGAGTCCCCTGCTCCTCTGACGGAGCCAGCCAGGCACCCCTGGAGCCCTCTCCTCCCCACCCCCATTCTGGAGGGCTCTAAATGTGCTGGTATCCAAACAGGAGTGTTCGGGGGGACAGTCCCTCCTGCTCTTCCCCTTCTGGCCTTGCGGGCAGGTAACCGTGCTCCCCAGACACTTGTCCGCATGGAAGGAATGAGCATTGAGCGGCCTGTTCTGGAGTGTGAGGGGAAGAAGAAATAATCCTGATACTGGGTGGAAGGTAACATCATATATGGATTTAAATGTTAGTATATCGACTCAAATGTCTCAGAGGACCTGGATGTGCTTTAGCAGGTGTACAAACTAATGGGCGGCGTTTTCTATCTGTCTTAAGTTGGAGGCTGTTGGGGACACTGGCAACTTGACTTTTGCTTGGGTGTTTTTTTTTTCTTCCTCAAAACATTCAACTCGTACTTCTGTCTGTCCTGATAACTCCGTCCTGTGATGTTGTCTTTGTAAATAGAGACTTACCGGGTAGGCCTGACCTTCAGTCTGATTTCTCTCATTATTTTCTGGACAAGCCATCACATCACTCCACCCCGATAAACACATCTTTGCTCTGATATTTTATGTGATTAGAATGGATCGAATTTTACTGAGTTTTGGTCCTTGCGTGAACCACACTCAGGAACACACCTGCACACACGTCGTGGGCTTTTATTCCTGTAGTTCCGTCATAATTCATACTGTGAACATTGTGATCGTTTTGGCAAGAATCAGTAAGAGCTCTCAAAAAGAAGCTGGTGAGAAACTAGAGCTACACCATGGTGGCAGAAGTGCTACGTTGCATGAAAGCAAGGGTCTGCCTGCTTGGGCTCTGCTCGGGTGATTGGTCCCTCCATGGTCGGACATGGTTTCCTGGCTCTCCCGGCTTTCCAAGTAGTGGTTATGGGGCAAGCGTTCTCCCAGATGACAGAGACCCCTTTTCCATGGGTCAGCTCAGATGTCAGTTTTCCTCCCGAACCACGTTCAGTCCAGAGTACTGCAGATTTGAAACTCGGGAAAGCACTTTAGAGATCATCCAGAATGCGAAGGTCATTTAATATTTAAACAACGAGTCAGGGGCCCCTGGGTGGCTCTGTAGGTGAAGCATCTGCCTTCGGCTCAGGTCATGACCCTGGGATCGAGCCCCGCATCGGGCTCTCTGCTCTACAGGAAGCTTCTCCCTCCCTCACTCCCCCTGCTTGTGTCCCCTCTCTCGCTCTCTCTCTGTCAAACAAACAAACAAAAACACACGATGAGTCAAAAGCTCTTTGTAGGATGCAACAAGCTGTATAAAAATAAACATTCCTTGGAATTACTAAAACTCTTCATTAGGATTCTGGTTGAGTAATCACTCAGAAACCTGTGCATTCTGAAAAGAATACTGTTTTTACACACAATCAATTTTTCTGTGTTTTGATGGACAGAATCAATACATACCAACCGTTCAGTGGGGCCCAGCTACCGAACCACCAGCTCTCAGTGCAGAGCCTCTTGGTTCAAAGTAATATTTCTAAACCCACGTTTTATAAATTCCTACTCTCTTTTCCCCAAGCTAAACAGTGTTTTCACAGAACAGAGTCTAGGTCTCCATACTAGGGCAGCCACCAAAGCCCCCATGCCTTCCAGCTGGGATGGCCCATGATAGTTCAGCCACGAGAATCGGGTCCTTAAAAAAGCCTCACTTTCAGAGTCCTGCTTTAAAAAGTTCTTCCTGTGTGTATGGTTGAAAATCATCCTTGAAAGTAGTTGGAATATCTCGTTCATTTACTTACTGCTTCTAGAACTCCTCCAAAGTTATTATCTCTTTATTCGAGAAAAGAATATGAATGTATGTTTACATATAAAAATAATGTTTATATATAATACATATACATATCACATGTGTATCTAATATGTCTATGCAGCATATATATCTATATATCTATATATATATGCAGAATCTATACAAAAAAAGCACATGAACCATAAATGTATAATGAATTTATACCAAAGTCGTCTGTGGTTTCTGCTTAAAGGTGGTGTCGAATGACTGCACATGTCACCATCATCATTTTACTTCTGACTTTTTCAGACAGCGACAAATTTTGTCTAGAAAGACAATATTATCTTGCTGACTTTTTATATTTCCCTTAGAGATGGCAGAGTTCTCAAAAAGAAATAGTCTAGAAGTACATTAATTTGTAAGGAAATTTTAAAAGCTTTTTTTTGTTTAAAAAATAAATTAGCACTCATTATTAATTATACCAGCAAAAATGACTACTATTAAGAATTGGTATGATATGCAAAGAACACTTAAATTTTTACTGCAATTAAATGTAGCTTCTTTTCAAAGGACCTAAATGTCAGAGGTGTCTGAGAGGGACAAGCTGATCTTAATTCAGTATTAAAATCTGTTCATCCTTGCTTTAATTTAATGTCTCTTTCTATATATCCCCTGTATGTAATAAGATGTTTCCGCATATATAGTTTATTATAACAGCAAATAAACTGTTCGGTTTCAATAATTAGTGTCTGACCAAGGTAGCCGTAGCAAACATCATAAATGCTTGAGTTAGTTCTAGAATTTCTGTGTAAAAACAGGAAGTCCTCTGTATGGGGAGAGGGCTTTAGCTCCATGACTAGCTTGAACAAGCCCGGGAGAGTGCGTTATCCTCAGAGAGACACCAGCTCTTTCTCTAAAGCCCACGGATTCATTCCTGTCTCTCCGTGATGTTTCTGTTGTCATCAGGGAGCTCAACATGCATCCCACGGGGCGTTTGGAGTGACCGTTGTCATGTAGTTGAGCTGGACCTTTGTCCTGAGGTGCCGGGAACGGCCTCCTCAGCCGGCGGTGACTAGAGAGTGGGACCCACCACCGTCTTCACCCTTCCGCATACACTGGAGTGTCAAGACATAGTTTAATCAGAATTATTCTTCCTTGCAAGAAGCAAGGAATATTGCTCTTTCTACTAATACTTAACTGTCATCCACAAGAATTCATAAATACAATGCGTTGTAAACTGTGTGAAACAGTTCAAAATACCAACATCGAATAGATCAAAGTTAACCTGGAAATACCCTATTCTAACTGAACTATCAGAGTGTTTCTTACTTACGATACTCTCCTAAACAAGCTTTTTGTGGTAATCAGCCTGTGGTTTGGAGAGTCTTCACCAAGACAGAAATGTACTAAACGTACAGAAGCGAGCTCTCGGCGAAGCTTACCAAGCTTCTTACCAAGCCCTTACCAAGCTTCTCTTGGTCAGAAAAACTCTTAAGATGAAAACAACTGAAATCCCTGCATCTGCCCTATGATTGTCTTGCTCAGTGAAAACGGTTTCTTGAAAAATTGTTGGTGTGTAATGTCACCAAATGAGGAGCACCTTAGTCTGAGCAAACTCGGAATCCGTAAGCACTGCACGACGCGGGTGGCTTCCTTCCCTAGGAAACGTCAATAAGGTGGTCCTTTCATTTTAAATTTATAATTTCCATGTCAAAAATAATGACTTCTTCAAATTTATATTTTTTTTGGTCTAATCGCTACCGCTCCTTCATGCATGAACTCCCCACTATCGCTTGTGTTCTAAGATTGGGGGGGTCTCGGATTGGGGGGTCTCAAACCCCAGTAC
This sequence comes from Mustela erminea, assembly GCF_009829155.1. Classification (NCBI taxonomy): domain Eukaryota; kingdom Metazoa; phylum Chordata; class Mammalia; order Carnivora; family Mustelidae; genus Mustela; species Mustela erminea. Next base: position 37,812,708 of record NC_045634.1, on the reverse strand, counting down.
AGAAGGAGACTGTCTGTCAGTCGGAAGGAGACTGGCCACAGTAACTAGCGCCGAAGCTTTTCTGCATCCTCAGATGCCTTTGGAAATCACTATCCCCAACGTCATCACTACTCAACAGAACTAAGGAGCCCGGCAAGTGTACCGTTGAGTAAAATGTCCACTGAAAGGCGTTAGCCTTAGAATGGTCTTCCTACCTTTCCGACCAATGTGCTTCTGCGCCCCCCTCCCATCATTTCCTTGGTGAGAAGCAACAGCTTCCCCAGGCTGATGTCTTACCTCCCCAAACCAAGTAGGTCTGAAGACCTGCATCTTTGTTGTTTTCTTTTTTCCTTTTGTTTTCTTTGTGCCCATTCCAGGAGGCTGAAGGCCTCGAGGAGCCTCGTTTCTCCTTGGTTTCCTTTTACTAATGAGAACTGGCTGGGAATCAGAACTAGGCATGCGTTTCTTCTCTACCAGTGGGCACTAGAAAATTTGACTCTTTTCTGGGACGGGAATAATGCTCCCAACCTTCTAGGAATTGTAACAGAATCTGAATGAGAATGTTTACCTACTAAACAGGAAAAGTGCTTTACAAAGACAGCAGAGGTCTTTAAGTTAGAAACACTAAAGAGCTTACTACCTGCCCAAACACATAAGGAGGGCAACAGATGACAGAGAGTCAGTAACTAGAATAGACGGATGGGAGATGGTGACACCCCCGGCATCTGGGTCAGACATCCCCTTGCGTCAGAAGAACCTTGTGCAGTCCGTCTGCTCCACTCCCGAACTCCGCGGAGCAGCCGTGGGGAGCTGGATGAGGGGCGGCCCACAGAGCCGGTGGGCGCGTTCTGCCGGAAAGGCGTCCCGGGAAAGGAATTTCCTCTGCTTCTAAAGGGAAAAGAGGCTTCGGGAGGTTCTCGAAGCCTGGCTGGGAGGGACCTGGGTGATCTCACCTGGAGAGGACAAAGTGAGGGCCCCATCGCCTTTGCAATGTGAACTCCTAGAAAGAAAGCTTCCGTGCCCTGGAGGTATCAGGACTCCTTCTTCCCCCTCAGAGTAAACCAGAAGTCCACCATGGCTAGTAGCATCCTGGGACTTTTGTGAGATAAGAAATGAATTACCATTTTGGATGGAAACCAAGAGTTGCACCATCAGAGAAGCACATGGTGACAAAGGAATTCTCATGGTGGGTGAAAAAGGAACATATTTGGGGGGAAATGAAACGTCCTGCAGACTAGCCCCCAGGCAGCTCCAGCACGCCGCAGATCGGTCCCACGTGCGTGCCTGGTGGACCCTGCAGCCCGGTGGTCGGGAGAGAGGGCAGCAGGCTGCATTCCGGGCCATTGCCAGCAGCTGCTCCGCTCCAAAGGAACACAGAAGCACACTGGGCTGTGTAGGGCGAGTCCTGTCAGCATCGGGGCCCACGGGCATCTCCTGCACCTGACTCCCCCGTGCTTCTGCCCATACCCTCGCTCCCTCACACCCGGGGACTGTCTGCACCACGTCTCCTGGCGCAGAGATCACTCACTCCAGGTGCCCAGGGCAGCACTCACTCCTGCAATCTCACTCCCTTCCAGCCCAGCGCCAGCCCTGGGGAGGGACAGGGCACGAAGCGCCCACCAGGTCACCATGTCAGCCATTTCCTATGGCCCATACTCACCTATGTTTCTGTCCCTTTCCTTTTTTTTTTTTTTTTTAAGATTTTATTTACTTATTTGACGGAGAGAGGTTGCGTGAGCACAAGCAGGGGGAGCAGCAGAGGGAGAGGGACAAGCAGGCTCCCTGCTGAACAGAAAGCCAGATGCGGGACTCGATCCCAGGACGCTGGGATCATGACCTGAGCCAAAGGCAGCTGCTTAACCCACTGAGCCACCCAGGCAACCCAGTGTTCCTCTCCTGAATGCGGCACATCACACAGAAACGAGCTTCTGGTAGCAGAGGACGCAAAGACCAACCAAAGGAATGAGGCCTGGGGTCACTCAGCTTCCGAACAGCCTGTCTGATGTACCCGACCTACTTTCACCCCTCCTTTCTCACTTCTGCTGAGGATCACGTTTTGTCTTCAGTGTCCTTGATGTCACATGAAGGATGAAACTAGGTCATTGGCCAAACAGACATTTCCAACCCGAGTCTTGTATTCTTCATAATTAAAGAGTTCCAGCGGAGCAATAAGACAACATTTTTTTAACACAAAATATGGTCACAACACTGGATCACTTCAGTGAAAGAAGAAAAGAATATCCAAATGTCCCATTAGCTCCTGGAAAGGTGCCCAGCAGCGTTAATCTTCAAGAAGGTGCAAACAGCAGCCGGAACGTGTTACGTCGACTGACCCACTGGGAGGGCTGAACTGGACACAAACCAACAAACCAAAATAAAGATTGTCGATATTGAAGAAAGTGCCAGAATATTGGAAAATTTTGGCAGGTATTAAGAAAAACTTAGAAGGACCAGAACCCGCATATGCTGCTGGAGAAAGTGGAGCTCGCCCTATTGGATGGTTGGTCAGCCGGATGTAAGGCCTGGCCCAGCACCCAGGCATTGGGCTCCCGCTTATGTGTTCCTGAGAATGATGATGGACATCCCAAAACACACATAAAGCAAGGCTCAGAGCAGCTTTGTTCATAATACCACAAGACAGGAGGAAACAACAAAACACAGTTCCCACCCAAAGGAGTATGAATAATTAAATTTTATCCATGCTCAACGGGATGCCATAAATAAAGATGAAGCTACAGATTTACAAAACGTTCTGAGAGCTTGTGCAGATCAGAACATCCCGCAGTGTGAACGGGACTGGACTCCATGACGTCCTTTTGGTAAAGATCAGAGACGAGCAAAACCAGTTTATGGAGCAGGAGAGGTCAGAAGGGGTCTGACGGCCCTGGAGCATGGAGTTCCTTGACCGAGAAATCACGAGAGAAACATCTAGAGGGCTACATGCTCTCTGTCTCCGTCTGTGCTGGTCCCCAAGCGCCGCTGCCTGCGGTCACGCCGGTGGGCGCTGTAACTGAGCCCCCGTCCTGTACTCTTCCTTGCACGGTTCCTCATTCAGAATACGGACAGGAATCGCTTCTGTCCTTTCATCTGGTGAAGTTTTGAACGACGAACTTTCTCAACCCAAGTTCTTGCCCCGTAAGGTCATTGGGTTTCTCAGCATTCATCTGATTACTTCTGAGATAACCTCCTTCAAGACCTCTTGCCCTCAAAAGGTTCTGAACTCTGGATAGTTGGTCATGGGTGCCCACTGGGTGTAGCGAGAAACTTTTCTCTCTTTATTACTTACATGCATAGAAACACAGGGTCCATCCTAGGCTCAAAGCTCTGGCTCTGTGGGACTGTTTAGGGTCCCTGTCCTTGGAGACGGCGTGGCCCCTGTGTCTGCACTTTGTTAGCTAGCCTCCCGATGCGGTGATCCTTGCTGTCACCCACCCAACCGATGGCATATCCGGGTACCGAGACCGCCTGCATATCCCTCAGGGGATGCCGTTACCCAAGTCCCACACAGAGTCCTGAAGCCTTTGTGTTTTTACGTAGACATCTCTACTCATTTTTGGCCACCACATTCATTTTCAGATCCCTATTTTTGCAGACGGCTGGCCTCTCGAATGCCTGAACTGGGTGCAGCTCTGGTAGGTCATTCTGTCATTCACTGAGCGAGTATGGAGCACCTAATGGGACAAGACAGGATGGCTAAAGAATAAAAAAAACACGGTTCCTAGTCTGGTGATTTTGACTGACGATGGAACAAATCACATTCCTCAAACCCAAAATTAAAGATAGATAAAGACTCTATGAAATATTTAGCCTCCAAGTTGTATGTTATTCTTTCCCTGACAACAATATCATAAAAAAGCTTTTATTCAAAACTTTAATACCAAACAATATACTGTAATATATTCAGGATCCTAAAATGCTAGTTCGTGCCGGGCCGTTTTTCATGTGTCGGTCGCACAAACATTTCAGATCCCATTATTACTACCTCATTCATTTTTATGAGGTGTCGCAGCTAGTCAGATTCATGCTGAAGTTTGACCTTTGAAGTTTAGTGCACTACTCCTAAACTTTGTGTGAATAAAACACAGTTTGTTATTTTCCAGCTTTGAAGTTGAGTGGGGAATAAAGAAATACATGAAATGAGTAGAATAAGCTTGTGTTTGAAGGATCGTCCTGGCTTCCAGGACACACCGTTTTGCAGGATCTTGGAATAAGCGCCAAGCCCTGCTGAGCGAGAGGTATGAACCTAATGGAGGAGACGGGGTGGTAGACAGAGAGATCATTGTAACGGCGCACACAGAACAGGAGGGGGAGCACAGATATTTAAGACTCCGAGTTCATTTGCTGCAGAAAGGAGCGTGCCTGCTGATGTCAGACACGCCTCCAAAGAAATGGTAATCATACGTGGGTGTTGGGCAGCGAGAAAGTCAGGAAAACATTCCGGGTGTGAGGAGCACACCTTTGCTTGAGCACGGGCGCTGCCATGGCGACTTTGCAAACAAGGAGCGCAGCTCTGCTGGCAAGAAAATCAGCCGTGGTGGGGAAGGAGACCTGTCCGGAGAGCAGGTTTGAACCTGGATCGTGGAAGATGCTGGAAACAGAGTTCAGAAAATGAGAAGGCATCAAACTCGTTTAGCGAGAGGTCAACATCATGGAAATATTTTTATGTTAGACCAACTTTATTTCTGACTTCTGGATAAATTAAATATATATCCAAGAGAAATCGTAATGCACAGGCAGCAGTTACAAGCCGGCTGGCTTCCCATCACTTAGCAGCTTTTGGAATAATCTGCTCATGAGGTGATAAGGGTCAGGACTAAGAGGCCGACATTGGAATCAAAGAGGGTTGTATTTCAAAAATACTTGAAAGGAAGTTTGACAGGACTCGGTGACTCTTTGACTCTTTGCATAAGGTGTGGGGGAAGGGAAGAAAAAATCACTACCTCAGCCAGGAAATGAAGATAAATGAGAAATTCGAAAGAAAATGCAAACTTGAGAGAGAAAAATGGCAAGTGTCTATGGGCGCCAGTTATTTATAAAATGCTTTCACAGCTGTACGTATCCACGCACACTCAGGTGTACAGAGGAAGCTAGGTAGGTGTCCCTCCAGAATTTTAGGGTGGATGTCAACCCCCGCCCCCCAAAGCCACGCCCACTCTTGGATTTCCTTCCAGATAAACTCTGTGCAAAAGTCCTTGTTTCAGGGTCTATGTGTGTTTGGGTTTGTTTGTGTGCACACAGGTATATGTGCAAAACTCAGGCGAAGACTTCAGCTATGCAGAGAAGTTTGGGACAAGCAGACCCCGTGATGCGGTTCTGGACGGGGTTGGTCCCTGCTCAGAGGGTCCACAGCACCTCGGCCGGTGGTAAGCGGAGAGTTCTCCCTCACAGGTTAGCTACTGAGAACGGACTGTCCCCGACACAGGAGGAGGACGAGGGGAACTTACGTTGTGACCTCTGCCTTTCCAGTCGGGTGATGGTCAAGTTGAGCGGCTTCTGCCAACCGCCGTGAAAGCCTGTGGAAAGGCCAGTCCACCACCATCTCGGGGGACTCTCTGAAAGCCAGACTGCCCCCTCCGGCCCCAAGCAGAGTTAAACAGAGGCTCAAGCTCTGGCAAGAGAAAGTCGGACTCAGGACTTGCTCGTAAGGGAGTCCCTGTTTCGAGCAAGGGGGGTAAACACCCTTGCAGATTGTGACATGAGAGGTCGCATGAAGGCTGTGACCTGGCGGGTGACACCGGTGCCATGGGCCAGGGCTCCCCGAGCTCCCAGACTCTCCCTGCACCTTGGAGACGTCATCCCGGCAGATGCCTGGAAGGATACCGCCGGCCTTTCTCTCTCCCACCTCTTCTCCTGGCCTTCAGGCTGATGATCACGGTCAGGGCTCAGCATAGCCCACGTGGGGAATTGCAGTTCTTCGTCAGGAAGAAAGCCTACTCACTATAGGAGCCACGGTACCAGAAATGGGGCACAGAGCAGGACTGTATTTGCGTGTCAGCCTCAACTGAAGGAAGCACGCTCCTGTGACTTAGGATGGAACACGATGCAAAGGAAACCTGGACCCTGGTGGTCTGCTACCGATTCTTCTTGACACTTCGACCCAGTGATGGCCTATGACGGGAGTCAGAAGGCTTCAGGTGGGTTCAACGTTACATGTGAGAACCAGGAACCCATCTGGCTGTGTCCTTCAGGAGGGTGGTTCCCTCTAGTTTACAAACTAGTATACTTACCTGATCCCATTTCGATGAAACTCCAGTAAGGGTCCTTTAGCCTATGATGAGTGTGCAGGGGGGTGTGAGTTCTCGGCACAAGGACAGAAACAGGTGCAAGAGGGTAAGGATGTCGACTCAGGAACAAAATCCCATGTTAACGTGGCCAGGATTCCAGGGCTGTGCACACCTGTCAAAACTCAGCGACCTATACGATCAACATCATTTCACTGCATTTGTGTACATTATACCCCAAATAAGAGAACACTGAGAAACACGCTCAAACAGAGAGAAAATGAGTCAGAACCAACAGTGATTGAGGTAGGCCGTTTAAGAAGTGAAGCGAATGTCATGTAGGAACTTGAAAGCCCAAGATAAGGATTTAGATTTTATTTTTACTATCATGGCACATGGTTAAATGTATGGGAGTAGGAGATAAGCAGTATCTGGCTTGTTTCTGCTTCTGAGAAATGTCTAAAATGGAAAGGTGTTTTTGGAATGGGATGCACATGAGGGTATAGACAGGTTGCTTACCGAGGACCGATTTTCCTTTAAAAGCAAATCTGCGGTTCGCTCACTTGGATCGGGTCTCTGAACACTAAGAAAGAGTCAAAGATGAAGAGAGCATGAGGCCAAGGGATGGACGGGCATGGTCCTAGCCTGGTGGTCAGACATTCAGAAAGGACTTCTACCAATGGGGGTTTCAGCTGTTTCAGCAAGAGCATCTCGTGGCAGGGGAGCGGAAGGCTGGCACCTCATTCCAAAAGAGAACTCGACCTCCTGGTAGACCCTGAGCTACAAAACATAGAGACTGACGTGACTTGGCTTTGAGTAATGACTCAGATGTGTCTAGATGACAACTCGAGTTCACTTGGTCCTTAACTTAACTTAACTAATCAGGCTGTGTCCACATCGCTGTTTCTGTAGTCTGCAGATACGTGTTTCCACATGACAATTTACTTGATTTAATGCTCAAGGTAATAGAACAAATATAGAAGGAAATTCAATGAAAGGTTTGCAAAAATTAGTATTTTTAAATCCCTTTTCTCTATTTCACTGGTTCTCCCAGCCACCTCCCTTCTGGCAATTACCATCTTGTTCTCCGTAGTTAAGGGTCTGGGTTTTGTTTTATTCATATCTCTTTTTTTTTCTTTATTTATTTTTTTAATTCCACATATAAGTGAAATCAGATGGTATTTGTGTTGCTCTGCCTGACGTATTTCACTTAGCATCATACCCCATAGGTCCATCCATGTTGTTGCAAATGACAAGATCTGCTTTTTGATGGCTGAATAATATTCCAACTTCTATATATTGATAGAAGCGTGGTCTGCTTCCATAATTTGGCTGTTGTAAATCACTCCCCCATGAACATAAGCATGCATGCATCTTTTCAAATTAGTGGTCTCATTTTCTTTGGGTAAATAGTAGTGGAATTACTGGATCCGAGGGCAGCTCTATTTTTATTCTGAGAAACTCCCTTGCTGTTCTCCACAGTGGCTGCCCCAGTTCACATTCCTGCAACAGTGTAAGGCGGCTCCTTCCTCTCCACACTCCCATCAGCACCTGCTGTTTCTTGTGCTGTTGATTTTAGTCATTCTGACAGGTGGGAGGTGGTATCTCATTATGCTTTTGATTTGCATTCCCCTGATGGTGATATTTTTGAGCGTATTTCTATGTGTCTGTCGGCCATCTGTAGGTCTTCTACGGAGAAGTAGTCAGGTCTTCTGACCATTTTAATTGGATTATTTGTGGGTTACCTGGTGAGCTATAGGATCAGTAATGATTTTAAAGATAGAAACTTTGTTAGAAGAGCTACCTCATGTCAAAGGAAATAAAATAAAATATAGTTTTATGGCCATCATAGATTTTTTTCCCTTTGTAACTTGGGATGAGAAATGCTTTTCTTGTGCCAAATCCTTGAGTTTCCTTCACTGAAATTCTAAGTGTTCCTTCAGGGTTTTTTAAGCTCTGTCATTGATCTGAGAAAGGCCTGGGCCTATGTCCTTCTGATTCAGATGATCAGGATTTAGGAGGGCAAAGATGGTAACTCCACCAAAAAGCTCTTGACCTGTAGAAAATGAAAAGAACATCAGGGCACTACGAAATCGTGGAAATTGCACATCTAAAAATGTAATATATTATTACATATATATATATATTACATATATATATTACAGGTACATAGTCATTGCTTACACATTCACACACTTCTCTGAGACAGGGATCCAGAACTGCAATCAGATTTTTTTATATGACCCCTGGTTCCTGAACATGTAAGAATCAATGTCCTCAAGTGTGTAGTGACTTTTGTCTCTTGGGAACCAAGTTAATTAGTTTTTAGCATCTGAACACGCACACGCACTTTACTGTAGAGCCTGTCCTTGCACAGAACCTAGCTGGATTTTAATTAAACCCACATTTCTTCTTCCTTCAGGGAACAAGTGAGATTATATCTCCCACTTCCTGTCACATAGGTGCAGCCAACAGAAGGGAGTGGATGATGTGTGAAGCATACCCTGCGTTGAAAATAACACAACCTCAAAACATTAAGGAGTCAGGTCTCTGCATCACTGTTAGAGGAGAGCCTCTCGTTTGACCAGAAAACCGATTTTGGCCTCCACATGACTGGGGTATAAATAAATTGACACACTTGTGTTAATTATTACCTTTGATTTTGCTAGCAGTGAGTTTTCCCTTAGCTGACAAAGTCTGGGTGGTCTGCAGGCCCACTCTACAGCAGCTTTGCTGTATGGTGGAGGTGAGCAGTGCACATGTCTATCCACCAGATTGGCTGGCTGATTCAAGACCGGCAATTATTGCATGCGTGACGTCTGGCCAGTTCACTCGTACGTCTATCACATGATCACATGACTGTTGCAAAGCGAAAACAGACCAAAGTAGCCAGAAGGGTAAACCTTTACATGGCAATGTTGTGTGGTTCAGGAGATGTTTGAGCTCAGCAGAGGGAATTTGCTCACTGAAAACTGTGCATGAGGAGGAGACACGCTTGAGAACAACAGAATCTGGAAGTACTTCATGTATTTCTAGCTCGACTGCAGGACTTGGTATTTCGACAGTGAGGTCCAGAGTCTCATGTTCTGCTGGACAGTAAGCTCCGGCTCAAAAACTAAATGGAGTGTCATATGTGGTGTTTTTGCTCATAATTTTGAATGTTGTGATCATATTCAATGACAATCTGGTACTTCACTTTTTTGTTTTCAGTGGAAACATTGAATGGAAAAAATATAATTGTGCATTCAGGAAAGGAGTTATCTATATGCTAGAAAACCTATTTTAAGGGTAGTAACAACAGTACTGTAATTAAGATATAAGGAACATTTATGGATATTTACCCTAAAGATACACGTGCACCCAAATGTTCATAGCAGCAATGTCCACAACAGCCAAACTATGGAAAGCACCTAGATGTCCATCAACAGATGAATGGATAAAGAAGATGTGGTATATATACACAATGGAATACTATGCAGCCATCAAAAGAAATGAAATCTTGCCATTTGCGACAACATGGATGGAACTAGAGCGTATCATGCTTAGTGAAATAAGTCAAGCAGAGAAAGACAACTATCATATGATCTCCCTGATATGAGGAAGTGGTGATGCAACATGGGGGTTTGAGGGGTGGGAAAAGAATCAATGAAACAAGATGGGATTGGGAGGGAGACAAACCATAAGAGACTCTTAATCTCACAAAACAAACTGAGGGTTGCTGGGGTGAGGGGGGTCAGGAGAAGGGGGTGGGGTTATGGACATTGGGGAGGGCATGTGCTTTGGTGAGTGCTGTGAAGTGTGTAAACCTGGCGATTCACAGACCTGTACCCCTGGGGCTAATAATGCATTATATGTTTATAAAAAATAATTTAAAAAACCACAAAAATTAAAATAAAAAAATACAAATAATTGACAGAAAAAAAAGGAACCTTTATATGGCTATTGTTTGAATGATAATGACTAGAATGTGAAAGATGGAACAAACACTGTGGAAACACGAAAAGCTCTTCCTGAATAGTTTACCAGAGTTATTCTTGATAGAGAGAAACGGAAAAAAAAGTCATTCTGATTGACTCTACAACAATCTCTATTCCGTTTAATGAAGAGTAACAAGAATGGAAATGCATACCTAGTCTTCACGCTCACATTTATGTATACGCATTAATGTCAATTCCTGTTCATAGTTAACCATATTAAAGCTGTCATTAGGTTAGTTTTACCCTTTTCTCTTGATGCCTGATGGCATGATTCTCTCTTTGAATGCACTCACCTGGTACATCTCATTTTAAGCTCGCTAACCTAGGTTTCTAGAATTTATCTGACATAGGAGACAGGGTTAATTGCAAAAGCTCACAGTCATATCTACCATTGCTAATAGTTGAGAGACCCAGTATCTCTATTTCACAGACAGGAAAGATCTATGTTTGTTTCTACATAAATCTATACGAAAACTCTCCCTGTAAAATGTATTATTTGTTAAATGTCAATGTAAGGGAGAGTTTATGTGCATATATTTACAACATGTCTTGCAAAAAGAAAAATAAGTCAATTTTTGGAACCACCAGGAAGTAAAAAAATCACAGGCAAGTCCTGTTTGGATGGGATGCCATGGTGGACAGCTGCATTTCCACACAGAAGTGAGAAGACCGTAGTTATGCTCGGGGAAAACTGGCAGGGAGTCCTATGACTGTCCACGTGTGTTCTTCACGCAAACCACTGAGGAGTGGGTGGCTGAGGGCTGGTCTTCAGCACTAACCAGTGATTTAGTGAAACATGGGCTCCCAAATCCTTTTTACTTTTGGTTGTTTTTATATCTTAAGGTTTCTTTAAACTTCCTGATTACAAAGTAAATATGTATGTATATTATATATATATATATATATAAAATGTGTATATATAATTTATCTGTATATATTATATATGCACACACACACACACACACACACACACAATAGCCAACCCTAAATGAATTAAATGAGAACCATGGAACATCAGCTTAAAACAATATCACCAACTCCAGGTGATGAAGAATATGATATATTTTTTCTTCCACTCAGCTTAGGTAAATTACTTGTTTATCCTTCTCTTTGGTAATGGGCCATTATATCCAGGATTTCCCACCAAAATCGCCAAGGAAGAGAGAATATCCTACTTCATACTGATATGGGCATTTTCCATTTTTATTTTTTTTTTAAATATTGTCTTGTGCATTTGCTGCTCACCATTAGAAAGTTTCTAAGACATTCTAGGTAAGACCACAATGAATGTGTTCTTGAGAGGTTCATATGGGATCGCTCTGAAGCTGTATGTGGATATAACTTAACAGACACACATTTATTAATTTCGGTACGCAAGCACACTTGTCCTGGAAAGGCCAGACCACTGTAGGGCATTGTAATTGTGTCCTTGGCTGTCACTACTACATGGTAGGAGATTATATTTAACTTCTTTTGTACTTTCCCTCCAGCACATTTTTCTCCCCCAAACTGAAGACATTCAGAAACACATTTTGATCAGTCAATTTTCCCCATTTTAACGGAGCACAGACTCTTTCATATACATCAGGAAGAAGGTTTACCAGGTTTGTGTTTATGTACACAGTTAAAACGTGAATGTCCTCTCATCACAGAAACTCACGTAAGAAAGAAGCATGTAGCTTCTAAGTGAAAGTGTCCCTTAATTGTTTAAGAGCCCTCTTGAGAGTAACCCAAATCCATCCCTAAGGAAATCCGAGCTCTGATTGACACCCTTGTTGGGGAGTCCCTGACCGCGGTATTAACTTAATTCTGCAGGTTGCTATTTAGATTTGCCTAAAAGTGGGGACGTTATTTCATACCCTCCACCTGCCCAGGTCACAATATTTGGGAATTAGAAACCGACCATAGCACCTGTCATGCAGACGTGGTTGGCACCGTCCATAAGTATGTTTAACCTCAGTTTTCCAGTTTTTACAACAAGATGGTATAATGTCCTCCTCCTAGAGTGCTGGGGAGAGCAGGGAAAGGTGGAGTTGAACACTGACTCTTATCTACAAACACACATAAAAATCACTGTTCCGGGAAAGCCGCACGGGACTGTGTTGAGATCTTACGTCTGTACAAACCAGCACTGTGCAACACAGGCTGTTCAAGGGACCCACGATCTCCTCAGAGGCGCTGATGGGTTACGGCAGAGTCGGGAAGAGGCTACTCATCGATCAAGGAAAACTAAACCAAGGGAGTTGGAATGTACCAATTCCCAGGAGAAACCATCGTCTTCTGAGCGACGTCATAAAAAGCACTAAAGTAAATGTCACAGGAGTAGATGTGCTGCGCTGTATCATGTGCCAGCAACACAGGTTTACTTTCTGAAAACGAGAGAGGAACGTGTGTTAATTGAGCATCTACTTTGTGCCCGGCTCTGTCTTTACATCCCCAGCGTTTTGTTCTTCCTGATTTCTACACGCTGCCACCCGCCGCCCTTCCTAGCTTCTATACGAAGCCAAATCTACCAGTCGCGTAGACTTCGTAACTATAGAGGCAGAATTTTAGACACTTCTAAGTCATACGAAATGCAAATTGGATACCCCTCCACATACACAAAAATGGTTAAAATTGGGAAAAGAAGAAACAGAAATTGAGATAAACTGCCTGAACGTGGCAGTCACTGGTACGCGGACACATGATTTATTGACATGAAAAACGACACAGCTACTCTGGGAAAATGTTTTAGCTGTTTCTTATAAACACAATTTATCATGCAATCCAGTAATCACACTCCTCGGTATTTATCCGAGAGAAATGAAAACATATTACCACGGAAAATAGCCCCAACCTGGAGGCTCCCGGCATCATTTTGCCGAGGACCAGAAATCGTCCATAACCCAACAGCCATCCCGCGCAGAAAAGACGGATTGCGTGCGTCCACATGGAGTACTACTTGGAAGGAGAAAAGGAGCGGATTCTTAGCACGCGGGCACGCGACGGGCTGCGGACCGACAGAGCCTGCCCGCGTGTGCACCTCCGATGGCTACTGTCACCTGTGGCGTGAACTCGGTGCGCACGAGACTATCTTATGCTCTTAGCTCTGCAGGCCAGAAGCCCCGCATTGATCGCTCGAGGCTGGAGTAAGCATCATCCGGGCTGTGCTTTCAGGAAAGGCTCTGGAGGGACTCCGAGTTCTTGCCTTTCGCTGTTCCTGTGGTCGCTGCCTGGCACCCTCGGTGTGACGCTCTGTCTCCTCTCAAGGAACATCACAGAGCATCTCGTGTGTCTTGACAGGCAGACATCTTCTCTATAGTCAGTGCTCAGTGCTGCCTCTTCCGGGCACACGTGTGCCACAGTAGGAGCCACTGGGGAAGGCGAGACGTTTGCCCCATCTCAGGACCCTTAGCCGAATCACACAAGCCAAGCCCTGGTGGCCCCACAGGGTAGTGGCCACGGGTTCAACGTTTAAGGATCTGGATATCTCTCAGGACCACGTTTCAGCTGACATCACGAAGCAGCAACGCCAGACCCTAAAGGCTACAAGCTTGATGTTTGGGTTTACGGGACCCTCTGCAGAGGGCAACACTAGTCCTCTTTAGAAAGCACCGTAATGTGACAGGAAGGGCACTAGCGTTTTCACTTTCTTCAACCATTCACATATTTTTAAAAGGGGGAGACAAGGTTTGCTGTGATCAGCGTGAAGAAAGCAGGCCACTTGCTTGAATACAACATTGGTTCGCTCACAGTCCGTACCGGGACCCGAAGCTGCGGAGCGGATTGGAAAAGCGTCAAAACTGGGTACAAACACAACACATCAGCGCATTCTCCCGGAAGGACGCACGGAAGATCCAACCTCGTGGGTGTTGCTGCATCGTCTCTTCCTGTCTTTCCCCAACTCACTGCTTTCATTGATTTCAAGTCTTTTCAGCGCCAAGTTTGCAATGAAGGAGACAACGGATTTTCTTCTGAGAATTTCACCTACAATTAGCTGAGTGGTTTAAAAACTAACCAGTTTGTGTGTGTGTGTGTGTGTGTGTGTGTGCCCGTGTGCATGTGGGTGTGTACATTGAAGCTTTAATCTGTTTTCAGTGAGATTCTAAATGGGCCTTTCAAATAACTATAATTTTTCTCAAGTGTTTAGAAACAACAGATTCAAAAACTGTGCTCCGAGCTCTTCTGCCGTTCAGCATGGCCTGACATTGTAGACTCAGCTTCCATGGCCCAGGGGGGTGAGGACCATCCCGCTCCCACATGACATCCTGTTGGGAAAACCCGTAATTAAGCAAATGATTAGGCATGAGTTGTTTCCTGCCTGTGAAGCGCTCTATTGTGTGCAGAGTCCAAGCTACAAACTCTACATGAGTCACATTTAAACCTCGCAGTAAGAGGGGGTCCCGGGCATCTCCCACCCCCGTAATTCACAGGTAAGCTACGAGGAGCCCACGGTCCCCTGAAGGTCACGTCAGATGCAAGATTGTTCCCAAGGAGGGAGGGGGTGCCCCCACCTTCCCTAGTTTTAAGGAACTTTGGCCTTCTATTATTTAGTTCTCTTCTTTTCTACATCCAAACCAATGTTTTCCTTTATAATTTCAATCTGTAACTGTGAGTGCCATTGCGTTAGGCAATGGACTGCAACGCAGCAGGAGAGGTCTTTTGCTATATGTTCACGTATTTTGGACAGAATCATGAAGCATGGAATCTGGTTAGAAAACAGGTGCCCGGTGCTCCTTTCATTTGAGATTCAAGTACACTGTGGGGGGGGGGGGGCCCAGCCCTCACTGGTTAAAAAAGATGTATGTGTTTATCACTTTATCCTGCTGAACAATGAAAAATGAATAAAGGAGACATTAGTGGAAATCGATAGCTTTTGGGGAAGCATCAGGCGAATTTATCTGCCTCTTGAATATATGGGCTCATTCTCTGCTTACACACTGTTTACAATCACATATGGATGTAAAAATACCAGCAGAAAGAAACTATCATTTTTGAGCCTCTGAATTTAGAAAGTTAAGAAAAAATAGGAAAATAAATCATTTTTATCCAACAGTAAGAAAATAGCAAATTAAATAAGAGAGATATGATTTAGGTTAATTGGGACACTATTGCAATGGATTAACAAAATACTCCTCTGATCTATAACGTGTCCCTTTGGTTTAGAAGGACGAATTGGAACCCTGACGTAGAGTAAGCCACGAACTAGACACCCGTCGGAGGGGCGAGTCGCAGCGGAGGGCTGAAGTGTGTGTGTGGGGGGAGTTAACATTGGTAGGGGCTGAGCTCAGCACTCTAGAAGTCACTGTTCACCGGCCACTCAAATAACACAGATTTAGGGGCTGGAAGTCTGGGATCAGGTGCAGGAGTGCTGGGTTCTCCTGAGGGCGTCTTGCTGGTTGAGAGAGGGCTGCTTTCCCACGGGGTCTTCACACGGTGGAAAGAGCGCTGGCCAGCCCGCCTGCCTCTTCCGATTCAGGAATGATCCTCTCAGGAGGGCCCCACTTCATGACCTCGCCACCTCCTGACATGTTGAAGGTTAGGTCTCAAAATGTGAATTCTGGGGACACAGGCATCCAGTCCGTTGTGTATAGAGCCGGACCCTTGGATGCAATGCTGGCCAGCATTTTCACCAACATGAACCCACCCTGGGAAGAAATTGGCATTTTGTGAAAACATGGGTCACAGATCTCTTCTGTCTCTTCTGGTAACTTTCTCAATGCGAAGAGTGTCCACTAAATGCCTTTCCACTCCAGTGTTGCATAGTTATGTAGACGGAGACAGAGTCCTACATGAGATGGTCCCACAAAACGGATGTGTTGTATATTAATTACAGACATGTGACATGACACAGACAGCTGGGAACACAGAGTCAATGCTGTAAGACCTGTAGATGACAAGGGTGATCTCATGCCAATGGATTAATAAGAAAAATCAATCAGGGGCACCTGGGTGGCTCAGTGGGTGAAGCCTCTGCCTTTGGCTCAGGTCATGATCTCAGGGTCCTGGGATCAAGCCCCGCATCAGGCTCTCTGCTTGGCAGGGAACCTGCTTCTCCCTCTCTCTGCCTGCCTCTCTGCCTGCTTGTGATCTCTCTCCCTCTCTGTCAAATAATAAACAAATAAAATCTTTAAAAAAAAAAGAAAAAAAAAGAAAAATCAAACAGTAAAGCTTTCTCTGAGTGAGCACTGGAGATGCGTGTTTACCGTGTGCAGATGAACGTGGTGTGTTTGTGTGTCTGTACGTGTGCATGTGGGTTTTTGAGAGAGAGCAGGAGAGGCAGAGCTGAAGGACAAGCACATCCGTGTCATCGCCAAATTAAAAAAAAAGAAAAAGAAAGAAAAAAAACCACACAAAAAAACCCCTTAGTTCTCCTTATTAAAGAAGGTCAAGACTCTTGGAAGAAAGTGGTCCGGACTCAAGCTAGCGTCAGTGTTAACTAAGCCAATGTCAATGGTCAGACGTAAATGAAGGACAGCTAAAAGTATTAAAACAGTCCTAAACGCTAGAAACCAAAGGCATTTACGCAAAAGAAAAGCAAGAACAATGAACAGCCAGCGTCTACAAGCGTCAAGAACCGGAGAAGACGGCAGGTCCACAAACGTCCAAACCCTGGGAACCCCACGCTGCCCCGGGGAGGGGAAGGCGCCGGCCGGCATCCCTGGGACGGAGCAGGAGGGCCACGATCCATTTCCTCGT
The DNA here is from genome assembly GCF_009829155.1 of Mustela erminea. Classification (NCBI taxonomy): domain Eukaryota; kingdom Metazoa; phylum Chordata; class Mammalia; order Carnivora; family Mustelidae; genus Mustela; species Mustela erminea. Next base: position 37,795,853 of record NC_045634.1, on the reverse strand, counting down.
CGTGTGGTCCGGCTGCGGCACCGCGTTCCCCCGGAGGAGGCTGAACCGAGCCCGGCGCGCCCCGTTTTACTGCGCTTTGCCGACACGGGGCATTCCGCGATCGACCATCTCTGGCGACCCTTGTTCGGGCGAGGGCGCGGGCACCGGTGTCCCCGCCGCACCTGCTCACCGCACATCCGCGTCCTTCTGCCTGACCCTGCACACGCGTGTGCCGCCACCTCCCGCCCCTCGCTCACACGAGGCCTCGGGGCTTTGTCAGAATGCACAGTGTGATGGGGAGGGGAGGGGTCCCCTCCGTGGCTTCCATCCTGCATCTGGGGAGAAACAAGAAAAGGAAATAGTAAGTGTGTGCGGTAACTTGAAGAGAGGTTTTTGTGTGGCTGAAATTCCTAGTGAATTTTACTTACAAAAAAAAAAAAAAAAAAGTTCAATGGACGAAACTACAGGCAATAAGACACCATTCAAGGCAAGACGGGCCCAAATTAACCTCGTCCGTGACCCCGTTTCTCTGCAGAGACTGACCTTTTCTCAGTTCTTTTTACGGCAAGAAAGGAACCTTCAAGCAGACACGATCGTTTAGAAAAGCCCGTTGACAAGAGAATGTACCACAATGCAGTTGCTCCGAAGTTTTACACATTCTTTATTTCCTGCGTGCAGCTCTTATGACAGGGATGGTCTTAAAAGGTTAAGCCGACGGATGACAGTGACTTTCATCTGCAAATTAGACCAGTAAATTGACCCTTCGTTTTGTCCTTGTACAGAAGTTGAGTCAAACAAATGAACTGTCTGTTACCTTTTGCTTTGTTTGAGGGACTAGGACCATATGGAGGAGGGATTGCTCTACGGGGGACGCGGTTCCCCTTCAGGAGCCACGGGCCACAGCTACCGGCACACGGGGACGTGGCTCGGCGCCTGCTCCCCTCCCCAGGCTTCCGGGCTCATCCCACAGTGAGGAGGCCACGGCACTCATGGCACCCGCTGGGTCCCGCGCTGATGCAGACAGTCACTCTCCTGGTGGGGAAAACCAGGTCTCCCTCATCTCCTGGGCAGGGCCGGCAGGGGTAGGAGGTTGGAAGAGGGAAAGTCCAGGTGGGACCCTACTGTGTCACGCATCAGATTATTTGTCCTTCAGCCCTGGAGTTTGCTTTTGTATAAATGGGATTAAATGTTGATCTTCCTTTTGTGGTGAGGATCCAGTGAGCCAGGCAGTTGGGGGAATGACGGCACTTTGACTCCCAAGACAGAAAGTAGTGACCACGTGCTGTTCACTGAAGAGGGGAACTCGTCCTTTGATCGGACTGGAAGAGCCAGGGACGGGCTACGTTTGATAGGAATGGATGGAGACCATGATACGGCAGACGTGCTGTTTGCTTGTTCTGTTTCTTGACCTCCTGAGACCAGCACTTCTCATGTGTCAGTTAGTCCGGGAATCAGCTGGAGATCTGGGTACAGTGGAGCCGACACCTGGGGCGCAGGTGCCTGCAGGGCTGGGCTTCTGCATCTCTAACAAGCCCAGGTGTCAGCCTCAACCCCAACGCCAGTGCCTGGATCGCCCTTCCTGTAGCATCGACCCCAGGGCTGACGAGGGGGCCGGACACTACCCCCAGGATCTACCGAGCCTTGGATCTGTAACCCATCCCAAAGAAACGGGGAAGGATAAGCGCGCTTTGTCAGGAGTGTTTCAGAAGGGCTGGCTGGTTGGGGATGGGTCCTGTCTCCATCCTGCGGAGGGCACCATGCCTGGCACGAGGGGTGAGCCCCACGGACCTCCTGGGTGGGGGCAGAGGCAGCTTCCCAGAGGGGAGACCCACGTAGTCAGACACCTGTTTCCTGCAACAAGTAAGGCAGGTCCCCACACGAAGGCCTGGAAGGGATTCATCCCTTGTGCCCAGACTCCTGTGTCCTCAGCATCTCAAGCCGTCCCGGCACAGACACCGGTTCGATAAATGAGTGATTTTACCTTTTAAAGCATCTGGATGCAAAATAAGGGTTTATCAGGAGCGATACAGAAGGGAGTTATTGACAGGGACAGAACGTGCGGACGGCAACAAAACGAGGAAGATTCATCTTGGGAGAAATCCTCTGACACGGTCAGAGCCAAGGCTGGTGACGGAACTTGGGGAATTGTTAACACGCCCCTTCCTCATTCAGTGACAGCCGACAACCTCAGCTGCTGCTGTTTATAAGGAAATGGGGAAATTCGTGGAGTGTAAGCCGTGGCGCACCGGGCACATTCTCATGTTCGTATTAACCTGCAGTAAATTGGGTTTTCAAACAATCATGACCCACGGCAGTGACAAGAAGCCAGGAGACCCTTCCCCAGGAAGGCGGGGACCAGACACCATACTGGGGTCCCGGGGAAGGGACAGGTCAGAAGGTCTCAAGAAGAAAACGCTCCGCAAGGAGAGCGCGCTGGTCGTCGGCTGGTGGCTCTGGAGAGCGGAGAGAGAGCAAGCTTCGCAAAGGCAGAGGGAGGTCCAGACTGGGTCCAAGAGGGGCATCCCGTCGTGAGGAGAGGGTCGGTACCCCGGAGCTGGGGGAGGGAGCTTCTCTCTGCTGTTTGATTCCTGCTGTGCCTCGGGAGGGCCTGGAGAGTGCGGTGTTGCTTCCAGATTGTCAGTTCCTTTCTCGGGCATCCTGAATGAAGGCACCTCCGAGGAACCGAATGCACAAGAAGCAGGGGATCTTTCATGAACACGTTCTGCCTGTGCGCAGCCTCCAGAAATCTCACGTTCCTGAGGGATCACAGTCAAAGCTTCAGGCATTGTCTTATACTTAGAAGCATCCCAGGATGATCTCACCGCCAGGAGCGAAATATATGGTTCTTTTCAGGAAGTGTAGACCAGAGAAACGGTCACCCAAAATCTCAACAAACACACTCCTCCCGAGTCGGTCATCCTGAGTCGTTCAGGAGAGGAACAGGTGAACCCAAAGAGATCGATCTTTCTTCCTTTCTTTCTTTTCTTCCCTTTCCTTCCTTCCTTCCTCTCTTTCTCTCTTTCTTCCGTACCACATAGTATCTTACAAATCATTTTTCCCCCCAAACATCTGTTTTCTAGAGGTGTGTTAAAGCGGTCCTGGGAGACTCTGCTGGTGCTGGGACTACAGCCGCCCGAGCCAAGAACAGTCTGCCCGTTTGGACTCGGCACAGGTTACCCCGCTCACTGGGGTGCCCGCCATCTCCCTGTTTAGATACTTTTTTTTTTCTTTTTACCTGTTAAATAGCCATTTTTAGAAAAACTATCTGATACTTTAAAAAGGCAGTATTGGACTTGAAACTTGATTGATTTTTTTTAATTGAATGGGCTATTCTGTAACTTTCTAGGGACAGAGATGAACCTGTAAAGTTTCTCTCTGCTGTTAGTGCGGATAATTTCCAGCCGGTGCCAGAGATACCTGACAGGTGGCCCTCGGTTGCCCTGTGTCTCTTCGATCACTTTGGTATCGAACACCAAATCCCTCTCCTAATTCTCCGTCGTGGAGTGGTCCCTACGTACCCCTCCCCCGCAACAGTGTCTGGGGTTGCATCAGCCCCTCACTGGGTCACTTATTCATTAATGAGGTCAATAAAAGCTTTGGCATAAGTTCATTTTCTATTCGCGTGAAGCTGTGGCGCTAATATTTTCCAAATTAAATAAAATGATGTCCCTTTACAAACTTTTTTCCTCTTTAATTAGTGTTTCAAAAGCCTTTTAAGAATGATCTGGAGCTGGGGCACCTGGGTGGCTCAGTGGGTGTAAAGCCTCTGCCTACAGCTCAGATCATGATCCCAGGGTCCTGGGATCGAGGCCCGCATCGGGCTCTCTGCTCAGCAGGGAACCTGCTTCCTCCTCTCTCTCTCTCTCTCTCTGCCTGCCTCTCTGCCTACTTGTGATCTCTGCCAAATAAATAAACAACAACAACAAAATGATCTGGAGCCTTTGTATTCACCGGGAAGCCGGGCTTTATTATGGATGAAGCACTGACCTTCTTCACTGAAGATCATGGGCACATTGCTCAAGATTGCTGGTCAGGAAAGTTCCAGGATTGATTCACTACTGAGAAAGGGGAAGCTCTGGTTTCCCTGTGGGGTAAGAGTCCAGAATAGGAAAGCAATAGGTTGTTATTTATATCAGAGCGGTATTGATTTGGCATATTAAAGAATGAAAGAATCCTCTTGTCAAAAGTGCCAATGTGATTCAATCATGGTTGACGCTTTGTGGACACCCTACTAATTTTTTTATGTGGCCCCTGGTCTCTCCCGATTACATAAATTTCAAGCAGATCGATGGATTCTGCAACTTAATATGGTGAGCTTTCCTGAAGCATACAGCAATAATTTTAAAAAGCATTTAACAAAGAAAGAAAGTCCTTGTAAATATTTTCCCAGTTTAGTGAGAAATTACAAGATAAAGCAATTGTGGAGTGGGGGTGTAGATTAATAGATTAGGGTATTAGCTATTGTTTGTGAACAAATACAGAGGCCATAACAAATGATTATTAAGTATGAAGAAGTTAATTAAAATGCAAATATTATGCTCTGCTATGTATTAATAAATAGCAAGGAATTTAGGGAAACAAGCAAGGAATTAAAGCATGATTATATATTTTAATTAAGTGTTAATTTATGACAGAATGTTAATGGGGATTATATGAAATTATCTGGGGAAAAGTCGACCGTTAGTGATGGATTAAAAGTGAAGACTGTAAATCTCCACAAAACAATGATCTTTCAAAATATCGTTGAAACTGTTCTAGTGTCAGCTATTAGACTTTTGACATTTAACATTACACTTCACTTAAAATAGCATAATAACTCACAATAGTAATAAAGAATCTTTGTGTTTCACGTCCGTACAAGTATTTTCCCATTTTAATAATTCATAGACTTGCAGAACTTTTGAGTCCAAAGAGAAGTTAAAGATTTTCTAGGTCAAATCACGACTTGATAAAAGATAAAGGCAAATCCTTGATTTCCACCGTCAAAGGTTTGGGACTCCCTGGTCACTGCTCCTCTGTTCCGGGACTCTGATGCTTCTCCAGCACCACCGAGACACATGGTCAAATCGGTGACAAAGTCTGTTTGACCAACAGTTGAGCAAACACCAAATGCACCTTCGTAATTCACGGTGAGCCGCTGGTCCAGAGCAGACAGCCCAGGTGTAGTGACCCCGTAGAGGTCTGGCTCTCCTTCCTCTGCATCCTCTAGAGCCCACCAGATCCGAGCACTGTATCACCCACAGGGAGGGTGAGGGTCCAGCAGGGTGTGAGGCCCAACCCCCCAGCACATTCGGCACAAACCGAGCGGGAGGCACAGAGAGAACAGCCTGTGGGACGCCCGGGCTCAGCGCCCCCACCGCGCTGACCATCAAGAGGGAGAACCAGGAGAGGGTGGGAAGGGGAGCTGCTGACTTGTGGCTCCCAAAGGGAACAGAGCGGCTGGGGAAGTCTGCCCGGCAAACCGTCCAGTCCCGCAGCTGAGGCCCGGGACACAGCCCTGCTCAGCCCGCAGCGCTCTCCCCGGGGCAGAGTTGATGTGGGGCGGGCAGAGTAAAGGTTTGGGAAGATTCTGGCTCTCCTTGGAAGACAGGCAGAAATATGGGGAAAGACACAACTCATGTCCCCCTTCATGCCCTCCAGGTGCCAGTGATGTGCTAGGATACAGGCCTTTTACTATGAGTAACTGCATGATTTTATGTGGCCTTAATCACACACGTAATCCATCGATGTTTGGTTGCGTTTCTTTGGATTTATTCATTAGTTTATTCCACACACATTTCCTGAGTTCCTACTGTGTCCTAGACCTGCAGGGTTTAAGATTAACTCATGAATATCTCCCATGTGTAACCCCATACCATGCAATACCACGGGCAGCACCCTCAGTAAGAGAGAAACACAGAAAAGAACCAACCACTCAGTAAAGAGAAACAAGAAGTCTAAATTTCTTTTTTTTCTTTTTCTTTTCTTTTCTTTTTTTTTTCCTTCCTCCCTACGCCTGCCTGTCTGTCTGTCTTTCTTTCTTTCTTTCTTTCTTTCCCTCTTTCTCTCTTTCTTTCTGTAAGTGAAGAAACAAGCTCTCCTGGACGTCCATGCTTTGCTTTAGCTCTGGATGAAACACGTGGGAAGTAAGACACGCTCGTCACCTGTGCTTGGGGCCCTCTTTTCACTCCACCGGGCCAGCTCCGCCCCATGTAGGGCTTAGGCCTGATTGTCTGGGATTGCCTCCATGCAGCTGTGCTGTCCTGGGCTTGTGCCAGTGTCCCAGCAAGGGGAGCTCCCCCAGGGAATGGAGAGAGAGTGGGGCTGGCCATGGCCGTCTTCCTCCTCCAAAGGCATGTCCGCTCTTGTGCTCAAGCGGTGGGTCTTCCCAGGTTCTAGGAGTTCCTCCCTTGCTCCTCCACTTGCTGGGGAAGACACAGGTCCTCTCTTCTGCTGACCCTGGGCATAGCGACATCTGTTGTTGGACCTCCTGGCTTGGAGGGTCCCTTTAGGAGACCCTCTTCGGCTACTCTTTTTCGGTGCTTCCTCTTTCTGTGGGGACCCCTTCTTAGTTCTTCTACAAGTTTGCTTATCCTCTCCCCATGCACCAACCCCAGATTGCATAAACCGCTCTTCCGACATTTCGGCTTTGACGAGGTGACTTCATGAAATACAGGCTTTCACGGGTGAGGGAATAAGTCTCAGTGCTGCGGCTGGCTTCCTGTCTTATGGATTCAGATTTGCAGGATCACGTCGAGGTAATGAGTGCTTTTGTATTTTTCCCCAGTTTTCTGTGTTTGAACTCACTTCAGACAGGGAGGAGTGGGCTGTGAACAAACGAATGCTCCGTCATTTAACAACTGTGAATTCTGGACCAAGCACCTGAACGAAAACAAGCAGAAGAAATGAACTCCTTCCCCAGAATTCTATATTCTGGGAAAATGGGCTTCAATAAACATGCAAACCCAAGGCATTTTTGGGTGACACCACAGTCACCATTTCCGGGACTCCTTATTCATTCCTGAAGACCCAACTTTCTCAGCCCACAAACTTCCCCTGGCATTACTTACAACGTGGTCTCCGGCCGATCATAGCCCGGACATCGTGAATGTTATGTTGTGAGGATTTGGTTATATTCTGGGGGAAAATGTTGATATTTGGGTTTAGACTCCCAAATGTCGAGGAGATGAAGACACCAACACAATCTCTAGTTCCATATTTTAGATTTTCTGCACAAAGATTTCAAGTTGATACTGAGTTCCACTTTTGAGTTGAGAGACGCCACAGATTTTTGTGTTGCTTTGTTTCGATTTGGTTTCTATGCTGTCTTGTTTTGCCTGATTCCAATACCCCACCACATACAGTTATGGAAGGGACACGGGGCATGTCCCCTCCCTTGTTCTAGAATAGGAGATCCCACTGCCAGCTAACCAGCAACTGTGACATAATAAAACTGGATTTTTAAAGATTTCATATTTTGCTGTTCTTGCATCCAGTTGGAAGCCAAAACTGAGTCCAAGTGACAAGGCATCACACAGAAGAAACAGTTTTCACTTTGGGGTATTTACGTGATCCCACAGCCCCATTATACACCGCAAGGTCGTGTTTCCTAACTCACCTGATAAATAACTAAATCGGAAGGGGTAGCTTTGGAGGTGGTAGGAGGGTCCCGAGGTTGTTACGTTGGGAAACTAGCAGACGGTCCATCCTCGCCTTTATCCTGGTATCGGGGAACTGCTGGGCACAGTTAGAGCAAACGATGTGGCCCTTTGGTGTCGTTCCGCAGGCTGGCTTCTGCCATCCATGGGGAACTCTGCGCTGCTTCCTCGCCCCCGTGGCTGTCTGACTCACTCTTCTGTTGGAGAGGACAGAGAGGCAGGGACTGCTTGCAGGTGGAAATCTGCTCGAGTCGAGAACCTGCTGTTGGAAGTCTTCCAAGCCCCGCTCGAGTGTGGGTGATGGTTGTCCCAGACCAGCCAGAAACACCTGTCCCCACCTCTGACAGTAAAGCGGAGTGCATTTATGAGGTTCTAAATTAGTTTACAAACCAGAGAAGCTCTTGGATCCTGTGCCTTCGCAATGTCCCTGAAGGAATGCGGTGTAAAGGCAGTTTAGGTTTATTGCCATTTTGTTACTTGCGCGGATCTTACCTTTAGGATAAAATCACATTTTGAAAGCCTGCGACTGAAATGTAAGCAATGCTTGGCTTCATTTCCAGGCGCTGTGCAGAGTCTGGGGAAGACTAAACATGCCACCGCTGCACGGCCAGTCAGCAGACCCCCGTCCCCGGACACATTTCCGTGTTGTCGCTTCACCGTGCCAGGCTCACGCACGTGGACCCGTCTGTCATTTCTATCAGGCTCTTCAGGAAAATGTAAGCTGCCCTCGAAGATAGTAAGCCTACCTGCTCCGCTCCTGTGGTAGTAAAATGCACGCAAACCCTGAGCAGGTGGAAGACCCTGATGGGAGGAAAAGGAACGGAAGAGAAAGGTGGTAATGATTCACCGGCCACTTGGCCGTCTGCTGAGCACAGCGTTACGTTATCTGATGTCCTCCGGCTCTGGCTGGGGTGGCCACCGTTAGCACAATTACACAGGGCCCTGAGATCAGCCGAGCTGGTATCAATTCACAAAGACATAAAACGATTACATTATAGCTGGGATTTCCACTCAGAATCATTTCTGCACTCAGAACAGGAAGCGAGACTGGCAAACAGAAGTGGGTTCTCAGACTACCAATCTTGTAATCATTTTAACCTCAGATTTCCTTCTCCCTAACATTAGTAGTATCAAATGCAATTTGTGCGTTTTGCAACGGATGGCTTTGTGATGGCAGTAAGCAGGGGCCTACGGACGAAAATGCAATCATTAAGATGAACAGTACGAGCACTGCTGGATTTCCCGATTGGTTTGTTGGAGAAACGTTAGCAATGACCGGCAGGGTCGCAAGGGGTCTTCTCTCGCAGGGACGGCTGATTGCAAGAGGAAATTATTTTAAAGGAAATAGGAAACAATAATTATCCACTTGATAGGAATTTCAAAATGTGTGTTTGTCATCAAAACTAACGTTCAGAGTGAAATGTCAGCAGGAAAACAAATTCAAGAAAAAAGAATCTTTTAAAGAAAAGGGTCCCTTTTACATTATACATTTTTTTTAAAAAGGAAAACATTTTGCCCATTACTCCCAAAGAGAACGTCAAATGCTGTGACTACCAAAACATACTTATTTTTAAAATAAATGTAAAATAAATTTCCCAAGATATATACACAGGCTTATTGTTTTGTAGCTGTTGACGCTTTCAATGTTTTTTCATTAGACATTTCAAAATGAAATAAAAGCAAAATTGGCACAGACTGTAATTTCTAAAAATCTTACAGGAAAATAACAATTTTCCTTAATTTAACAATTCTTTGTAAAAAAAAATATATCATTTTTATAACTCTTCAGAAGTTGAATAGACTAAGCACACGGACTGCTGACTACTGTCGGAAGGAATTCTTTCTTCTTAACATGGAGCCAAATGAAACAAGACAGAGTGTAGATGAATTCAGGTTTAATGATTTTATCTGGGCAGGAGGCCCGGGTCAAGGAGAAGCCTCATGTGAGCCAAGCCATAATAGTGAGAGCATCACAGAGAGCTCTGGATAGAATATTTCTTTGTTGATCCTATATTGTGAAAGCCCTACTCTGCACTGCACATTCTGCCCACTTCTGTGATTCAGACCAACGGCTTAATAACCTTATAACTCAGCGGTATACCAGCGAGGGTCCGAGGAATTCAAGATACAGAAATAATTGGATTCTGTATAAAAGTTTTATAATCCAACTAAGCACGGGGAATCACACAGAAGTCATCTTAGAGCTCAGAGTCTGCTTTCTTGAGAAAAAAAAGTTGTGCCCTTTGCTGAATCCTGAATGAAGCTGAGGGGTTCACCCCGCCAGGAGGAGGGAAGAGCCTCCCAATCACAGTCAAGGAACACACGAGGATTAGAAGGCAAGAAAAATCATCCTGGAACAGGGAGTGATTTAGAGATTGTGTAGCTCTGTAGCCAGAAAATATACATGTAAGTAACACGTATTGCAGGTTGAAGATAAACCTAACATTCCATAAAGGAATAGCGGCTCTGACGGGAGAATAACATTGTTGCAGAGAAGCAGATAAAAATTAGGGAAGGAAGTGTGCAAGGTCTGCTCATTCCATGCCACTGCCTACCTCGGAGCTGTGCACCCGGGACAAAGCAGGCAAGAGAAGAAACCACGCCATCTCTACATTTTTTCTTAACGGGCTGTTAAAACGTTAAGAGGCGCTAGCACATACTTGGCAAACATTTTGACTATGTCCTGAAAGGTTAATACCAAGGGAAAGAATATGTTTTGTTTTCCAATATAATTCTAAAAGTGAGATTTCAGAGTAATGCCATAATGAATTTGGAGATCTGGAATGATTTATTTTACATGATTTTAGTGAGCCATTATAATTGAGTTAAGCTTCCTTATTGAGCACATATATAATTGAATTTTAAGAGGTCATGTTTTTTTAATAAAATGTGTCTGGACATTCACCTTCATTATTCGGTGTGATTCTATTAACCTCGAGTTTGAGCCTTTGGAAGAAGAACAAAATGGTAATTGACATTCTCTATCTGTATTCTAACAGGCCGCGACCCAGATTCTCAGATTTGCTGACCACAAGGGAATGTAAGATATTTAGCTCAGTGAGAATAAAATTCCAAATTATTATACTTCATCCTTTGAATGGCATTTTTAGCTTTTTGTGGAAAAGGATATGAAGATTATTGATTTATTGAAAACACATCTAGTTCCCCATTAAGACTATAAAATTTTTATATAGGATTGATGAATCACAGACCTGTACCCATGAAACAAATAATACACCATGTTAGTTAATTGAACTTAAATTAAAATTTTTTAAATTTTTACAAAAGACTAGGAAAAATTTATCCTTTGTTGGTGAACACCATTTATTGTAGAAACCATTGACTAAATTTTCCCATTAGTCTAGAAGACGGACATAATGTACTTAGAACATTGAGCATCACATTTTTAAATAATGTAATGATCTTTAACTGTTTCTGATGTTCCACTATTTTAATTACTCAGAAAAGCTTTCACTTGAGATCATTTTATTCCTTTTCAAAAGCTCTTTTCACATTTAACATATGCATTTAGATAAATGACCCATAAAAACAAATTGCTCTTCCTTATGCAACAAAGGTAGGTAAATAGATAGATAGATAGATAGATAGATAGATAGATAAATAGATGCTGGGTGATTCATAGATAATAAGAAGTCAGAGAGATAGAGAGAGAGAAAGAGAGAGAATAAAGGTAGAGCTAGAGAGAGAGAGTGATACTATGTTAATTCAAGTATTCAAAGACAGAAACAAAGTATTCTCTTCTCTTAAAGCATAGTTCAAGAGATAAATCTGACACAGAACAGTAATTCTAACACTATATGGACTTTCCACAGTAGAACAGTATATAACAAGAAGAGAAATGCTTTAACTGACCCAGACATCACCGTGTGACGTACAGCGTGTGAATGGAGAGATGGTGGGAATGGTTGAGGAACATCCTCAGGAGACAGATCATCAGGATGAAAAGGTGGCTCGGCGTCTCTTAGTTATATGGCAGCCAGCAAGATGCTTAGCATTTCTGAATGTCCGTTTTCTCACCTGAAGTGAGAAACCGTGTCTGGAGGGTCAAGTGTGTGTGCAAATACAAGGTGGCCCGGGTTCTGCTTGGCACACAGATCGCACAAAGGTGGGTCAGCTGGTGCTGTCCAACCTCACGCACCAGGCAGCTCTACGCTGGGAGCCAGGACATCCTGCCCACCCACACCACCTCGTTGAGAGATCCATGAGCGGCAGATAATTCCACACTGCAGTAAGCACTATGGGTGCTGTTAGGGTCGAAAACATTCACGACTTCCCCCATTTTGTTAATTTCTTCTCTTACCCTTATTCTCTTCTTTAAACACACTTTGTTCTGTTTGGTCATTTTTCTAGATTCTTGAGATGGAAGTTTAGATATTTTACTTTCAATAGTCTTCCTAACATATTTTGTTATTACAAACTTCCTTCCGAGCATTAATTAATTTTCATCTCCCCGCGCTGATATATTGAAATTTCGTTATGATTCATTTAAAATGCTTTTAGAAATTGGGCTCTGAATTTTTAATTAGGGTTTATTTTAAAAAGTATTGCTTAATTTCTGATCCGTGGGTGACTTTCTGCTTATCTATTACTGATTCCTAGTTTAATCCATCCTTGTCAAAAACCATGGTCTGAATGGTTTCAAACTTTTGAAATTTGTTGTGGAGAGCTTGATGGATTAGCTCATGGGAAATATTAGTAAATGTTCTAAGAGCATTTGAAAAGAATGCAAATCTCTCATTTTCACATGTAACTAAGTGCACGTGCATATATTCATACACGTGGTACATGGGAAGGTTGTTTCTTAATGGTGTTGTTCAGATCATATGGTTCCAGGTTTTATCTATGGGTCTATCAGTTTCGTGGGGCTTGTGTTAAAACTCCCACTACAACTGTGGGTTTTTTTTTTTATCTCCTTTTAGTGCTGTAAATGTTTACCTTATATAGTCACAAAATATCCAATGAATTTGTCCCCTCTGACTGGATGCCAACTGCACTGTCCCCAGTACAGGGTGACTTCTGGAGTATCGCCATCTCCGAGAAGCTCTGCTTTCATGCTGGTCTTCCTTCTGCGAGATCTCCCAGATCCTCACCTCCAGTGCACATCAGGAGCCGGTCCTGAGTGTGAAGATTTTCCATGGAGACTTTTGTCACTCCTCCTCCTGACTCCCTCTTTTCCAGTAACCTTCCCCCCAAATCCCAGCTGGGTCAGAGTCTCCAAGCTCTGGTCTCTGTCACCTCCACGCAGCAAGAGAGCTGTGCTCTCCTGTGGGCTCTGCCTCTGGCTTCCTGGGGTAGAGGGTGTGGCCAGAGCAGCCCCTGGGGGCTTACTCCTGCCCCCTCCTCTGGATTTTCATGCAGATAACACTTGGGTCTGTTTTGTCCAGGGGTCACCGTTGTTCACTTCCGGAGGCTGAGTTGGTACTGGCCGATGGAAGCCTCAGATGGACTCACGTGGTTCTCTTATTCATTTAATTCGTACTTACATTTCTTGTATTTAGAATTCTCTAAATTTGAGAGAGCCGTGCTGAAACCCAAGTGCACTGGTTATCTTGCTCCGGTCCGGATCGGGCTCATCTCCGGTCCAGACTCCTGGGGTCATTCCAGCGTCTCTCGCTGGTCGCCCTCCGGCCTCCCATCATGGCTACTTTTTATGGCAGATCCCAGAGAAAACACAGCATTTCTTTCTTGCATGTTTTTCTTCTTCCAAACCTGGAAACATGTTTCTTTAGAGACTTACAAAAGTAAGATTTGGAAATGCGGAACATTTTCACTGAGTCCTTAACAGGAATTGTTTGGCATCAAAAGCTCCCAGAGGCCCAGCGGAGACCATGCCCTCTATGTTCACGGTCCTGCTGGAGGACGTCAGACGCACCTCCCTCCCCAGATTTTGCCTGAGATACTTGCCAGCTTCTGTAAAGCCACATCTCATAAGAGAAGCATGTGTTTGCAAATTTGCTGAAATAAAATAGATTCACTTTATTTCCAGTTGGTAATTTGCATTTTTTAATTCATAAGGCTTCTGTCCAGCATAAGAATGAGATCTTTGGTAATTTAATGAAAAATATTCATTTGCAAATAATTTTTGCTGCTTTAAGGAATTTCATTATTATTTTGCACCAGCCACTAGCAGATAGGTTTCTTTAAGGCAAGGACCAATTCTTTTTCTTCATGTTCATCTGACAGCATCATGTCGGCACAAGCTCTGGATAGACATCGGTTGATTTACACAATGTGCGTTGGTGTCTGTGCAAAGGACATCTTAATTCTGGTCAAATGTAGAGATTTTTAAATAATTACATAATTTTCAGGAATACAAAGGGTGAAAAATAAAGACAACTCATGAGTTCTGGAAAAAAGGAGAAAAATTAGTCTCATAAATTATTTTATAATAATCTAGACCAAAAGCCCTGACACTCCAATGTCTGCTGTTTTTACAAGAAAACAAGCAAACAAAACAGGACAACTGGAAAGTCATTTTCTTTTATATATGTCTTGAAGAAGATTTACCCACTTGCATGGAAAATCTGTCCATTTCCCAACAAACCTCAGATAGCATACAGGGAAAAAAGGGACAAAAATGAAGGATTTGAAACCCAGAAAGAGAGACTCTTTCCCTCTTACTGCACTGCAATATTCTCTTCCTTCCCCTGGTGCCTCAGCTTTAAAAGTAAAAGGTTACGAGTCATGCCCATGTTATGTCCCTGGAAGACACGCGGACACTGTATCTGTGAAGAAATAAGCTTCGGGGGTCAGGAAACATGGTTTAGGAATCACGGACACACAAGAGATACAAGCGATACAGTGTTTGTTCCCCGAAAATGCACATGCTGAACTCCTGTACCTCATTGTGACTATGCTTGGAGGTGGAGTCTATACCGTGAGCTACAAGGAGGGGGTTTGGGGTGGGATTGACCACTTTTACGTCCTTCTAAGAAGAGGAGGAGGCACCACTGTGTGTGCCCAGAGGGACGACACAGCAAGATCCACACCCTGGGGACCAACTCGGGAACAACCTGTCCCACCGACGCCTTGATCCCGCACTTCACAGTACAACATGTCGAGAAATAAATGTCTGTTTCTCCGGCCATGTGGTACCTTGTTATGGCAGCCCTAAGAAAATAACAGTCAATATTAGAAGAAGTGGACTATGAAACACTAGACCTTTCTGAGACTGATAATTTCACAATTTCAGGGGATTCAAATATTTTGAGAGAAATGAGTCCACGTTCTTTGTCAGTATTTTTCCACAGTTTCCCTCAAAACCAGGTTTCTTTTAAAAGCATTAGATGGTGGAACAGACAGAAAAAGATCAAAGAAGGTTTTGGTAATTTGGAGCAGATATTTTAATTTTCAGTTAAATAATAGACATAAGCATATGGAGAGCCAGGTTGACTCAGTTCTGCAACACAAATTCTTTGAGGAAAAAATAATTAAATCTCTGATCATGTCATTCTGCTTTCAACAATCTAAAATAAGTCCCAATGGACTCAAAACTACCCACACTTCTCACATCTGTATCAGAGCGTCCCCCAAACATGGTGTCTCCCTTTCCGATGTCACCTCCTGCGATGCTCTGGTGTCATCGAGCCCCTCTGCGCAGACCTGGCCCCAGTTTTGCTCCCAGTGTGTCCTCCATCTCCGTGATTCTTTCTTCTCCCCTGGCCTGCTTTCTCGAGTGCTGTTACTGCTCTACCTCACTGGGAAAAGCAAATGACTTCAAGGTGTCTGCTCAGATTATCCTAAGTCGCCTGTGATGAATCTTTCCCTGAATCTTTTCCCAGATGGTCATTATTTTTCTGAGGACATTTACAATCTGCCTTCTGGAATGCTTACTCCTCTGACTGCAGAGTCAGTATCTGTCCACCTATCATCCCTCCACCGTCCATCACAGCACGTATAATGCTGAAAGTGGTCCCACGACGGCTTCTAAGCCAGGGATAGGCTGTTGTTTCCTGGATAAAGCGGTGACCTTATGTTTCATATGCTCTAATCTTTCCCTGATCCGGGGTGATGTGCTGAGAGCCAGAGGGTACCCACAGGTGAGGAATCCCAAAATCACTAACCTGGAGATTGACTGAGGAAATGCACAGCTTCCACCTCCCCTTTGCTTCCTTGTGTAAACAAATGCCTGGGGGAGCAAAGGGCCGGCATCCCGGATTCTTACCCCTTAGAATATAAACGGACGTCTTCAGGGAGAGGCAAGAGCCGTGTCTCTGAGTTCACAACTGCTAGAATGTCCACCCACTCGGAATCTCATCCTCACTGAAACACAAACTCATACCTTCAGGGAGGTAAATCCCTTTCTGTGTATTTGGTATCTTCCGTGTCTTGTCCTCTAAGTGGAACCTGGTCAAGCAGGTGCGAACACACACACATTCACTTTCAGGTGGGCAGCGTTGTGATTATCCCTTTGTTTCCGACCATCTCCGGTGCTTTTCCTGGAACATGTTGAGACCTGATTGATTAGAGTAAACTGGACAGGATAGGGCTGGGTCGAGCAGGGTAGGAGAGAGTAAGACAGAAGTAGAATATGATGACATTGGATTTAATTGGGTTAGATGACATGGGGTTGATTTCAATATCCTTTCTTCTTCTTATTTTTATAACTCTGGCTGGCTTGTGTCTATAAGATAATAAAAAACTCAAATGGTAGAACTTTCAGTATTTAAAAAGAAGAGTGCCGTTTCAAACAGGACGAGTCTATAATAATAGTAGGCTCCAAAATATTCCACATC
Source organism: Mustela erminea (assembly GCF_009829155.1). Classification (NCBI taxonomy): domain Eukaryota; kingdom Metazoa; phylum Chordata; class Mammalia; order Carnivora; family Mustelidae; genus Mustela; species Mustela erminea. Next base: position 37,779,481 of record NC_045634.1, on the reverse strand, counting down.
AAACAAGGTTCCTTGGTTAGAGTCGCAAGACGTAGATCACATCATACTGCTCCTGGTCAAATTCCCCATTCTGTTTCATGCCATGTATGTGGCCCATTTAATGAATATGAGATTTTAAACTGCAGCTCAGTCTTAGGGACTCTGCACACACTGTAGATTGTAACACTTCTTTGAACTTATTTGAGAAGAATTCAAATAACACTGAACAGAGAAAATTCTAGGAACATGTGCCAAAATGGATATTCAGATCTTTTGCCATGCATTTTAAGGAGGTTAGTCTATGAATTTTTAGATGAAAGACTTTGCTCAGGGTCTTAGAAATATAAATAGGAAAAAAATAAAGTGGGAAAAGAGAAAGGAAAAGCTTTGAGTTAATCCAATTTCCAGGCGAGATGAAACAGGAGCCATTGAGTTGAAAGTCCAGTTTCCATCATGTGCTTTTTGGCAATCATTCTGTAACGCGTTCTGGTAAAAGAACACTTATGTTTTCGCTCGAAGAAAACGGCCCTTGATGGCAGTTAGATGTTTCACAGTTTGCTTGTGTACTATTGACTTCAAAGTCAGCAAGAGGAGAACAAATCTGTTTTCTAAACATTGTGTGATATGCTGAATACACGGATTTCTTCTTTCTTTAGAGTGAAAGTCAAATATGTTTGCCTCATGTACAATGTGGAAGGGTTTGTCGAAACCCGGGTCTAGAAAGAAAAGCGAGCAGACACTGAAAACAGGCTGAGTCTGAGCTGACCCCTGAAGGACGGACCGGCAGGTGCTTCGAGCAGATCTCCAGACTTTCTGGTGCACCCGGGTAACTGTGGTCCGTTCTCACGGTGAACGCTGGTGTGCCCTCCCGAAGGTGCTCCCAGAGAGGACTGTGTGACAGTCCCCTTGTCTCACTTTTTGAGAGACTCCGTTCAGAAGCTCATCCAGAAAACTGCTGTTCCTACAAAACAAGAAGGAAAAACAATGCATGTTTGAACCAATAATGCTACCTCTCAAGAGATGGGCATAAGCTTTAGGATTTGCCACAACAAATAAATAATGATTTGAGTAAAGCAAGAAGCAAGCAAAAAATCTGGTAGATTAAAAAAAAAAATCAAATACTGGGACGTTAATAAAAAAACTTTTGAAGTGATGTCAGACCATCCCAAATACTAACATTTTGTTTGTTTTACTTGATATGGGACGTTGCTTATTTGGATTCAGGAATTCTAGAGATATCAGGGATCAGAGATCATCTACGTTAACCCACAGCCTCATTATATCGATAATGCTGAACCCCATCGTGCTCGAGCATCTTGCACAAGTTCCTGCACATATTTCATGTTCCAATGACAGCCGGTAGGTAGGTGCCTCTATCTCGTGGCCAATTTTAAAATCTGTCACCTGCTGCCTTGCATGGTGGAAAGGAGGGTCAACCTAATTATTTCTGAAATCCTCGCTATCGTTTCGTGGCTTACACTCTTCTGGTTCTCAGGGGATACCTGGAACCATGCAATCACCTCTGCAACGTGGGAGGACCTCCCAGCCAGAGGAATGCCCTCTGCCGTTCCTCAGCGTCAGCCTTCTTCGTTTCTAGATCCCATTACTTAGATCTTCTCTCCAGCAGTTGGTGTTGACAGGCATATTCTGGGACCAGATTGCCAAACTCCCAACCCGGCTCCGTTTCCAAGAGCAAACGCGGCACATCAGTTTTCGAAGAGCAACACCTCTTGGGGGAGGAGGCAGGTTCTCTCCCATCAGAAGCAGAGGAAGGAGCTCCTCTCCTGTCCAGAACCGCACCTGCTTTCAGGATCCATCAACTCCTTCCATTTTCTGCTTCAGGAAACAACAGTCTCGGCCTTGTTTTGTTTTCATTTTAAGAAAACCGTCACGACAGTCTCCTTCACCCTTTCTAAGACACAGTGATGTCCCAGATAGGAAAACAGAAGAAAAGACGTTGTTTTCACTGTCGGCATCCTTGTTTCCTGGGGACCTCGGACCGTCCTCAGGGAACGTGTGCAGTCTTGTCCCAAGTGCTGCTACCAGCTCTAGAGTGACTGCTGCCGGAGCCCCCGCAGGTACCTTTCTGTCATGCCACGGGCAGAATTAGCTTTAGGTGCTTTTCACCAACAACCGCATGTGCACACACACGCACACACACGCACACACACTCTCTCACATGCACAAGCACTCGCCAAGCTGCCTTAGAACCACACAATGTTGGAGCTTGGTTTTGGATGAAGATCATGGAGACCACCGCCGTCACCTAACGAGAGAGCTAACGGGGTCGCTACTGGGCGCAGACTAACGGGGACCCTGGATTTAGGTCTCCTAATAGGGAGTTTTTGTCAGATCAACGTACTCTTACCTTCTTCACCTGCTCTGACTCTGAGTGCCGGTTGCTGGCAAGCATCAGTGTAGACTGAATTTAGCCAAGAGCTGTGAACTCTGACCTCGCGAACTGCTTTGTCACTGTTTCCAGGGAAAGCGCTTTCTAGTTTATCGGTCTCATTTTTCAAATTATACAACTTTTGGAAAACCACCTATTTTAAATTAGAGTTTCTTTGTACTGAAAATAATAGGAGTAGATTGTAATATCTGATAGGAAGAGGTTATTTTTATGTTTTCAAGCATATTTGCAAAAAAAAAACCATGATACTGTCACGAATTAGTTAGCAAACACTGATTTATAGCACATGCTGATAAAGACTGTTTTTATATTGTTATTTCAATATTTATGGAACTTGGTTGTAAGCAAAGAATCCAATTAGAGATATTAAAATCACAATGATAAATAAAACAAAGTTCTTCTCCCTAAAGCAACTCAGAGCCCCGTGAGAAGGGTCATAAATACACATGAGAAAACCAGACCCATGACCACGGGGTGGGGGAGATCCCAGGAGAGCGGACAGACTCAGAAGCTGCATTTCCACCATGGAATCCTGATCCCAGGAAAGCCTTGCTGGGAACCTCAGTCAGTATCTAGGTCTGGGTACGAATCCTTGATACACCTGTATTTGCAAGCGGATAGAGTGCACTGAAGAAGACACTTCTACGAACCCTGGGGGAGGGAATTAACAGGGCTGAGCTTCTTGGAATAAGAGGTAGAATGCTGCTCCAAAATGAACAAAGTCACAACAGACTGACGTGAAATACAACCACTGTGGCGTGCGTCAAGGCAAACCTAGACGATAGCCTTGCTGTGGACGGAGAGGCGCCGCACCCTCACATCCACGCGCTGGACCCTGGTGCCGCAGGATGGGACTGTGCTTGGAGACAGGGGCTTTAGAGCGTGATGGGTGGGGCCCTTAGGGTGAGGCCCTAATTCAGAAGGACTGGTGTCCTTTTAGAAAACGGAGAGACTCCAGGGATGTGTGCACACAAAGGGTGCAGCGAGGAGAGGGTCCCCTGCGGGTCCCGGATGGAGGCTTTGGGAGAAGCTGAGACTGCCTACACTTTCTTCTTGGAATCCTAGCCTCTAGGACTGTGAGAAAGTAAGGATCTGTGCTTCAAGCAGCGCCTCTGGGGGGAGGTGTTAGTACAGCTGGAGCGAAGGGACGGAGCGACACTCACGTCTGAACATAAAAATCGAGCCTACTCTGTCACTGCCTTTATTCCTGGGAGAACTTGCTCCCGGTCATTAAAGACCTTTTCATCAACTTATTAGCTTCTTCACATCCCAACATATATTTACTGGGGACCAACCATGACCCATGCACTATGCTAAGGGTTTGAGATATTAGCTAGGAAAAAAAGAAAATAATCCTTTTTTACATGCCGAGTCTAGTCAGTTATGGACAACTTAACAACGAACTCATAGGAATTAAATATGGATGATTTTAAATCATTAGCACGTAAGTCGAGGGAGAACACTAAGTCCTGACATAAGAAATTAAGCCTAAACTACTAAGTAAATATTTTAGAATTTTAATCTTTATTCTAATCTAGGGAAACTCCATTTATTGAAGTATGGTTGAAAGGCAAGAAAGTCTACCCATTGCCTGTTTTCCCAAATAAAAGAGCTGTACAAAAAGATGGCAACACAATAGGCAGTGAAGAAACTCATCAAATGTCATTAATCTTTCTGTTTTGGGGGATTCGGATTTAGGAAGGAGATATAATCCCTGCGACTCTCCTATTACTTCTTTTCTCTCTTCTCCTATTTGAGCTCCTCCCTGGGTGCCGGGTCCTTCATCCGTCCGTCTGTCTTGGCATCAGTGTTCTCCATCGGTTATGACGTGAATCTGTCCACGGACGCACGTCCACGGGGCAGTCTGAGGAAGGAGGCAGGAGGTTTTCTGCCGACTGTCTGGCAGAACGTGTATTTACAAAACAGTTGAGATATTTAAATCCTGGATTACCATTTAAGCTAGAACTCAAGAATCTTCCGTGAAAAGGCTGTTTTTCAGTTTGCTTCCCATGTTACTATTTTATGAAAACCATAAAGCAAATGACTCAGGAGGGAACCTAAGTGCCCCGGGGTATTTCAGATCTGCCTGGTGGCTGCATGTGCTCACGATCTCCGCTGGAAAGTGGGAATCAGCCAAAGGCAAGTCAGGTGAGTCACGCACATGCTCCTACTTCTGTTGCCAGTACGTGGAATCTGAACCCTTCCATCAAGCATTTTATTAAAAAACATCATTTTCCTGGGATTCTTTGAATCATGGACGGCATTGTAACATAGTGTGAACCGTTATTCCTATAAGGGAAAGAGAAACCCCAGCAGCCTTCCTGCTCAACCCCCTCCCCCCACCCCATACACAACTATCAGTGTGTTACATCTGTTGCCTCCAAACCAGATTTTCTGAATGAACAAAAGGTGTCAATCAACCCCTTGTTTACTCTGGTGCACAGCATTTAGAAGGACAGAATGCTTGAACTCTGTTTACCCAGCACAAGATGTTTCAGTTCAAAAGCAATACATTTTTTTTCAAAAGGAATCTTTTTTTTTTGTTTTTTTTTAAAGACTATTTTAATGACATGAGAACATGATGTAATTAATAAGAAATGCACAGTACATTCAGTGTGATCCTAATTTTGTTTTTTAAAACAGGAATACAGTAAATGCAGAGGAAAAATAGATCAAAATCTTGATTATTGTTACTTATGAATGAATTTTTAAATGTATTTTTAAGTTTTTTTCAAAAATGTTATGTGTGAGCTTTATAGTAAGAAAACATGAAGTAATGCTTTTTGAATTTAAATTGCAATTGACCCTTGAACTTGGGGCAGCCACCCCCTGCCCAGTCAAATCTGGGTATAATTTCTGGCTTCCCCAAAACTTAATGGCCTGCTGTTGACCAGAAGACTTACTGATGACACGAACAGTCAATTAACACATACCTTGTATGTGAGATGTATTAGGAAAGGAATCATTTTATAATAGAGCATTAAAACTGACAAGTAAAATAAATATGCAAAATCAGCCAAGGCGTGCTTCAAAAAGAGAGAGAAGGAGAGAGAAGAGCTCAGGTTTTCCAACAGAGATGGAAAGTGGATGACCTGTGACCCGAGACCTGTGGGGGGTCAGGGCTGGGCAGGCCGGGAGCACGGAGGTCTCCCTGCGGTGGAGATGCGGGGCCCTGGGCGGGGTGATGGTCGCAGGACTCGGCCAACTTACCCCGAAACCGTGAAGGCTGCGCTTTGTAGGGAGTCTGCGTTAGCCCATGAGCCCGGAGGAAGGCTCTTCATTCTGTGTAACGGCTCCAGGGTCCTGAGCGGCTGCCGGCAGGAAGCCAAGGCATCCTGAGCGGGTCACGCACCTGCGCCCGGCGAGCGGCTGCGGCCCGGGGGGACTGCGTCGCCAGCTCCGGCTCCCGAGACCGCAGAGCGCACGGAGCGCAGGGCCAGCCCAGGGCTCAGGCCTGACGCCGGCTAACCGGGCTGCGGTCCAGGAGGGTCTACGTGGACTGCGGCCGCTTCCCCAGCACCCCGGTGTCCGCGTCGCGCTCTCGTCAGCAGGTGGAGGCGGAGGAGGCAGGCACGCAGGGGCCAGCTCTGCGCAGCCCCCCGGAGCCCGCGGGCCGCCCGCGCTGGGCACGGCAGTGACCCTCGGCCGGGCGCCAGCCGCACCAGCGCGCGAAGCGAAGACGGTGTGTGGCTGGGTTTTGCGCACCATTTTCAGCACCATTTCCCGTTACCCCGAGGTTTCCAGCTCCCTCGCTGAGCTATCTCCATGCAGCAAGATGGATGGGAAACACGCATCGCAGAGATGGGCGGCTGGAGATCCGAGGAGACGGAAGCCCCAGGAGGGCGCAGCGGTGTCTGTGGGGCTTCAAGTGGACTCTCCTGCACCCTTGGGTCGGGAAGGCCTCAGAGGGGACACTCAGAAATAGAAGAACAGACTGAGAAAGAGTGCATCTTTTTATTATTATTATTATTTTCAACTGCATTCATTTATTTAGATCTCTTTTAACCATGTTTATCCATTCAGTCACTGATATATTCGTTCAAGAGTCATTTGTGGAATGGCTCGTGGTGCCAGGTATCAGTCTTTTTCTTTTTTTTTTAATTTTATTTATTTGACAGAGATCACAAGTCTGCGGAAAGGCAGGCAGAGAGAGGAGGAAGCAGGCTCCCGGCTGAGCAGAGAACCCGATGCAGGGCTCGATCCCAGGACCCTAAGATCATGACCCAAGCCGAAGGCAGAGGCTTAACCCACTGAGCCACCCAGGCGCCTCCCGCCACCCCAGGTACGATTCTTGGGGATAGGGATTCAATAACCAAAATGTACCTTTGTCCAGAAGGATCGGGCAGAGAAAACTGGAGAGGAAATGCAAAACTGGAATTAAGGTACATATTGTGTCCTAAGTGCAGAGAAAGACCTTCGGTGACCTGGGAGTGAGGGAGGGAAGGCCAGGCGGCGCGAGGAACCCGGGGCACTGGGACCCGGGCACGTGGCTCACAGGAGGCCGCCTCCCTCCTCAGGGCGAGGGCCCAGCTGTCTTCTCTTCCCGGAGAGGTTTCCGAGGATTCTTGTTACTCCCGCTTCTGCCGTCTCCATAAAATTTAACTTTTCTGCCGATGATGCTCCCGGAGATGAGAAATCATCTTTTTCACTTTGAAGATTAAAACGCAGATTTTAAATATTTCACTGGTGAATGCAATATAGATACTCACCTCATAAAATATTTGGTTGTGTTAGTTTTTAATTTTTTGGAAATGATTGCTACTGTAATTCACAGTTTAAAGAAGAGTTTGAAGATGTTGGGAACTGAGGCCTGAAGAGAGAAACATGTCAATCCAGGACAAGTGCGTCTCTAAATGCCGCACGGAAGAAAGGTCTGTTCACGCCCGTTATCCTATTTCTTTCTTTCTTTCTTTTTTTCTTTTTTAAAGACTTTATTTATTTATTTGATAGAGAGAGAGAGCACAAGCAAGGAGCACAAGACAGAGGGAGAGGAGGAAGCAGGCTCCCTGTGAGCAGAGAGCCCGATGCGGGGCTCGATCCCAGGACCCTGAGATCATGACCTGAGCCGAAGGCAGACGCTTAACCCACAGCCCCCCAGGCGCCCTTATTATCCTATTTCTTGTAAACAGAACAAACGAACCCTTTCTGCCACCTGTTCACTACTCCTGCCCTTGAGGTCGCCTCCCTACTGCACTGGAAGACCTCCTGTTGCCCCACTTTCGTTCCCGTTACTGTTTTCATGACCTTTTGTCCGGCCACAGCTCTATACCGAATCCAGATTCAAAAACGGAAATAAAACTGGAAGTGTGCCTACCCACTTCCACATACCCTGTGGGGCTCGCCTCTTTTTATTCAAATGAATTTAACGGACATTACCAGCTTAGAGCACCCCTAACATCATTTCTACCTAATTTTTGTGAGCTCACAAGTACATTAAAAGCAGCGAGTGAAGCTACGTGATTTCCAAGCTTCAGTAGTTTCTAAAACATTTAATACATTTTAGAGAAGAAACAGTGGACTTGTAGATTGCCGAAGGAGCTTGTTCATGTCTTAAGAACAGCAGTGTTTTAGGAATACGGCCATTTGGCTAAAATGAAAGCTAATCATACATATTTGATTGTTATTTATTTTTCTTAGCTCCTTCTAGAGAAAATCTGAATTTTATCTTAAGATTAAAAAAAATGGGCTCAGAGTTAAACACGTTAAAGATCATGCCGGTTACAGCTGACATTCTGGAAAACGACGCCTTCACGCAATGACATTTCGGTGAGATATCTCATTACTATATTGTCCTTTGAAAAGCATTTTTATGAGACAAATGCTAAGTCAAATCTTAACTTACTAAAGAGCATTTAAGGGGTCAGAAATAACGTGACGCTGAATTTTATCAGCATGCCCGTGAAGGCCCCGGGCGACCCGCAGACCCACACAGAACTCTAATTCATCTAATGGGCACAGGTGTACTGCATGCGATCTGCGGGTCCACCCGCACGCGATGGCTTGGCCCCTCTGGGGCGTTAGGAGTGGGGGTTCAGGGGATTGCGGAGCCTGGAAAGAAGCAAGGTCAAAGGCGCTCCTGGGTGGCTCCGTGGGTTAAGTGTCTGCCTTCCGCTCAGGCCATGATCCCAGGGTCCTGGGATCGAGCCCGCATCGGGCTCCCTGCTCAGCGGGAAGCCTGGCTCTCCCCCTCCCTCTCCCCTATTCTGTGCTCCCTGTCTTCTTATGTCTCTCTCTGTCAAATAAATACAATAAAACAAAATAAAGAAGCAAGGTCACTGCTCTTGAATCTATAAGCAAGAATCAGGTCAAAGCCCTGGCATGATGATGTCCTCACCGTAGCTAAGAAGGAAGCGGAGGAAAGAGCTCACACAGTCGGAAAACAAAACGTCAGTAGTATACGCCAAACTCTATCTTACCCCCCAGAAAGACCGCAGAGGTTTCTTAGCAGAAAAGATTCAAGCCCAGCTTCCAACAACCAGGCAGAGAGCACAAGTGGTCCTTCGCTGACCCCTGGGCGCACGCAGGACCCCGCGCCCTTGTCCATGGCCGGTCCTCTGTGGCAGGTGCCCTCGGCATTTGTGCTGATTCTCAGCTCGGGGTCCTCTGTGTGGGATCTCAAGGCAGGTTGGCCCAGTTTAAAGGGGGTTGTGACCTGTGTCAGGGCCTGTGCGCCAGTCAGCAGCCACGGTGCAGAAGAGGACATCCTAAGCCAGAGGCCATTCCTCATGGGGTGTTCCCCATGCTGGCCCTCAGTCCCTGTTCCAAACAGCTGGCCTCTGACAAGTGTTCCCTGGTTTTAAATGTGAAGGCAAGGCCATCCCTTTCTTTCCAGGAGGACCCCCAACATTCCCTACGCAAATTGATCCTCCTGTGATATTGTGAGTCACAGTAAAAATACGTGTTTCGTCTCTTCTCGGCTTCTGGCACAGCGCTCCTAAAACCCTGTGATTCCCTAACGGGCAAGAAGAGAAGGGTATCTCTGGTTATTCCAACAAGCCCTTTGCAACCACTCCAGAGTTTGTTAATGAGTTGACATTGGGAAAGCCCTGTGGGATGAGGATGGTTTCCAGGGAAGCCAACGGTGGGACTGGAGGGTGAAACTTTCAGCCTCCGCCTTGACCTTCAGGGCAGGGAGAGGGGCTGGGGCTTGATGGGTTCCTACAGCCAGTGATTTAGTGAACCTTGCTTATGTACTGAAGCCTGTGTACTGAAACCCCGACAGATGGATTTGGAGCATTCCCAGGCTGGTGAGCTGGTGGGCTTGCTGGGGAGAAGACCAGCCCCAGCGAGGGCGTGGAGGCTGCCTTGCCCCAGCCCCTGCCCTGTGCATCTCTCCCTCCCGCCTGTTCTTGAATTGTACCCAACCTAGTAAGTAAAACATGTTCTTGAGTTCTGTGAGCTGATCCAGCCGACGACTCAGCCCTGAAAACGGAGCCCTCTGATCTGCAGGCTAACTCCAAGAAGGCTGTGTCAGAAATGAGTTCAGGGGTTGGATGCCCAGCTGGGGCTTCAGACCTGCTGGGACTGTGGGTTCTCCAGCAGCGGCTGTGAAGAGAGAGCCGCGGAGGCAGGCAACAAGCTGAGTGTTTCCTCTTGTGCCCGCCCCAGGCTCTGCACACAGCACAGGGCATCAGGAAAGTGCGTGCCCCCCAGCCACAGACGTTCAAGGTTTCCCCCTTCCCTCAGGACTACAGCCACTAATTCCCCTTCCCTTTGCATAGAAGCCACTGAAGTGAATCATCCCGTAATTAGAGAAAAGTCTGCTCTACGTCGGCTTGCAGTCTCCAAATACAGACTTCAGAGGGGAAGTTATACTTTTAAATTTTCTACCTCATCGGGCATCTCATTCGTCCAAGGGAAGGAACAATATATACTCCTTTGACAATGTGGCTTATTATGGTTCCCTTTTCCTTTTATCACCAAGGGAAGAAAAGGGGAGAGAATAGAGCAGAAATAAGACAAGAGGTAATGGAGAAGAGAGGTCGACCTGCCGCCCGGTCTCCAGACGGCGTCCGAGAGCGGCCGGGACATCGCGGGTGACGGGCTGTTGGCGGCACCACGTCTGGGGGTGATGTTTTCTCTGTGCTCCTCCCCATCGTGGAGCTCGAACCTGGGCCGTCACTATGGGGGAAGGAGCATGCCCACCCCCTTCGCAGATGCTATCCTGTTACAAAGCCACAAGACCCAGTGATGAGGTCCAGGCAGCAGGTGATTAGCCTGTAAAGAGACTTAGGGCCAGTGGACCCCCCAGACCCCAAGTGGGGCACAGAGGCTCCCCCCGCTGTGTTGCAAGGGTCTGTGATTTTTCTTTGCAAGATGTGTGCGTTATTTATTCTTCATCAACATTCTTAAATACCATTCACTTCACTGATAAGAGCAAAGAGACTCTAGTGACCTTCGGGATCACCGGCCGTGGGGTCGGACGCCAGCGCGGAGGCAGTAGGAGCTAAGTGACCAGCCTTCAAGGTGCTCATTCCTCTTCAAATACTTCATCTGCTAACGACCACATCCGGATGGAGGATCCCAGGGACAGAACTCCACATGCTAATTCAAGTCCCCGGGGTATTAACTGACACACAAATCTTGCTGCTTACATGGAGCATTTTAAAGTCAACCCCCAAACGCTGCATCTTCTAGGAAGGGAAGGAAGCTCCTTGACCCGCACCGCACCAGCCACCCTCAGAGCGCTATTCCCGGAGGCACTTCCGAGCATCCCAGCATGGCGAGAACCAGCGTCTGAAAGAAAGACTCCGTCCAGCCCTGCAAAGCTCCCCGTCCTCCGAACTGTCAAATTGATAATGCGGGGCTTTCCACCAGGTGTGTTTTGAGAACGCTATTATTTTAAAGATGGGTGAATGATAGAATCATAGATTTATAGAACCCTTGCCAACACTTTCAACCGCTTTCCCAGGCCGGCTTTCATGTGTAAATACCGGTGTCAACCGACTCCCGGTCCGTGACTCAAGAAGGGACCCGCTCCGAGCTTTCCTTTCTGCGGGTCTGACTCTGCGTCCGAGCCGGGGACTTACAGGCTCTTTGCTCCCTTACTTCCTGCACTTTCTTCCGTCCGCCCCCAAATCTCTTTCCTCCATTCTCTCTCCTTTGATCTGTTATTCCCTCCTCCCTGTACGAACAGTTCCTCCTTCTCAAGTCTGTTTCTCTCTCCCTCGTAGGTACTGGCTTCCCGCAGGCTCCGGGAAGTGCCTAGCCTCTGGGAGTCAGTCCTGGAGGAGGGTTCCAGTACCCGGAATCCCCACGTCATGCTGTCCCTTTCAGCCAGGACTTCATTATCACCGAGAGCGGAGACCTTTGTGCTCCTGTGTCAGCCAACACCTTTATGTGGGACAGCATCAACCCGGTAGGAGTCCAGGACAACTGCCATTAAACGGATTGTCTTGGGCAAATGGTGACATAGGGTCACTTAGATCTGAACAAAGGAGCCACCGGTTCCCACCTTTGATGTCCACAGCCACTCACGCTGCATCTGCTCACTGCTGCCCAACGACAGACACCTGGCCACCCATCTCAACGTTGGTGACCATCCCTCATGGCTGAGTCAAAATCAGACGACATCTCACCTTGCAATGGCCTGTGCCCGTCTTACTCCAGATTACTTTCCAACCACCCCACCTAGTAGACTGTTGTCCTGCGGAGCTCCTTCCTGCCTGGCCCTGAACACGACTCGGATGTCATGCTCTTGTCGTGACTGAAATGTTATCCTGTTTCTGTCTGGTGATCTGTGTCCTGTAGTGAGAACAGCCAATTTCAAGACTTCTGTGAATATGACAACCGGATAAGATTTCCCCCTTATTTGAACTCTAGCTCTTTCAATTGAATCATATCAATATAATTCCAATGCTTATGAGGTAAAGCAACATTTGCCTGCCAAGAGTAAACTGAAATTCAAGTGTAGAGCAGGACAGGATCCAGGTGGCAAACTTACCTCTCTCTCTCTCTCTCTCTCTCTCTCTCTCTGTGTGTGTGTGTGTGTGTGTGTCTCAACCGCTCTCAGTCTTATTTGCACATTTGCTTTTCTGCTCTGTTCTCCTCACAGCTGGCTTCTCTTTGGGGCAGGGAAGTGTGGTTCTTGGACCTACCAGCTGCTCTGGGTTGAAAGTCCGTATTCTTGAGACCCAGAGAGTAAAGAGTATTTTGTAATTGTTTCAGCAATAAAGGGGGTTTAGAATCCAATGTTATTGGACCAACCCAAGTTCGATGCTCAGTCCTACACCAGCCCCATGGATGTGTGCGCTGATCCGACAGCCCCAAAGGAAATAAGCCACAGGAAGGTGAGGAAGAGCCAAAGGAAGCGACGTGTAGGAACCTGGTGTGGGCCAGGCAGGGACAGATGCTGGGCCAGGCAGGGACAGATGCTGGGTCTAGGGCTGTCAGTCTTGCATTTCTCCCGTTTCCCTTATCTGTGCTGATTTCAGCCGTCTTGGCTGTGAGATTGCCAGACTCTTGGCGGTAAGAGATAGACTCGTTGCGTCATTGGGACCACAAGTGAAGAACGCCCTGTCATTGGGACCACAAGTGAAGAACGCCCTGTCATTGGGACCACAAGTGAAGAACGCCCTGATAAAGGTCATTCAACAAAAAACACTTTTGTCCTTTCACATAATAAAAAGCTGAGAGACGGTGGTTCTGTGGTTGGTTCCGTGGCTTCTGGACGACAGCTGGGGTAGACAGTTCTGTATGTCTGTTCTGCCGTTCTCAGCAGGTCAGTACTTGTGCTCTTATGGCCATGGGTTGCCTGGGCTCTGGTGACGTGGCTGCAGCAGTGCTAGACTTTACAGAGCCCCAGCCGTGTGCAGCAGAGGGTGAAGGGCATGGGTCTGTGTTCATGCCTTGGTATGAGGGTGAGGCATTTCCCAGAAGCTTCCTGTGGCTGTCGGCTCCGTGGTCACTGACTACGACTGGAAGGCACTTGTATGTCGCAGATACAAAGGAAGCATCCGGAGCTTTCTCCTCCCGTTTCTGGCTCTGTGTTGTCGAACTAATTTCTGAAAACAAGAAGCACACAGACTGTTACCTGACGGGGAACCGGAAGTGCACAAGGTGCTGATTTCTGTGCCGTCATGGCTTCCCGTCAAGGCTGTTGCGCTAAGTCAGAGCAGAACATCTACTGATCAAAGTAAGACCCTTTTACATCCTGCCTCAGGAGGAGGTCTGCACCTCAGTGGGATTGGGCTGCCAGAGGAGAAGCTTGTCCACACGTGCACTTTCCTTTACTCCCTGGGAAACCCACGCGGTGCGGACAGACACGGAGGGACAGCGGAGGGAAGACCAGAGTGAGCCCAGCAGGCGCTGCACACGGCCGTGGGCTCCTTGTCCTGGAATCCGGAAAGTTCAGGGAATGGAGACTGGCACTGGTCCCCCACTAGTCACCAAGAAGCCCAGAAACAACCCCGTCGGGGACTGAAGCTTACCTTTGACTACTCTATGCTCGGGAAGGACCGTGTCATCTCCCGTACACAATCCTACCCATGATACACATCGTTTCCTCAACGACGCTGAGCTCTCTATTCTTTAATAGCAGGAAGGGTTCGTGTTCCGGAGAATAAAATGAGAATCTGCTCAACAGACGGATGCACATCTGAAGGGGGAGCTTCCTCTGGGAGAGTCTGACAGCGTGACCTGCCACCCGTCATCTCTCCAAGGGCTTCCCGCCCCGTCTTCTTGGGCCATTATCCCTCGGCATCACGCAGGCCTGCCACGTACGCCAAGTTCACGTGGAGTTAAATGAAATGCAGTATTTGACAGTGTCTTTAGGTAAAAATTGCATGTTAACCGCCCACGAGGCCGGGCAGGTGTCTGTGCAGCATCGTGACACACCTCCTGTAGGTGGGCATAGACTTCGTGGGGGGCCGGCCCGCCCCGGCGCTGGGCTGGTTTCACTGCTGATCTCACAGTCGTGGCCTTTGAGCCCCTGCCTCTTGGTGCATTTAATGCGGACTTGCCGTGGAGGCGACCGTGTTCTGACAATGGAAGCACAGTGTCCGTTGCTTGTAGCGGCAGACTCTGAACTGAAATTATAGTGCTCAGGAGCTTCTATTTCGCCCCTGCCTTGCCCCCGATGCAGAGTTCCTGCCCATTAGCTACAACCTGCTGGAGGAGTCTGTTCTGAAAATCAGCCACTGTACGCCCCCGAAGAAATTCTTTCTCTCAAACTATATTGTGACAACATCAAATGCACGATGTTGGCAGTGTTTGGAGACTATGTCTATAATTTTAAATTATAAATTAAGGCAGAACTGGTTCAAAAGTTCCGTACATTTTCTATGGAGGGGAAATTATCACCATAATGTTCTCCTTGCTGTTGTCCTAAACAATACAATGACTCAGAACATTTATGTGTGTAAGTATCGGCATCCAGAACTGTGTCCATATCACTACTGAATTTATGATTTTGTTTATCTATTTATCTATGTAGGTATCCATCAAATACATAACACACGGAGAGGTGCTTTGTACATGCATGTTGGAGTGAGCGTACCGCTGAGTAAGACAAAGACCATTTGTATTTTCTCTGATTCTAACGACGTGGCTTTGAAATGACGTGTTCCACCCTCCTTATCAATAAAATGTCTGGGTTTGCCCAAATCAGAGTTTTCCAAAGTGTGTTCTGTGAACGCCTACCCTGGGAGATCCCCTGTGGGAGAAGGGTGTCCCCCTCTCACCACTTTGGGGAAGACAGAACTCCACGTCCCCCACGTGGACGGGTGTGATGCAAACCGTAGTCCTCAGGGTTCTGCCAGTTGCTAACAGTTGAAACAAAATATGGTTTAAGAGAATATTTACTTTCGGCTTTTGATTTAGAATATTTTTAAGCAGCAACCACTGCTGTGCGTTGGGAAAGTCCTACGTTTCATTGGATCTGATGATTTCCAGGGTCCTCTGAACCCTAGCAGCTTGAAAACCACTTCAAAAACACATTTGCTTCTGGGGATTTAAATTACGTTGTTGGGGAAATTATGTAAAAAGTAGATGATTGAGCACACTAGAGATGTGATGCTATACGCAGGTGTCAGCAAAACCCATGAGATATAATTGTGCTCCGCTACCGGGACTCCGTTCCCTCTGAGCCAGCTTGTTTCTCAAGGACATAGAGTTAGTAAAAAGGCAGCATCTATGCGTGTGGACGTGTGTGGGGCATGTTTATTTTAAAAATTAATGAAGAGCCTGTGTGTGTACTCACAGACAATATTTGTGCCACTCCAAGGCAAAGGCCAATAAGCTTAGAAGTTTATGCAAATTGAGGCTCTTGGTATGACCTGTGTATATATCGGTTTTACATAATGTATATCAGTATGCATTCACTCCATAAAAATATTTACATAAGCCATATATATATACATGATTTCCATATACTGTGCATATAAATATATGCAAGTGGTAGAGGTGAGTTCCTTCTAGGATAACAGATAATAATTTAATTCAATTTAAAAAATTAAAGAATGTCTGTCTGCCAGGAACTATGCAAAGGGCTAGAAATAAAATACAGACCATAAATGATCTTTCTCTCCAGAGCCCAAACACTTCAAACGAACACCCGACAGGAGTGGTTGGGAGAGGAGAGGGTGCCAGACCTGAGCCCTGACTGACTCATCAGGGGACACCTTAAGCCTCCAGGATACCCAGTCACACCTTCAAATCTCCAGATGACATTCCAGGAGAGCAGACATCAACACCCATAGTGCATTTCAACCACATTGCCATCTGCATTTTTTTTTTTAAGAATGCAAAAAAAAAAAATGTTGTCATGGAAAGGGGTCAGATCTGATTATCTGGATACTATGGGTGTGGGACTTCTGGGACGTCCCCACACCACCACCGTTTGTCTTCACAGTCTACTGTGCTCTGTGCTTCTTCCCAAAACGGTGGGAATGTGTATGCTTAGAACCCTAAGAGGAAGACAGGATCCAGAATAAACAGGCTCCCTGAATCCGATTTGTATCCAACAGGAACAAAAAGCAACCATGAAGCAGATGGAACGTTCCATCGCCAGCTCACGCGTTTGTCTTACTGTTTCCACAAAGGACGGGCTCCACGCTGTGCCTGCTCCCACCCGCGGAGGCACGTCCCCAAACCCGGGAGCCAGAGCGCCTTTTGCTCCTACATTCAATCGCATTTAATATTGTGAAGTCAGGAAGAGGAAGCCAAACACCGCAGGTTTAGAATTGTGGTGACTTTTCTATCGATTAGGAGTTACCTCCAGCTACTTTTTTAAAAGTTTGCTTATTTAGCCAAGCCATCTCTATACTCTATACTCGAACTTACGACCTGAGATCAAGAGTCCTAAGCTCTTTCGATGAAGGCAGGCACTCCCGCCTGTGACTACTGTGAAACCCCTGTTGAGGGCTAGAGCACAATGACATGGGGTTGCTCCACTTTCCTGGAAGAGCTGAAGGCACAGCAGGGTTGCTCGCGGGTGACACGACAATGTGCAAAGACCTGAGAACAGCGAGGCCTCCGCATGCGATCACCGGGGGTGAGTGGAACAGCAAATGCGTCAGCCTGGAGATAGGATTCTACTCTGAGGCATCGAGGGACAGCCGGGAGCAGGTGCTGGCACGGAAGGAAAGGGGTCACCTGCCATCGGAGGACGTCGAACTTGACGAGACAGAGCAGGCGACACGAACCTGTAAAGGACTCTGGCAGCTGCTCTAAGGAAGAAGGAAGGTCCTTTGAGAGCTGAGAGCAGCGGAGCGGTGGGTGAGACTTACAGTCACTGTCCAGCATCTGTTTCGTTGTTCATAAACAGCTTTGTCAGAACAGAAGTGTCTGCTTTAGTCAAAGAAGATAAAACCAGATTGCTGACAGGGAGAAATAAGAGAAAACATTTTAAGTTTTGTTGTTGTTGTTGTATTAACTTTTGATTCTGCTGTTTGATTAGTAGAAGTCAATTGTGGTTATGATGGCTTGTGGGAAAACTCTGAAATTACTTCTGGATATCGAGACGGCTCTGCTCCTAGAGAAACCCTGAAGCCGTTCTTCAAAATTCCCAGACTTCAATTTCCTTTGCATTCCTACTAATTTTCAATTGGCAAACAAAACAGTGGGGTACTAGATGAACAGCATGCTAGATAGAACCTTCAAATTCTAAGCAGAAGATGCGGATCCTATCTGTAATTTTCTATGGGAAACATCTGCACCTTGGTGTCTTTGAAATGAACTTTCTGTGGATGAGAAAGCCCGCACTACCTTCTTACATAACATTAACAACCGTTTTTAGGTGAATTTGGAGCAGCAATTGGAAGGGAGAAAGGCATGAGAACAGATTTCTCGATGGTGAATTCTTACCCTGCTCCCTGTCCTTCTAATATCATCGGGACGAGCAGGTCATTTCAGAGAGGTTTTTGAATGAGTAATATAAGCAGGCCATATAGATATATATATAGATATATTATAGATATCTATATATATCTATATGGTGTTTATGACTAAATATTTGTGAAGCATTGTTTTCACTCTATGTGTATATTTTTTTATGTGTTCAGATGGCCAGCATACAGTTCACCGTTAATTTTTGATGTCATGTGTCAGTTGCATCCAGCTCCCAGTGCTCATCACCATACCTGCCTCCCTTAACGCCCACCACCTGGTTCACCTGGTTCACCTGCTTACCCCATGCCCCACCCCTGTCCGTTCTGTAACCCTCAGTTTGGTTCCTGGAGTCCAGAGCCTCTCACAGTTGGTCTCCCCCTCTGATTTTTTTCCATTATGTTATTCTTTTCAAATATTATTGTTACTTGGAATTAACTGGAAAAAAAATAAAAGCTGAGAATCTTCCCATCTTCAATACTAATAATTGAACGTAGCTTAGAAAAATAAGCTTAGGAAACAGATGGGTGATGGTATCCATGGCGAGCAGCTGGGCTGAGGGAATTTCTGTGGGTCCCAAGATGCACGAAAGTGCATTTTGGTCTGTAGGACCTGGGCAGTGGGTCCGGACCCTCATAGGGGTTGAGCCATGTAAACAGGTCAGACAACCAATAACAAGCTTGGATAAGGAGGATTTTAGATCCTATTTTTATTCTGAGAAACATGACTGAGAGGGGCTGAACTAGGCTGGGAAGGCTGAGACTTGTACATTAGAAAATCCTTTCCGACTTCGTAAGTAGAGTGCTCAGGAACAAAACGGCACAATGCTGTCGATGGACAACCAACTTCAAGTCCTCAGGAGAGCAGCTGTGTCTCAGGAAGCTCAGAAAAGGTGGTCACTACAGTGAGGTGACACCATCCCTAGTCAGTCTTGATGTGTGATTTTGCCATTTTGAAAATGTAGAAGGTGGCAGGCTAAGCGGAGCTGGCAGAAATCCATCCTAAGAAAGCTCCAGAAGAGTTCTGGTGGGAAGTCTGCTCTCTCCCAAAGTCCGACACGGGAAAGAGTCTGCTCACTTCAGGAGAGGGAGGAAGGCTGTTGTTCCAACCACAGGCCCCAGAGAGCACGCCATGACCACCCTACACCCAGGTCTTGGGGCCCTGACTGTCCCTGGGACTTAGCAAGGGTGTTCCCTCTGAGTTCTTCGCCTCTGGGTTCCCAAACCCCAATACAGTGTCTCATCATACAGTGTTCTTGTCTGTATTTGCCAAAGGTGTTTTATGAGGTAATAGGTGTTGGTTCGGTGCCATCACTGAGTGGGTATTAAACACCCCCTCCCGGGGTTTCTCCAAATCCCTTTCAAGGCCCATGAGCTTCATAATAATTCTAACAATAGTATAATAGAATGACGTATACTAGCAATAGCATTTCCTTCTCTCTAAAATACATGTATACTAGAGACATATGCCTATATATGTATGAAAACCATACGTATTTTATGATGTATATACTGTGCTTTCTCTCTTGAGTAATGAACTCGGTTTGAATAGAAGGCACCTACAAGCGAGAGCATCTACTGGGCAATGGAAAAGCACACGACGAAATAAAATGTCGCTGTTCCCAAAGAACGTAGAGTCTAATTGAAGTGAGAGGCAGATAAGCAGAATACTTTCGGAGAGCCCGGGAAGGGCTAGACCGGAATTACAACGGTCATTCCGCAGGAGTCCAGGGCAGGAAGCCGCTCACTCGCACGGTTTTCCTGAAGAGCCATGTGAGTTCAGGGAAGTGATTATGCAGAACACCACTGGGATCCTCTGTAATGAGTTAATAAAAACCTATTACGTTCTGAAGGGCCATTTCAGCAGCCACCTAGGAAATGCTGGCTCCCAGAGCAAAAAAAAAAAAGAGGAAGGAAGAAAAAAGAAAGCCCTACACCCCAACCCTTCCAGACAACTGCTAACGCTGGTGGCTGGAACACACTAGCTGGGTGGAGAAGGACCCGCCTTACACTGTGCCCAGGTGAATTTGATCAGATTTCCATCATCCGCACCTTCATGCTTAGTGTATGGCAGTCCTGCTCAAATCTGAGCTTCCCGGGCGCCTTTGGGTGGGTCTGACATTTCCCTGTACATTTGAAACACTGGAAGCAAACTGGTCTGTACTCATTAAACGCAAAGTCAGCATAAGTTTCTTGACAAGGAATAACCATGAAATGCAGCTATTTTATTATCTCAAACGTAGTTGTAAACTTGAGCTGTTCATGTAACTTCTCTAAAGATAAACAACTCTATCAATTTTTCATTATTTTCTAATTAGGGTTTTGGAAAAGAATTTTCTAAATCATATTCTATGGAAGTGTAGGATTTCCACAAAAGACCTGAGGTCTTCCGTTGGGGAGGGTGTGAGGCTTTTGAGGACTTCAACTCCCCTTAACTTTGTCCTCCATGCACAAAATAACTCTGTTTTTAATTTCCTTTTTATACAGTAATTTCCTTTGTAGCCTAGGAATTATTACCTCTGTTCTTCTTAAAAGGTGGAAATTCTAGCATATTCCCAGGGTCATCCAGATGCTTCATCTTGCTGTCTCTGTGAGATTCCCTTTATTTTCTTTGGGACTGTGAAACCCTGTGAACCTTGGTGGGAACCTTGGTGGGAATCTTGCTCCCACTGAGAACCACATGGCTTCTGAGTTTCAGTCTATCCAAGGGTCCCATGTATCATGTTTGATTCCAAATTGAGTTGGGTAGAAGAGGCATTCATTCTTCCTTTTGACAATTTGGGTTTTATTTGTTTGTTTTTAGATTTGCCAAATACAGGGCTTGAGCCTCAAGTGGTTAAATATATTTCCTAAGTCAAGGGTCAGCTAACTTCATGATGTCACTACACCATAGGAGAGGCAAAACTTTTATATCCTAATTACATCATCACCTCATCCTTTCCTACAGGAAATCTTTGTTATTTTTTGTACAGGGTGATTTTGTCCCTTAAGTGTTTCTTCTATCATGCAAAAAGGAAAAGTAACCTGAGTTTCAGCCATATAAATATCTCTGTGTTCTTCCCCAGATCTTGTGGACTTTAAGTACAGAGTATGTAAGAGAGAGTGTGGGCATTCAATTCTGCTTCAATCTTTCCTTCATAGGTCTGTGCCCTACGTACATATGTCAGGGATTGGGATACATGTGACAGAATCTCAACTCAAATAACTTTGAATCAAAACACACAAGCAAACAAAAAAAGAATGTATGTATCAAAAATAAATATGGAAGAATGTATCATTCCCAAGGACTAATTTGGCACAACGACTTCTGAACTTTGTCTTCACATCTTTATTTCTTCTTTCCCTTCTGCTGTGGGTTAGATTATGGTGCTCTGATGTCTCCAAATGGAGGGGATGACCTCACAGTCTTTGACCTTTTCATCCAAAGCAAGAGATCACCCTCATGTGTCTTTACTCTGAGTTCTACCGTAAAAGTGGCAAAAGATGAACTCTGGTTGGCTTGGTTCAGATTACGGCTCTACTTTAAGCAATGGAATGTATACCACGGTCAATAGACCAAAAGAGCCACAAGCAGGCATTTTCTCAATGATGAGTGGATTTTCTCAATGAAATTGGTAGGATGGGAAGTCTCAACGTGCGGTGGAAAAGTTAACACAATGGGTGCCCACTAAATTCAGCCATCAATTAAGTAGCAATAGAATTCAAGATATTTCATTTCATCACAGATGACCAACAACACGCACACTGAAGAGTGATGTTCCCCCTATTGACACACCTTGCATTGACACCCTAGATCCCTTCATATTGTGGTAAGGAAATTATGTTCCGTCTTCCTCAGCCAAGAGAAAGTAAACATCTTAAACCCCTTCATACATTGTTGATCAAAAAAACACAAAATAAGTTGGAATCTCCATTCAATAAAGCTATGGGATGTAGTGAGATCACAGATGGGCACATGGTTAGGGAAGTTACTAGGTTGCCCTGTCACGTATGTCAGATCTAACTTTATTTGAAGATTTCCGCTACTAACAATATTTGACTATTACTAGTTTAGAGGCATCCCATTTCCCTTTTAGATAGGATTTTTTGTTTGTTTGTTTTTGTTCAATACTAGTTCTTCAGAATAAAGTGATACTCATTAATATTGATAATATTTTATCCTATTATAAAACCATTGAGATCCGTCACTTGAGAAAGACCCCAGATGCCAATCAATCATAGTTAAGTTGAAGTGAAATGTAGAGCTGGAGTTCCTATATCAGCTTCCCTGTGGATATGGAATGAAGAAGGACAAACTGCATGTCTAAATGACTTTCTCTACAGAAGTGCTATATAACATGGAGTTTAAAATATTAAAGACTCATAAGGAAGGGATCACATATCTGCACATCCAACTGATAGAGTGCCACGTGCCACGGCATTCTCTGTAGAAAGATTCCTGTTTTCACTGGATTTAGCATGCATAGCAAGTAGACTTCAACAATTGACTGAAATCAGAAAATGTCAAAGCTGTCTTTAGAAAATGGGGCTATATTATTTCTTTTACACCAGTATTATATCAAGGAAAAATCACAGACAAAATGGATTGATAGTATATCTTCTACAACTAATTTGAAATTTTACATATGGTAACAACTATTGTTAAATTAACCATAGCTAATTGGTCCTAAATGAAAATAGATAATTAGGCATGTTCTGGACTATTAACTGGCTCATATTTTAGGTATTTGCTTAATTAGACATTTCCTAAACTATTCATTTGCATTGGTTAATTTTTATGCAACATTCTATTGTGAGTTTTTAACAATTTTTATTTGGTATTTACCCTTTTAAAGTTATTTCCCAGGAGGATGTTGAAGACACATAATGTATTACAACTATTGCACTGGGCTATTTTCTTACCCCATAAAGAAAGTGATTATACTGTACAGAAATAGGAATTTCTACTTTTTGGAGGATATTGAGTGTCTTGACAGGCACACCCTTCTCTTAGCATTCTGCATGGCTGGATATTTCTCATCTCTTCATAAATATCATTTACTCAGAGGTACAGGTTTTGTTCATTATGTGATCAGTACATGTTATTCAAATATGAACTCCAGAAGAAGGTTTTTCTCCCACTGAGAGATACTGAATGGCTAGGAAGTCACCAAGAGGTTTCTGATACAAAAAAAGAAACTTCTATAATTATATATTTGCAAAACAATCCCTTGGGAATGCAGTGAAAATGAAGACATTGCCAGACAAAGGAAAAGCAAAAAAAAAAAAAAAAAGTGTTCCTAACAAAAATACCCATAGAAAAAGACTAATACAAATTCTTCAATCAGAAAGGTAAGGACAAGAGAAGGAACTTTGGGGTATTTAGAAAGAAGAATGAACAGAAAGACCAGACATGTGAGTATATAGAGTAGACCATGTTTCTGTAATGAATCTGACATTCATATCTGATGATCGAAACACACAGTACATAACACCATCTAAGAGAGAAGACAATGGTTTTTAAAAGCACTGGGTATTATATATAAAGAATGAATACATCAAAAACTAATGATGTATTATGTGGTGACTAATGTAACACAATTGAAAAATAAAAGTAGGTAAGATAAAGTAATCTAAATAAAAATAAGGCTTCCATACTTTACTCAAAGGTAGTATAATTCAGTAGACTGCAATAAAGACTATCTGTATATTGTGATATGGACAGCAACCACCGTCAAAACAAGATGAAGAGATCCACTCAAGAATGTGAAAGCTAAGTTAGGACAGAATCCTAAAAATTTTCCAGTTAACCCTCAGCAAGGCAAGGAAAGATACACAAAGAAAGAAGGTACAGAGAAAACAAACATAATACAAATAATAAAATGGAATATTTATGCTCTGACATATTGGTGATTAGCTTAAAGGTAAATGACCTAAACACACTGGTAAAAAAGCAGAGATTGGCAAGCCCATAAAACCAGAATCCAGCTACATGCTGTTTATAAGAAGGTCACTTGAAATTCAATGCCACTGGTAAGTTGAAAGTAAAAGTGGATGAGTAACTACATATATGCAAACCTAATTTTTTTTAAAAAATTAAATTGCCATATTAACATCAAAGAAACTTGACTTCAGATCAGAGAAAATTACTCAAGACACAGAAGGACATTACAGAGGGGCAAGGGATCAATCTACCAGGAAGACACAACGACCCTAAACATGTGCACAGCAAACAGCAGAGCCTCAAAATATGTGAAGTAAAAGTGGTAGAGATAAAGGAGAAATAGGCAAATTCACTCTGTGCACTTTCCTCAGTAATTGATAGACGGCTGGACAGAAAACAAGCTTGTGAAAATCTGAGCAGCAAGATCAACAAACAGAATCAAAAACAATGAATACTGTTATGCTGAAAATAAATAAAAAAATTTTTTAAAAAGAGTCTGAAATATAATTAATGCCTAATAAACAGAACTTTGAGTAAGTCACTTCATTAAAAAAAAAAAGTACTGCCGTTAGCATTTATGTCACAATCACACTTACATTTCCCATAGCTTGTACAGAGTAAAGATACTGAATTCACTGTGTAGAAAATGCTTAGTAACATCACGACCTCCAAATGCAGTGACATTTTGGCAATAGTATGTCGTCACATGGAAGTGTGTCAAGATGCTTCTGGACACTCCACGTTATTCTAAGAAGACCTGTCACTACTAGCAATCAATCAGCACACACTGAAGTAAAAATAATAATAATAATAATAACTTTCTGAGTATAATGCTGGAGGTTCTTCAACTATTTTCCCCCCAACTCTTTG